>NW_017728924.1:7126515-7181689 GCF_001723895.1 Crocodylus porosus | reverse complement strand
GTGTGTGTGTGTGTGTGTGTGTGTGTGTGTGTGTGTGTGTGTGTGTGTCTACACATACATACATAATACATACACACATACATATGTATTTACTACCTCTATTTCTAACTGCCGTGTCACAGGAGTACAGAGACCTGATCCTGCCTCATTCACACACTGAAAACTCTGAGTGTGCAATGAACTGAATTCATTAAGGTAATGGAAAACTTTTGGAAATGGATTGGGACAGTGGCACAGGAAGGAAGTTGCAAAGGAACATACTGATTGTTTATTCAGTATATAAAGTGAAAGCCAGATTCTGATCTACCTGTGGTATAAATCAAAAGTTGCAAATGGATAGGAGAGCCATCAAATAAAGCCTTAGTTACCAACCATTCTAAACAAAAGAAACAGGATGTGTTAGATATGAACAAGAGATTTTGAAAGATATGCTAAGAAAGATATTGAGGCTAAGCTTTTAGCTGTGAAAGGTACAGAGACATGTCTTCCATTGAAATTGGTAAAGGTATGTGACAGGGAGTATGACACTAACTCCATACAGATGTGTAGCTTAACACTTATGGGCTGATTTTTGCAGCTAGCTGGTAATAAAGCATTTTGCCCCAAGTAAGTGGCAGCATGCATTTCACTGACCTCTCCTTGCTCACAGTAGCAAATATCAGATAAAGAGCTGTTACCCTTCCCATCAAAGCCTGAGGAGCAAGGAGAAAAGGCATGCTCTATCCCGAGGAGTAGAGTATCTGGGGGGCCGAGGGCCCTGGCTTCCCTCAGGACGAGGGCTGTCACCCGAAATGCATAAAACTTCCCTCAAGTCCATCATCTTAAGTCCCCCCGAGCAAAAATAAAAGTTGGTGTCTATGCTCTGTCCCATGAAGCTGCACAAGGACTATGGAAATCTGGACCAATAAGGGTCATAATTAGAGACTTACTTACATTGCTGTAAGACAAAGGGGTTTTTGTGGCCCACAGAGCTGATTTTATGGGTATTTCATGGTGGCCCTGTACCTTGGCACTTATTGGGGCAGGGGGGTGGGGGGTGGTAGCCCTGTCCATTGCCACTGATTGGCTATGAAGCTAATCTCTCATCTTCAGACTGCAGCATTGCTGTATTGTGTCTAACTTCTTAAAAGATGGTGCTGAAGCACTTTTGCTTTCCTGACTGGCACCTTGTTTAGTCTGTGTCACTAGCTTAGCTTCTCAATGGAAATCACGTGCTCTATGGCTGCCGTGGTGGCCACGCTTCCGCTGTGTTCTGGTAAGCATTTTTGTGGGGCAGGGGCTGATTCAACAAAACTCACTGCCAGCACCTTTTTTGCGGCGGTTGTGAAGATTCCCATTTTCCCCAGTTCCCATGAAAATCGTGAAACCGCAATTTAAGCAGGTCCCTAATCACAACGTATAGGCAGGTTATGCTAGTGTGTCCAATAGATCTGGTAGTGTGTGTAAATTTATGCAAGCTGAGGGTTTGTAGAATCAGTCTGTACCTAGAATAGTAAGACAAGTACAGGATTTGGAAATAGGAGACCTAGCTAAAAGAACTGCAGAAGCATCAGCTGCCTTCTGCACATATCTTTTTTTTTCCCCCCACTGCAGAACAGGAAGACTCAGATAAGAGTGACAAATACTGTGCTTGGGTAACTTGGAAAGTAATCCAAATTAGACTAAGGTAGGCCATTTCCTAGAAATGGAAAAATATGAATCTCTCCTAGAAACGTCAGAAATAGACAATACACTCATATCATTGCTCAGAAATGACAAAGCACACTGCCTTGACAGCTGGAGTGAGAGGTGTATTGTCTACATAATTTAGAAAAAAAAAACTATTCTTTCCATTCCTATTTCTGGCTTTGGATTTGATGACAAACAATGTATTACGTAATGCACCATGGCATAATGCGATAGGATCATCTTTTCAGTGATGCTGAAGGATGAAATGGGTTTCACCCCTGCTGCGGGCAAAGTAGTAGGAGCCCCAGTGGAGGCAATTGTAGCCTTTTGCATTGCATCCCACAACATGGGTAGTCTGCCTGTGACAGTAAAGGGGAACATTAATACATTAACACAACTCCTGTGTGAGAGTAAGTATAGTTCATGCTTTGGAAAGGAGCACAATACACTGCCGAAATTCCCCTTTGCGAGTGCAGCCACAGATCATGACTTGCTCCACATAGATTAGTGCACAATGGAGCAGCAAAACGTGTTCTCAAGAAATCACGTCAAAGCAAATTCTTTATCAATATGAATCCCTAAGGTATGGCTGCTGTTGGCGACAGCTTATGGTAGAAACCCTGGCTATTGGAAGAATAACCTCTACAGATAATACAACTCCTCTTCAAGGGGTCATATGAAGTTTGTATAACCCCCTTCTTTCTTCTTTAGTAGAGTTTACAAATAATTTTCTATGGAACATTATGATGTTACTATCCAGTGGCTGAATGTGGGACCCCAGCTTGATCCCTGAGAGACACTTACATTTGCTTATTTGAACTCTTTAACACATTGAGAGTCTGATTCTCTGGGGCCCTGCATCTTGGATAGCAGTTTGCATATGTGTAAAGTGAGTGTACAAGTCAGACTGGCCATGTTTTCACACTTGTAAATGACTGCACAAGGTACCTGAGAATCAGGCCCCATGTCTAAACTTCAAACAGTTGCACATTCTGATGAATAATGGATGTAGTGTATTTTCAGTTTACACAGTTTATCTTCTTTATACATAATGCAGTCTTTTATGTGCAATATACCTTATTGGATCTGAATATGTTATTTTAAATGAGATACTAAAATACGCAATTAATTGCATTATAGCATTCAAATGCAATCCTAGTCTGTGGATGGCCAAAAGTACATTATGAGATTAGAAATCTTTTAAAATGAAATAACAACCAATGCCCTCAGCTACGCACAGGAACACTAATGTAGTTAAGAGCATATCATTAGAAAGCCTTGTTTTCAGGGGTTTATAACTTGACTTAAAGGCTAGATACAGACATTCAAAAAAATCCAAGGCAGAATCAATCTAAGTTATGTGGTTTTCTGTAAGTGGAGTAGTTTAGTTCAGTGACGAACCGAACACACATTCACCTTTTGTTGCGGGGGGGGCAAATTGTAGACTGAGTTCTGCCATTTTTAAACCAGTTTAGGTGTACTGAGTTTCTCTCCTTTTATGAGTATAGGCCAGTTTTTGTTTACTTATGCTGGTAGAAGAGTCATGTCTGTACCAGGCCTTAAAGTTTGCCTACTTCAAAGGCAAGCACTGAAGCTTCAGGTGAGGAGTGTACTCTCTAAATATTTAGAACGAGAACAGTTCCTGATCTTGCCAAGGGCTCCAGCCCATTCTCTCTGCAATTTGCAGGTTTGCAATCTGTACCCAGGCATTTGCTTCTATAATTTGTATCATTATTCATGTCTTGACTGATAACATTATGACACCTCTGTCCATATAGGGGCTGACTAGATGTTTGAACAACTTGAAGTTAGTGCTGTGTGTGATGCTGAGTGCAAACACAGAGGGAAGATTGTCAAGAACTGACAGTGAACATTTTGGGGGAAGAACCTGATAACCTTCTGCATTACACCTCGCCATAGGGGTAGTTCCTGTGACCTGCTGAATTGAAGGAGATCATTCATTAAGTAAATTATGATGTAACCTAGAAAGCCTATGATAATCTGACTCATTATGTTTTCTCTCCATGATTTTTAAAGTAGTTGCAGAACTTTATTCCAGGGGCCTAATGGTAAATAAGCCTTGAAAAATGTTACAAGACACGAAACAATCAAAACTAGCATTTGGTGTTCACAAGTGTATCATGGTTCTTTTGTAGGGCATTTACTGCAGATCCCCCCAAAGATGCATGGTTTTCTATCTTTAGTCCAAAGAGAAATGATGTGGTTCATTTCATGTCCACATCTCTGAAATGTAGGAGTTACAGTACCACTATATAGAACTATTACTATTTAATCACTTCTATTGCCTTTGCCATATGCAAATATGCATCTTGCTGACAGTAATTAGTAGACAGACCTTGAAGTATCTTCATTTGCCTCGGATAGGTAAGGGTCTGATTTTTTTCTTGTTTATACCAACTATATCAGAATCCAGGAAAGCGACTTAAGCATAGAATCTAAGATTAGACAGAATCATTCTGATTAACCCAGAGGTATCAAAGATGCAGCCCATGGAGCCTCATGATCCACTCCCCAGAAGCATACAGGGCATACTGGATGGCCCTGCCTGCCTCTTGTGGCTTCTGCTGTAGTTCACGTCCTGGAGCAGCTGCCACGTGCAGCCCAGCCCTCAAACCACATGCACATGGCAGTCACTGTCAGGCATGGGAGCCCTGCAGCAGAGCCCCATGGTGGCCATCTCAGGGCCGTGTGGCACATGGTGGTTGCCCTGGGCTGCAAGCACATACAGCATCTACTCTGGAGTTGCAATGTGGGATGGGTCTGTGGTTCTGGTTCAACCCATGGACCAGCCCCTTAACGCCACCCCCCCCAACTCATCTGTCCTGGAGTGTTGGATGAGTTTGGCACCCCGATCTAACCTCACTTCTCCTATAATACATGTAATACAACCTTACCCAGAGTTTGTTTGGGGTTCTTTTTGTTCAGCCCGTTGTTGAGCTAAATTATCTTTCAGAAAAACTCAAAGTAAAAATTCAAAGTGATGGTGCATCCAAGAGACCAGACATAAGAAAACAGAAAACTGAAGTAAAATTACCCCTACGTATAAAAGTGGAGAGCTTAATTTGATTTACAACCAATTTTGACACCAGAGATGTTTCCTGCCATGGACACCTTGAGTGTGTTCTTCTGTGACTATTACTTGCATTGCATTACAGTCTGATTTCTCACCCATAACAGAAGCCAGCTTTTGTTTCCTAATTATTATTTTTTTTATTGAGATAGTCGACTGCTGTTCAACAATACAAGATCTGAAGCTTGTTAACTCTCTGAAAGAAGAACCCCATAATACAGCAGGAAATATTTGATAGAGTAAACCTTGCAACACTGTGGGATCAAGTTCACACTGTAAAGTATTCATGCTAATGTAGAAAATTCTTTAGAAAACCCTAAAAGACAACTTTCAAACTTGGGTGAAACTGAAAACAATTAGGAAAGTATTTTGTTTGAGGGATGGGGCTTTGGCATAAATAATAATCCAAAACAAAAAAACAAAAAAATCCCCATCTGATCTATTCTTCTATCTGGGGAAGTGTAGATACATAACAACAACTTTAATTGCATGCCTTGGTGTTTGTCTAATCATCCGAGTTCCACCGAGTATGTTGAAGTTGATGGAGCAACACTCATTTACCTCATCTGAGTTCCAGCCATGGTTTTTGTAGGCCTAATCTGCCTATTTTTTTGTCCATCCCATCACTTTATTATCTAGGGATATTTGGGGTTATCACCTTGTCCCCAGAGCAAATAAAAATGGTATCATAAGAGACACTGTTCTTATAAGCACACATTTCCTGGTGGCCTAGCCAGGCTGTTTCCAGTGCATGACCATCAGAGACACAAATGGTTTTATACCAAGTTGACATTTTCTGGATCCATCTGAGAGCTAAGCAGCCTGATGTGGTCCTAAAAGCCAATTATAGAGAACCGTTAGGATGTAAGGCTATTCTTCCTAAGCCAATTTTTTCACCAAGAAATGCTGTGGGATAGAGATGCTGTCGCAGTCTGTTTCATCTAATCCTGAGGGCCCCATATCTGTTAGGGGCTGAGCTAGATTAGAATCACAGGAAGTACCAGAATATCTCAGGGAAAAGTGTACCAGATCTGTATTTTGAGAAGCATTTGAAACCAGTTTACCCAAGACTTCACAGAGCTTCTCAGAATTAGTGGTTCTATTTCCAGTATTTTTCATTTTCATTTGTAGTTTTAGTTTGTTGCTGAACTTGTAGTTAAGCATTGGCAATAAAAGATCATAGCATGTTTCTTTTGCATTTAACTAGATATATTATGTCACTGTCCCATGTCCGTGGAATTATTCTGTGAGTTGTACCACTCTGCCCTTCATTTCTCAGGAATAACATGAGTTATACCTGAAAATGTAAAGCAGTATCCGGCTTCTCTTCAACGGGCCAGACTAGTAACTTTGCAAAGTAGCTTTTGCTTGGAATATATCTTGCTGTTAGTGGAGAATATTGGTGCGTTGTACCATATATATAATTTTGCTTTCTTCAATGCAGTGATTAAAACAAATTACTGAAAGTAATCATGCATTTGGGAAACAAAAAAACCCCAACATTTTCTGCTCAACAAATTGTTTTAATATTTCACACTGCAGTTGAGTGCCTAATTGAAATGATAGGAAATTCTTCATTCCTCCATGTTTTCACAACATTTTTTTGTTGGGCTGAGGAAGGATTTTGAAGGAGAGAGTTCTTTACAGCCAGCTGAAGATGCGGTATGACATTTTCTTGTTTAAAGCAGGTTCAATAACTTGTAGCAGGAGAGTTAGCTGGCCATCTGTAGTGGTAGTATTGCTGGGACCAGGGAAGAAGTGGTCTGGCTTAGTGATTAGGCTATTTTGGGTGGGAAGAGCAGAGTCAAAATCACAGGCTAAGTCAACAATCAGGGACCAAGGGGGAAATTGAGAGCTAGAATAAAAAACAGGCTGAGTCAAGATTCAGAAGGTCACATATCAAGTGACCAGACTCAGGGGGAAATCCAGGGGCAAGTCCTGGCTGGGCCAAGGTTGAGGAGTTGGAAAATGAGTTACCAGATTCAAGGGGATTTTCTAAAAAGCCAGTTAGGAATCAGGAACCTAGAGAGTTCAGTGTCAGAAAGGCTTATTAGAGCAGACCATCAGAAGAGCTACTGGCCTACTACCACAGGTGGAACTAAAAGGGGACGTTGCTCTCCCAGCCACCAATCAAGAGGCCCAGACAGTGGCCTGTGGGTCCATTGGCTGGTGTAGGGATGCCAAAGTCCCCAGGTAGATGTGGCCAACTAAGTGATCAGCCCAGGCTAGGCTGCCTGGTAGGACCCCTGCCAAATACGACTTGAGAGAGGCACAGACTAGACTGGGACTGGGAAGACACAAGTTCTAGGCATGATTTTCCCACTGGTCTGCCAAGTGGTTCTTGAATAAATCAGGTCCCTCCTCTAGACCTCCAGTTATGGTCCATTGCTTCAGCATGTCTCAGCAAAAAAGATCCCAGGCATGCCCCACCCACCCATTCATTCGTACGCTTGCTCCAAATTTGGAAATAGCCTGGTGAGGCTGGTTCATGAATATCCCATCATGGCCAGTCTTGAGAGCTTGATCTCTAGTATGAAGCTTTTGCCATACTCCTAGTTTCTTTCTTTGTAAAATAGACATCTTTGTGCTTTGAGATCAACTGAAGTGCTATATAAAAGTACTATAACATCCTGGGCAACTACCAGCTCAAGCCAGTGAGATTGCTCAAGGGATACATATGGTCCAATGTCTTTTGGTGTGTATTTTGTCCCTTACACATTCCAACATACTTGTGTTTGATCACTGGGAAGTCAGCTCACTATAGGTCCATTCCTGCCTCTCTTTCCTTTTGACCCTCCAAACCTTTTTTTTACCTTTCTTATTCTTTGCTTTTTGTTATAGTCATGCATTTTGGAACAAGATTTAGAACAACAAAGGCCCTTGCAAGTATCTTTCCAGCTTGCAGTTAACAAACAAAACACTTCTAAAGCAACCTCCTGTGAAAATCAGTGAAAAGGTTTCTCCATTTAACTTGGTTGAGGTATAAATGAATAAAATGAGCTTGTATGTTGAAAAAGCCCACTCGAAAAAGCCACTTGGATACATTTATTTTTTAATTCAAGATCCCCTTAAAAGATGGCTTCATTTCTCTGCAATGTTTGATCAGATTTAACTTTAAAAACATTATTGCAACGTTCCCTCTCCTTACTTAAAATTAAATATCAACTCTTAAAGTGTCACAATAAAATGTCTTGGTGACTCATAGCACAACTGTGAGTAATTTATTGTTGTCTTGTGTTGCCTGCAGTGTATTTTTTCCTCCAAAAATTTCTCTTTGGCTGACACTAATTCAGAACAATCAGTTCTTTTTTAAAGCATTTTGTTTTGTTCTTTTGTAGTATTTAATTTCAGTGAATGTAGTTCAGAATTTTGTTTATAGCTCAAAATAGCTAATGTTAAAATAAAACCAACTCTTTGCATTTAAAAATGTAATTAACATTTTCTGCAGTTTCCATAAATGGACGTGTTGATCGAATCTACCATATGGTAGTCTAAACTGGAGATGGTTACATCAAGGAGCTGT
The DNA here is from genome assembly GCF_001723895.1 of Crocodylus porosus. Lineage (NCBI taxonomy): Eukaryota > Metazoa > Chordata > Crocodylia > Crocodylidae > Crocodylus > Crocodylus porosus. Next base: position 7,173,407 of record NW_017728924.1, on the reverse strand, counting down.
TAGGTGACATTCTTATGGTGATATGGTACTGGAGATGTTCAAAGCTAGGTTTGACAAAAATACTGTAGTGAATAGTTTTGCAATTGGAAGAAGATGGGCTTCATAGCTATAGGAGTCTTTTATTTCTATGAATGTTAAGGTTGGTCTTAATGGCTCTGTTTATATAAGCTGAGAGTCTGGCGATCAATTATGTAATCTATACAGGAAATTGTAAAAATGGTGAGCCACAGCATTCACAAGCCATTAATCATTACAGAGCAATGTACTTCATTTTACAGAGTAGTGTTGTTCTCTCCCTTTTGAGCCACGCTGAGCAAGGAAAGCGGTACCAAAGCACTCAGAGCTATTCTGCCAGTAGAGAATAGCAAGAAGCAGGATGTTTCAGGCTGCTTGTACACATGACGGGGGTTTAGACCCCTAAATTGAAGTGGTGAGTTTTCAGTTGAGATGATTAAAAACCTACCATTTGAGTTTAGGGGCTTCCATCAGCATTACAGTGGGGGGCCTGATCCTTTTATTTTATTTTTTTCCTGCAGAGCCTTTCTTCCTCTCCCGCAGGTGAGGGTTCAGCTGCTGGCCCCTGAGCTGCAGGGGCCCCCGGTCCTTCCCTCTGCAGCGGTGGTTTGCCCCCAGGGCTGCCTGGGTGAACTGCTAGTGGGTAGGGGCTGCCCAGGGGCCACTGCTGCCACAGAGGGAAGATCCGGGGCCCCCACAGCTCAGGGCCCGCCAGCAGCTTACCCCCTGGCTGCAGGAGAAGTGGGCAGGCTCTACAGAAACAAAAAAGGACCAGGTCCCTCCCTGCTTTTTGTTTTTCCCCGCCAGCAGTTCCTGCACATGTGAGCTGCCACTGGGCCATACAGCCCTTGAGCTGCAAAGGGGCCCAGTCCTTCCCCCACAGCAGCGGTGTGCTAACAGCATGCTCCAGCTCACAGCAGCACCCGCCAGATCCAACTCTTCCCCAAGCCCATACACTGGAAGCTCACCGGGCACTGATGCCGGCATAGGCTTGGGAAAGCGTTGGATCCAGCGGGTGCTGCCTGCAAGCTGGGGCAGTACCCGCACAGCTAGCATCTCACCCAGGCAGCCCTGGGAGGTGCTGCCACTTCAGAGGGAAGGACTGCCCTCCCTCCACTCCCTGCAGCACAGGGGCTGTGCGGCCCAGCAGCAGCTTGCACGGGCGGACTTTGCTGCTCAGGGGGGAAAAAAAGGATGAGAGACCTGATCCTCTTCCTTTTCTTTTTTTTTCCTGGGGAGCCTGTCCACTTCTCCTGTGGCCAGGGGGCAAGCTGGTAGTGGTCCCTGGGCTGTGGGGGGCCTTGGACCTTCCCTCCGTGGCAGTGGTGCCCCTTGGGCCCACCCAGGCAGGTGGCCAACAGACGGGTATTGTCCCAGCTTGCAGGTAACACCCAGCCCGATCCAACTGTTCCCCAAGCCTGACGTAGGGCAGCACCCACCCCCTAGGAGCCTACCCAGGTGGCCCCAGGGGGTGCCGCTGCTGCAGAAGGAAGCACTGGGGCCCTCCACAGATCAGGGGCCTCTCTTCCCACCGGCAGCTCCCTCTCCGGCCATGGGATACGCAGGCGAGCTCCATGAAAAATAAATTAATAAATAAAGGATCAGGCCCCTCACTGCTTCTGCCTTCAGCCTACCTCTCCCATGGCTTGGAGGTGGGGGTGTCGAGCGGTCAAAGGCTGCAGCATGACAAGTAGATACGTTACAAATGAAACTACTTGAGGTTGTGGTTTAGTTTGCAATGTAGCATAGTCATTTAAACCCTAAAAAAACCCAAAACCCTCGCACGTGTGCAGCGTGACACAATTAAACTGCAAAAATGCTCAGTGTTTATCATGTGTACAAGTAGGATGCTGGAGCAGGATGAGCTAATGATCAGGGAGCATGACAAGCCATAACAGTTTTGGCACTAGTGCCTGGTGCCAAGAGGATGATGGTGAGGATGCTGGACTACAGCAATTAACAGGAGCTGCTGAGTGAGGGAAGACCACAAAGCAGGGCTCCCTGTCTGCAACTGCCTGTGTGCTCCACTGGTTCCTGGATTGTGAAAGGCAGGGGAGATTTACCTCTCCAGTAAAACACAGAACTAACTGCCTGGACCGTAATACCTGCTTTCCTATCACACATGCATAAGGGAAGCTGGAGCAGGGTGATAGAGGGGTAACCCCTTTATCCTTATGTAAAATTATAAGGAATTTAGTGATGAGCAAATCCCTTATGATCTACAGGAATGCAAAGGGGTTCTGCACAACTGAACTTAAAAAAAAAAAAAGAACCCCCCCCTGCAAAACAAGCTGTAGAATATATGACTAATCTTTCATTAGGTTTTAGTGACCTATGTTGTAACAGTCTGCAAATAAGGATATGGCTTCCTGTTAAAGTCGTTATGACATTTCAATGAAATAAGATTAAAAATAGCAGCTTAAACACTATTTTTCCATTTTTCCAATATTATGTTCTGTTGTTTCTGGCTTTGAAGAGAATTCTGTTCAACATTTTTTTTTAAAAAAGACCATATAAAAGAGACAACAAGTAAGTGTGGCAAGCATATATCTAAGCTAGATAATGTTGCTCGGTGTGATTCTGGCTACATCATTTCTCTTGTTACAGGTTGGGATTTTTAAGGTTCTGGACCACCTCATTGGCTTTCTTCCTTATCCCATTTGGACGGGTCTAAGTGGGAGAGGAAACTACATTAAAGTAGCCAGCTGGAAATTCTCCCGGTGTAGGAAAATGTTGGCATGGAAGGGAGGATATCCATTGCAGTCGACCAATCCTTGGCAGGCATAACAGCTTAACGGGAAACTTTTCTTGCTGGTACAAACAGCAAATTCCCAGCTTTACCTAGGGTCAGGGCAGTGCTAAGAGTTAATGTTTCTGTCTTGGTTGGGGCCTTTTAAATGCTTTTATCCCAGTTTTCTTAACTTCTCACTGTTGTTCCTAGTCCTGTGGTTTCCTTTTAGGCTGTTTTGGGATGAATTTTCATGTTCCCTTATGTGCCAGGCAGAGGTAGGAAGGGAGCTGATGGAGTCATCAGGGGAGAAGAATATGCCTCCAGCTCACAGGAGAGTGACATTTCCATACCCCTAAGCTGGCCTGAAGAAATGTGTATGTGCAAGCTGAGAAGTGAAAAAAAGAGGAAAATGTTGATTAGGCTAGAGAGAGAGACACCCAACCAGGAGAAACAAGCTCTAAGTTTGCCTCCCTCACATCCCAGATGATGGGGATGAGAACAAAAGCAATGTGTTGCAAGTATGTGGCAATTTGCGGCACTTTTTGATTTTAAAATGTAGTTTGGCATTCAGTTTGGAGATGATAAAATTCTACTTTCCACTTTGGGGAATGAACTGGTGAAAGAATATGGTATGTCCAGGTGCAGAGGTTGCCCAAACCAGACCCACACTCTGGCAAGGTTGGATAGCAGAGCCCAGGCACTATTAAAGGTGAAAAGAAGGAATGAGAAGCAAGTCATATTTTCTGCTGGAGAATTTCTATAGTGGTAAAGTCTCTAGAAAGGGGTCTACATGCAATACATTTCCCTCCCAAAAACTTAGTACAAAACTGAGGCAACAAGCAGGCTTGAGGAGGTACTAATGTAGTAGATATTATAGAAATGGCTAAAGATGACGTTTGTAATGGTACTTTTGAATGAGTCCAGTGAGAACCCTAAGCCCAACACCAAAGTTATTTTCCTTGGGTAGGTCTTGGAGACCTGACAAGTCCAAATTGGTTCCTGTGTCTTTTGGAGTTGTAGTGTGTATTTCTTAAAACCTGAGCAACAACTATAAATAAAATGCAGTGGAGCAATGTGGCTACAAAGCATGGCCTCATCAGCAATCATCTACTGTGAGAGGCTGACATGGACTCTTCCCAAGACATGGTGGGTTGGGGAAGGGGAGTCATACATTGCTGAGTTTTTTAAGTCCCTTCCATGTCCCCTCTCTGCCCTGCATCTATGTCAGTAGTTCAGTTAAAGCTGCTACCCAATCTAAAATACCTGAAAATCTGGGAGAAGTGCTTGCCATTAGCTGTTTGTTTTCTCGTCTGTGATTTCACCCCTCTTCCCCCCCGCTTTTTTTTCTTTTTCATTATATGGGTCTCAGTTGAGTTTTGCTTCTGATTTGCAGTGAGCTAGGGCTAAGTGTCTTTCCTGACACAAAGAGAAGCAATGTGAATGCATTTAAAAAGCTGGTGGATCTACTTTTCTTCACACTTCAGTTGAGGCACTCTGCTTCCCAAACACATGCTGCCCTATATAGTCCTTCTCATGGCCCGTTCTTGTGTATGGAATAGCCTTCACCTCAAATACCAGGAAGCAGCTCCATCGCAAAAAGCTGTAAAGTGAGCTGTTATCAGAGCCAGGATTAGTTTGGGAATGCCTTGGTTTCCAGCCACCAGCTATTTTCCAGAGTGACCATACTTCCCTGCAATTTGGTGTCATCTGCAATCTTAGCCAGTTCACTTGTGACACCTAAATCCAGATCATTTAAAGATTACTGATCTGAGTATTGAACCTGGGGGATACCACTGGTCACCACGTGCCACGTTGACTCGGATTCATTGACTATCACTCTCTGTGTGAGACCATAAGGTTGTTGAAGCCACAGTGCCCCAATTTTACCACGAGGACATCGTGGGAGACAAAGTCAAAGGCTTTTTAAAAATCTAAATATATGGCATCGACCTCTTCTCCTTTGTCCAGGTGATGCATCACCTGGTTATAGAAAAAAATGGGGTTGGTCAGGCAAAAGTTACTCACAAAGAAGCCATGTTGGCTATCTCTCAAAAGGTTGCCTTCTGTTAGCCTGTTGTTGATGGTTTCTTTGATGTTTGTTTTTGCCCCCAAGATCTTTCCACGGATTAAGGTCAAACTGATTGGCCTGTACTCTTTCCAGAAACTGAGGTCAAAGTGATTGGTCTGAAGATTGGCTGCCTTATCAGGGCCAGGGGTGGGTAAAGAAAGAATATGAATCATCCAAAGGGATGAGGAAATGAGGAAGAAGGATCTGAGAAGGATCTGTTTCTTTGGAAGTAATGATGGAAAAGGGAAGGAGAAGTATTAGCAGAAGGCTGGCATCTTAGATTATTTGAATGAGCTCAGATCAAAATCCAGACATGTTTTCTGATGGTTAGCTACAGGGAACCTGCAAGTCATGTGAGAATCGGTGACTAAAAATCAGGAGATTTTCAGGTTCCTTTTTTCTTTCTGTCTTCCAAGTTAAGTTCTTCAAAGCTGCTGAGTTGTTAAGCAGCATTAAAAATGTTATCTTCAATAATCAGTCACAGTCTCAGCCTCAGTAATGGAATTTAATGGTGAGTGGATTAGATGGATCTCCAAGGAACATCCAGACTGCTGGGTCTTATGGAGCAGCTACAAAAGGGTCAGGGAGAAATAAAAGGCAGAAGCTGAGATAACAAGATGAAAATAAAAGCAGGGAAAAGAAGAAATCAAAAGATATTAAAACAGGTAAGAATACAGGATCATAAGGGAAGGAAATGGAAACTAGGGGATAAGTAGCGAAGTACATTTCTCTTCCACTCCCTCTAGACCTCCCCCAGCAGGAAAACACCATGTAGATCTTATTCAGTATTTTTGCAGTTTTAGGCTTCTAATAATTTAATAGCTATTTCTTTTCTTCAGAATAGTTCCTATGTCATCTTCCCGGGCCATTTTTAATAATGTCCAAGTAAGGAAATATTTACCGAAATGTAAAGGTAGAAAAGCAAAGGCAAGTCTACCTTATATCTGTTGTGAGATGTTTCATGTCCTAGTCAACCAATCTAAATGCCTTCCATATGGAATAAAGACTGGAGGCAGTAAAATCCTTTGGAAAATTCCCAAGGTGTCTGGATTTTCTCCCTTTTGAAGATACACACTGGTTTGCTGAGGTATAGCAAAGCTGTTGGGGCTGTGGTGGTCTAGGGAGTATGTGGGATTTGCTTGGTAAGACCTTTTGTTGGATGAGCTGCGAGGTAAGCTTGAAGGCACAGAATACCCTCACCTAAGGAAGGATGTTTTGTGCCTGAAAGCATATCTCCCATCTCTTCCAAACTTTTATTGATCCAATAAAAGATAATGCCAAACGTGTCCAACTTCTGGGATACTTCACTTTTGCAGGGGATAAAGTGGCAGTTGCTGTCATTCTGATGGGGGAAAATATATCGAGTCGGAAGGTGTTACAGCCTTTCCTAAAGGCAGTCAGGCTAAGAAGGAATAAATACATATTGACTGAGTAAATGAACTTAATAAACTACCCAAAAGGATATGCAGTAAGAATAAAGCTCCTTACATTGGTAAATATTGCATGCCTTAAACACAGCATGCAGTTACCCCCCAAAATGCCCCGTTTTATTAGCGGTTAGGGCCTAGCTCTGCTTGTGTAGCTTGTCTTGATTCCTTTGGTCTGTGCTTTTCCCCAAATTAAAAAAAAATACTGCTTAATGGTAAGATTCAAGTATTCTAGGAACCATAGACAGAAACAAGTGCATTAAAGATAAAATCTTTATTGATGGGTGTGTTATAAGAACCCGCATGAAAGACAATCTCCTAACCATATCCTAAGAAGTTTTAAATTTAATCTACCGTAGCACAATGATTTACAGGAACCATCTTCCTTTCAGTTTACTGAACATGTCACCCCTTCTAATGTACTTTTGATTGCTGTTTTTGGATTCGGCTTTTTGCTAGGGTGATTGCATTCTGTATCAGGTTCTGTTGAATTTCTCCACACAAATAAGCTTAGCATATAACCACTGAAAAATAAGACGCATAATATTATTATAAAAATCACATTTAGTTAAAGGAGAAGTGCTAAGATATAGTTCCTCTGCTTCCTGAAAATAGAAAGGTTCATAATGAAGTCTTTAACATTTTAAAAAGAAACCCATATGCTAAAAGCCTTGAAGATGTGAAGCACGATAACCAAATTGTAAATGTGATCAAGAAAATGATTTGACTTGCGGCTGCTTGGTTAAGATGAGCATTCATGGTTGTGCAACATTTCCTTATAACTTTGCAGTATTTCACATTATGTTAATTTGATAACAACAGAGGCCCATCTAAAAGGCTCTGAAAGCTTAGACTTTGTTCCAGAAATCACAGCGTAGTCCATTTAGCAAACAGGATAGTAACTAACTTGACAGTTAAAGGGGGGTATCTGATTTAGCAGATTGAATAATTTTGCTTAAACAGGTCAAAAGATGCCTGACTCCACAGAGAAATCTGACTGGAGGCTGAACTTTACTACTCCTGCTCAAACTCTTATTTATTTGCAGGTAGGCTTTCTGAAGCTAATCCAACTAACTGTGAAAGAAGTTTCAGCTCACCTGCGTTTGAAGATCAGAATTGGAGGTGATGAATGGGATGGAATTTATTTGAACTTTAGAGTTGTGTCCAGGTGTGCATGGGTGTGTGCTTGCAGTGGCCAAAATAATAGCTGCCCAAATTTGAGCAGCTTCTTTTTCCTGCAGTGCACCCCCCTGCACGTGCACTTTGCGGAGGGACAGATCATCCTGCTTTGGGCAAACTGCCCATGCCCAGCCCCTCCCAGCTCTTGGTGTGCTGGAGGATCCGGCGCACAACTGAAGGAGTGGAGATGCTCTGGCCAGCAGCCAAAGTGTCTCCCTGGAGGATTAAGCTTACATGTCTTTGGGAGCATGCTCCCGTCACATGCACCATGCTGCATTTTTGCCTTGCTTTTTTTTGCTATGAGGATTTCTTGGTTTTAACGTTCCCCACGTGTGGTTTGTGGTGCCACAAACTGCCTGCCTCTGCTCATCTGGATGTGGCCTAGAGCTCCAAATCCTTTTAAAAGTGTCTGATTAATAGCCAGGGATGTATTTGGTAGCCGTGTTGGTCTGAGACAAAAAGAAATCCAAAAAAAACTAGAACTTATGGTTTTAAAACGATACCTTTTATTAAACCAGCTGGGAAATCTTGAAAAATCTTTTTCTGCAAGCTTTCAGGCTCATATAAAGAAGGACTCCTACCTGATCTACACAACAAAGAGCAACTCAGAGACACTCTCACAGAGACACTTTCATAGACCCAGATGCTTTTCTATCTCCAGCTTTTCTATCTCCAGCTCCCTTTGTGCAAAAATGAAGTTTATTTCCTACCTATGGGGACTTTTTACCATCTTTCATTTTCCCAGAGGCTGATGAAGGAAGGGCCTTTGAGTCTGAGAGCTTGCAAAAAAAGAGATTTTTTTTTTTTGCAATTTCCTAGTTGGTCTAATAAAAGGTATCATTTTGGAACAATGAGTTCTAGCTTTTTGGATTTCATTAATAGCCAATAACTAATATTTGAAAGAAAGGTTTTTCAAAACCTAGAACCCCAGTTCCCACTGAAAGCCAGGAGGTGGAGACCAGGTTTTGAAACCTATTTAAGGTAGGAACAGGAATATTATACAAGAACTTATTGGTCCTTTTAAAAATTCACAAGGCTTAGGTACATTGAGTAGCTGAGGCTTTTGAAAATCCCAGGCTTAAATGGTTTGGTACTTATCTGCAAAGCAACACTAAGGCATCAGTACAGCAAACACCAGTCTAGAGTAGCTACGCCAGCTGCAATAACAGTTCTAGCATCCAGAACAAACTTGCAAGGATCCTAGTACTGGCTCTTGTGCCTAGCATATGCAGAAGACCGAGCTATCACACTTTTGCTGCTGGTATCCGTGCAGCCAAGAGGAGAAGAGATGCAGGGCTTGGAAGTGAGCTGAGAGGAACTGGTTCTGTAAGAGAGAGCAGCCAGCAGCCTGGAAGTTGGAGTTTGGGCCCTGCTTCTACCCTGTTGCTCTCTAGAAAAGAGTGTGCAACGTGCAGAAACACCAATGGGGACCAGAGCTACTTACCTGGAGTTGGTTTGGGGATGAAATGCATTAGGGCAGAGTCCAAAGCCTTTTGAAAATCAATGGCATCATTTTTGTTAGCCTTCGTAGGCATCCATTAAGCACTTACTCAGTCTCCCATTAGAGATAAACTGGAACGTCACAAAGTTGTCATGCTGGAGTTTGGATAGAAGGACAGAACTCAGATTCCATAGTTGGATTTCTGTCGTGTTTATCTAGGTCACATTTCAAGCACGTGGTTAACAAATCGCTTACCAGACTCCATTTATGAAAAGGGCGATGCACAATCGAGCCTGTCGACCTGACAAGGTGGCAACCCATTACCTGAAGCAAGTCTTTATTCATTCTGTTGGTAGGCATTATAATATCATTATTCATGATGAATTCTTTTGGTATTAATGTGGCTGTGCTATGTCATTTCAGGGGAATTTCAATTTAATCTAGTACTGCTTAATGTCTGTCACAAAAAAAAATGCCTATGATGACGTTAACATGTTGCACAGACAGAAGATGCACTCATTTTCCTGTTTGGATTGCAACTTCCAGAGATTCCCTTGATCAAAGGTCAAAAAAGAGCACCTCATTCTTTTAAAGGGAGGATACTGGGCTATATGCTGACCTCAATTACTTTAGTATAAATCCAGAATAACTCAATGCGACTGAGGCTGGGAACAGACATCACCAAATGAAGTGGCTCAGGTGTGCCAGGATGTGTCCCTGCACAGCTAATATTCTTCACCAGGCACAACATACATTGCCTGTTGTCCTACCCATTGATCTTGTGGGACAGTGGGCAATGTGTTTCTGCTTACAGAGGTATACCCTGGAGACCACACTGGAGCAAATCAGACACTCGCACTGCCAGGTGATTGGTGGCCCTGGCCCTGGGACTGCACCACTGTCAACAGACTCCTGGGGATCTAAATGGGGGAACCCAGGCAGGTACTCCCAGGACTTCAGAAAACCAGTCTTACATGTCCCAGAAATTCCCAGCTTGCCCAGGGTGGCTGGAGTGCATGGGCAGCTTTGAGCTGACCACACTCTGCTGCCACAAACACAACACATCTGCCACAATAAAGTGGCACAAATTGATACTACCTGTGTTGTCAACAAAACTTCGGGGCTTTTGTGCCATTACAAGGGAATGGGTATCTGAATATGGCAGCAGAAAGGCAATGCCTATTTCTGCACTGTGACACATTTTCCAGATGGAAACATTGTTTTTTTTTCATTTCTGGCATATTGCTGTTCAGAAACAAGGAAATCCGTTTTGGTATTTAACGATCTGTGCTCTTTTGCATTGAGGACTTTGAAATGCTTCCTGAATACTTTGCATTGTTTTACATCAAATGTAACATATGAGATGCATCTCATTAATTAGAAGGTGAGAATTTCTCAAACCTGCTGAGAGAGGTAATCCAACATTTTAGAAACAAAAACAAATTACGTACCATTACAAAGTCAATATTTTCCTATACACAAATCATTAGAATATAAGGAACTGGTGGGTTTTTTTTGATTTTTAAGTATATCTATATACATCTATATTTATAGATATATATAGATCTGTAAATATATACAGATCGCTCTCTCCCTCTCTCTTTTTCTATATATATAATTCAAAATAACACCAGTTCTTTATATTCTGATGAATTATGTATAGGTGATAATACATAATACATCTCTCTCTCTCTCTCTCTCTCTCTTTCTCTCTCGATAGAGAGATTTATATCTACATCTATGCTGTATGGAATGTATAAATAGGTTTATATCTATATCTAGAGAGAGAGAGTAATCTATAATTATGACAAAACACTAAAGGATGGCAATTATAGGTATATGTTGACTTTTATATTTTAGAGATGCCCTTATGTGTTTGTCCCATATCTCATCAGACATACCTGAAGTAGTTCATTTTCTCTACAAGGGAGTATACTGTTGGATTTTATGAGTCTGAATTTTCAGAGACATGACTTTTTATTAGTGTTTCATTCCACTGTATTTGTTTCTATTCTATTGCACATCACCTGTTGGAGCTTCTTCTCCATTGCTTTATCAAGAATTATCAAGTCACTTAAGGATGTGTCTGTTGGGCATAGTACTCTACCACAAATGGGAGTGGAGAATTCTCCTTTGATAGTGTTTGACACAAACTTCCAAGTCATTGGACCAAATTATTTCCTGCCCTAATATTTGCCATCACAAAAAGATGGGCAATTACTAATATCTCACAGGTATTTGCATTATTCTTCATATGAAGACTGTAGGTTCAACTGCAACAGACCCAGCCAAACACCAGCAGGAAAACAGAATACAAACATGTTCCACACCACTTTTGTATCACTCCACCTAGGGATGGAACAAGGGTCAGCTCCAGTGGTTTTATGCCAGCCAAATGTGTACATATTCCCAAAATAATTGGGTCAGTAGAGAGAAACTGATGATGGTTCACAGATGCAAATTGCCATGAGACATGCCATGCAGTGAAAGATTGGGATAAGAGCATTTGGTATCCAGGGGGCAGTGTATGAATACAAGTCCCATTGTTGTCATAAATATGCATCACAATCCTTACGGCAAGTTGGACTCTCAGCAACAAGACTGCTAGTGAAGGTGCAACCCTGGCTCCTGAAATCCTAGAGTCTGCTCACTTGAGCTTGCCAGGTAAAGTGCTTGCTGCTGTATTAATTTGGATGCCTAGATTACTTCAGTTATATTGTTTCTCATGCTGACTGCTAGAAGGCAAGGAACATGAAAGTATGAGGTTTTAATGCACACTCATACACACACACCTCCAGATTCAGAGTACCCGTCTGTCTTCTTTATTAACTTGCTAACTTGCTTGCTCGGTTAGATCTGTTTCCATAATATAAATGCTTACCCTCTTTCTCACTCACTCCATGGGTGTGCTGTTGCCACAGAAAGTAAACCCAGAAATGTGGAACCATGTTTTGTCAGTGGGAGTTACCTTCTGGTCCTATGCGCAGCTGCAGTATGCAGAATTGAGGGCCACATCTGCAATTATTGAGGCTACCATCCCCATCACAAATAAAGCTGATAGATTCATCCCTCCTTTTGGCACTGCTTTGAGGGCAGTGGACATACACGAGGAAAGAACTTGATCTCAGACTGTCCCTATCAGATTATTGTCCAAGGGGACATTTCAGCAAAAGCTCCAAGGGAGACTTGTGAGGGACTTCTGCAAAGAGATGTGAGCAGATACCCTACAAAACTTGGACCTTACATGGGCATCTTCCTTGTCCAGTGAAGCTGTGGTCCTGCCCCAGTGAAGCAGTTAAGGAGATGATCAGTTTTAAAGAGACCGCTCACTTTTTATATTGAGCATGTGTTTCATTGCTTTGCCCTAGTGGGACATCCCTAACAAGGGAACCTTTACAGGGACTTCTTCCCACCATGTAGGGATTTCTGTAGGTAAAGTGATATGTATCAGCTTGCTTTAAATTTTGCTGATTTCCTTTCTTCCCATCTGAGCTTCCCACACAGCGTGTCAGCTCTCAGCTGGGAAGGAGACCAAAAGAAAAAAGAACCAGAGTGTGTTTTCAGTGCAATGAGAAGATATTGAGCGTCAGCCAGTTACTAAAAATGGAAGGTAAACAAACATTCTCTGCTATTCTGAGCTAACAAACCATTCTGGAGACAGATCTGTGCGATGTGGAGGAGGCCGGGAGGCTGAAAATATGTGTTATATTGTCCATTACCTCCACCTGGCACTCATGTGGCTGTTTAGGCCTGCTCAGAGAAATCAAGTTTCTTTAAAGTTTAGATTCTGCAAATCAGTCTATAATGACCGTCCTAAAGTGGAAACTGTTCATGCACATCTATTCATTTATAATTTAACCAAAACCTGAGTGTTTGTCTTGGAGGGTAGACCAGTGATGGACTTGCGGTGTTATTATATATAGTAAGCTATGGTGATATCAAAATGACCACAGTCATAGGTTATTGCTTCTGCATCCAGGTACAATTTGTTACTCACAATCACTCTGTCTTGATAGCTTTAAGAGGCTGTAACTTGGAGGAACCAGGTGTCAGGTTATGTAGAGAACCATGTTACAAAACACCCCCCCAAAAGCATTCGAAAGATATATACCAAATTGTGTAGTTCTCTGTCGGGCTGCTTGGCTCTGAGTGATTGCTGAACAACATAAAATAGGAGAGGGGAAATAAACTAAGAAAATTCACTGCAGAAAAATACAACAGTTCACATTTCCAGAGAGTGGGAATGTTAAGTCCAGCCACACAACAGGACTTCTCTCTCTCTCTGCCGGCACTAGGTACCAGAAAAAAGGAAGGTAATCAGAAGGTAGTTTTATTCCTGATAATAGCTGTTTCTGAAGCACTTGATGTTTTTAATAGTTTCTTTTCAACTCAGGAAGAACAGAATGAGTATGAAATTGCATTAAAGGAATTTGAGGAGTACTGGGCTTCAAGCAAAAATTAGTGTGATGTGTTTTCAAACAGAGCCCAGAAAGAATGTGAAAATACAGAATATGCAACTGTAAAGCTGGCAATCAAGGGGAGAAGAAGCTGGATGGATCACCATGAGATACTTAATGCATAGCAACCTAATAACACTGAGCAGTAACATGTCACAACACAAATGGTGCCAATATGCTACTGCGCAGTATTATTAGACTATTGTGCAGTATTATTAATCTATTGCACAGTAGTTTCAATAAAAAGGCATTCACCAGCTACTGCACAGTAACTCGAGTTACTGCTCATGTATTTAGTACTTGATTATACAAGCACTAAATGAAATGTGCAGTAACTACTGTGCATTAATGAACATGTAGACACACCCTCTGAGTCCCTCATAAGAGATGAGATTACGATTGGGAACTTAAACAAAAATATTCAGACTGCTCTGAGACCTGGAATTAGCCCTTGGCAGAGGCATTAGAATTTTTTAAGCAAAGGAATTGCCTCGGCTGTAGCTTACTGAGAAAGTGGAATGCCCTGAGGCTGTGGGCATGACAGGGAAGCTCAAAATATAAAATAGGGCCAAGTCAGCTTGCAGTTCATGTCCCTAGGAAAATTCCTGAAGTCCTAAAACAGAGACTGAAGGAGGAGGTGAATAGGCTTATGGACTTGGGCATCACAGAGCATGAAGAGTTTATAGAGTTACTTTACCTCTCTGAATCCTTTGCAGTCACACCCCTCACTTAGCTCTTTACCGCCCTCCAGAAGATGCCCACCAGTGCTGTAGCAATGAAGTTTGGTGCTTGGGGCAAAGCCCGCAGTGGCAGCCTGCCCTTGCCCCTCGCACAGATCCTGGGAGCACACGCTCCCCCAAGCTTGCCTGGGAGTGCACTCAGTGGCAAGAGCCACCCTTTCCCTATCCCCATGTACCACCAAGTGAGCCGCTCGCGGCTCCCTCCCACACCCCACCCCGGCTGGGCAGCGGTTGTTGGGACCTGGGGCAATTGCCCCGCTTGCCCTCCCCTTCGCTACGGGGCTGATGCCGACAGACTAAAATGCATGGGGTAAAGGATATGCCTTTGATTAATCTACAGGTTACAAATGTGCTCAAAGACAGAAAAGGTCGTCAACCAGTCCATGGCAGGGGGTGGAGCTGCTTGAATGGGCAAGGATCAACAGTCACCTTATTCCACTTGCATCCTTATTTGACCGACTCAGCTGGTGTTCCTAGAGTGACAAATGGCCAGATGAATTATTGAATACATACCATTACGAGACCTAAGTTTTTTTTATGCCTGGGGCTAATTGTTGAGACATGGTGGATGTTAAATACAACTGAGTCAGCATTCCCGATTCCGAGCAGGGAAGAGAAAACAAACATTTGCTTTGTGAAGATGTGTGTACAGTTTCTTAAACTTCATCACAGGAAATGCAGAAAGGAGGTGGATCAAGGAGTGTGCAGGATGAGGCTGTACCATGAAGCTGAGGGAGATTTAGGGATAGTACTCTTCCTGTTTATTATAAGACAACTGTATTTCAGTGTTCTGGATGAGTGATTCATTCTGCTCCAATTGTGTGCTATTATTACCTGAAAGTCTCTTCAAGAAAGGAATACAATAGGTAGCATCTCTTTATTGAAAATGTGCAGTTTAAGTGTGATGTCTAATGGGTAGAAAGGAGGGAGGAGGAAAATACAGACAAACATTGGTTCCATCACTTTGAGCCAAGTTTTCAAAGGCACCTAGGAAACAGATAGTTCATTAGTAGAACTGACAAAAGCACCTATGCAGGGTAGGTACTTAATTCATGATGAAGCCTGTAGGACCCAGCACCTGGGTCACTTTTCAAAAAAAGCTCTACCTGCCTCTTTAATATCTTTTGAAAAGATGGCTTCTAGAGGTATATGTCTACCATCCAACAAAGTCAGCGAGAGTATTGCTGTTGATTTCAATGGACTTTTGTTTGGGCACATTGTGAGCAAGGGGTTAAGGCCTAAACTTTGAAACCTGGTAACGAGTGCTGACGTGAACTGTAAAGAGAAGTAAGTTTTATATTCCTAAGCAGGTGGAATATATTGGTGCCAGACAGCTGCAAGTTAAAACAGTAGCTACTCACTGGTTCGTCTTAATATTCGATTAGCTACTTCTGCTGCTCTGTTCCAGCTCCTGTGCTTGTGTGTTGCTCTACTTTGGGATCCTTAAGGCAATGTAGATTCTTTCTGTGACCCACGTGTGACTAACTGCCACCTTGGCCTGGATAGATTTGGTCTGTTGTGTACAAAAGTTGTTTAGTGAATTGGATCACTGCATCACCAATGCTAGAGTTAAGTGTTGTAGGGCTTTAGCTCTTGGAATCACATCACCATCTAACAGCTTGTAAGTTTTCTAGCACATAGGAGTTATGAAATAAGGAGCTGTACTGTTCTGGTAGGGATGATATGAGCTCATTAAGCATTAAATGATAGTTGAGATTAAATAATGGTTAGAAATGAATACCACCCATCCAATTAAGAGAAGAGTCTTATCAGTTAGACCCTGTTGAGTTCAAAATTTGGTGGCTCTTGTGCACACACTGTGAAAATCCTCATAGATCTGAAAGTCCTCTTCTGTAACCCTTCTTGTTTCTCTCAAACGTGAGATTTTTTGTTGAGGATTGTTTCAGAAACTCTCCTCCAGACCAGAGGACATATTCATTTCTTCTGTCTCCCAAAATGGATCTTCTTTTTTCTCTCTCTCATTCTTTCATTTCACTGCCCTTGTGCTCTGGTTGAATGAGGTTCTCAATTGTCCATCTGAATGCTAGTTCCTCATCTGTCCCAAAGTGATGTCAGAGATGCACTAAAAGTCCATTCAAGATCTAATGCATGCGGCTTGTCATTCCTCAAGCTAGGTGAGTCTAGGGGGGACATAAGCAGGAACGTGTTCGACTCACAAAAATGGGAGAACTTAGTATCATTCATGGTTTGATTTACTTGCAGAACCTTCTCCACTTCTGTTCTGCAAGAAGGACAGGTTGTCGTTTTATTATGTAAAGTTGAATACCCTGAGACTTTCACTCGGGGGTGTGAGAACACAGAGGAATACCTGGAAACAAAAATAATTCTGTCCAAGTTGTGAGGAATCCTTCCCCAGCATATCACCATCAGCCACGCAGACTTTCCATTTCAAAGCTGGGTCTTTTGATACTGTTTAAATATATTCTAAAAATAGAGTGTTAATTTTACTTTCTACTGTGTTAACATGTCAATTATAGCAGAATTGGAAATAGCAAAACAAATGGTGACGACAGCTGACCGATAATAGTTATCCCAGTAAACTGTTATGCTTTCACTTTTAAAATATGTATAAAAGAACCAAATTTCCTTTATTAAAGAACAAAGATGTTAATGCATATTGCAAGAGAACTAGCAGAAACATTTTTTGCTGTAGGTCACTTTCCATCAAGTGAAGAACAAAAAGATGTGACAATCTTCAAAAATAATTAGATTTCAATTTACCCTTTGGCCCCTACAAGGCTTTGGTTGTCTTTTGTTTCTGAAGTGCAGTGCAAGCCTAAGCAATATGATTTAGCTCTGTGAATGTTTAAGAATACAACTCCATGCAAATAGCTGGGTTATTTTTCCAGTCCTAATAAGGTCTCAGGAGACTTTTTTCAAGATAAAACATTCTCATATATGACTTTTTCTTTGATTCTTTGAAATTTGCATCTGTTTTTACTGGGCTTTGTCACATATTATCTGCTAAATTTGTCTCAGGTTTCTTCTAGCCAATGGAATGATCTCCATGATGAATGAGAGAAACATTCCCTGTCATTCATTCTAATTGCCTTATGCTTGAAAGAGGCACAGGTCATTTCCACATGCATGGGGGATATATTTAGGGTTATTGGTTGTAGCCATGTTGGTCTAAGGACCTAGGCAGACAAGGTTCCATGGGTATTTGTGGAGACGATCCCAGCAGGGTGCAGGGCCTGGAGCCCCCCTCCCCATCCTACGGCACACTTACGCTGGGGAGTGAAAGTCCCAGCATGTCAGACACAGCAGGACCGGTGGCAGCCCGAACTCCTAGCCAGAACAGGCAAAGAGCCATCCAACCCACTGGGTGAGCAGGGTAAACTACAGCTGTGGTCTCTCTGGCCAGCTCTGCGGGGCCCCCCGAAGCACAGGGTCCGGGGCGGTTGCCACAATTTCTCCCCCATCTCCCACAGGATGACCCTGGGTACATGTGATATCTTATCTTTCATTAGACCAGCTAAATAGTTGGGAAAATTGTTCTTTGCAAGCTTTGAGGCACAAACACCCTTCTTCAGGCTTAGGGAGAGTTTGCTGTTGAGGAATATATTGTGTTTCATAACATACCTTTGATTATGCATTTCAGGTATCTTAATCTACACAAGTTGTTTGCTGAATAAATACCTTTCAATTATTAAAGTATATCTCTCATTATATTTAATTACCATTTTGTTGCCTGGCAGATTTGGAGTGACTGCTATTGTGTAATTTATTTTTAATATATTATTGCCAAAATAGGTTGCATTTTGATAGGCCTGTAAAGCAGTATATTATTCACAATGGCATCCACTGTTGGTGTTTCTTCAAACTGTTGCAATGACCTAATTAAATTCAGTACCAGGATGCCATAACATCTTTTTAAAGGTGTCATGGGGTGCCTGTGCAATATTACCACTCTTAATCGTGCCAACAGCAACTCATGATTGACAAGATAAACTCAGAGATTTCAAACAGGTATCCACAATGTCAACAACATGTTTGACTTGTTGTGGGCTCTCCGAGTTCTTTGCAACAGAGAAATTGGTCTATTATTTTTCTATAGTTAAGAAATGAGTCAAAGCTATAAGGTGGCATTTTCCAAGGGACATCATGTGTTTAAAAAAGCTTTAAGAATGCTGCTAGTTACATCGCTGTCCTGTTGTTTGTGTATCTCTGTGCAGAAAGATCTGGTGACCCCTTAAATACATAGCATAGCTAGGGTGACTGTATGGGACAATGTGAAATTTGGGACACTGATAACCTCCTGCTGCTGCAGGCAGAAATGGGGACAGGGCAGGGCAACATGGTACAGCTCTAGTGTTACTATTCAGGCAGCCAAAGGCTTGTTAATGACCCATTCTTCATTATTTCACAGGTGTTAACAGTGAACTCAACTTTTAAATGGTTATTCCATTTAGGTAATCAAGCTTACCTATTTAATAATAGCCTGCAAATAACCTGAAACGGGGGTTTGAAGGAGGATGGAGCTGGACTGTTCTCAGTGGTGGCAAACGGCAGAACAAGGAGTGATGGTCTCAAATTGTAGCAAGAGAAGTTTAGGTTAGGTTAGGAAGAATTTTCTTACTAGGAGGGTAGTAAAATACTGGAACAGGTTACCCAGAGAGGTTGTGGACTCTCCATCCATGGAGGTTTTTAAGATCCAGCTGGACAAAGCCTTAGCTGGGATGATGTAGTTGGGGCTGGTCCTGCTTGGAGCAGGAGGTTGGACTAGATGTGACCTCGTGAGGGCCTTTCCAACCTTAACTTCTGATGAGTCTATGAAAGACTGCCATCAACTTCAGTGGGCTTCGGACTGAGTCTAGTGTGCAAGTATGTGCTGGTGTATTTGTTGTTTTAATTTGCTATGATTTAAGTTTCTATTATAGGGCAATTTTGCTTTCTGCTAGGGCTTCCTGTTTCACAGCTCATACCACTCTGCCTCTCCTCCCCATGCTCCATGCCTGGGATACTTGTTTTAATGTTCACAGGCTGGCCAGGAACAGCCTCCAAAATCCATATAGTCACCCTAGGTGTAGCTGAGACCATTAGTGTGTATCTACACTGCCTCACTGGTACAGCAGGCAGCAGTATAACAAGTAATGTTGTGCTTATTCTGTGTGCGCTACTCCCAAAATAGAGGTCAGGTAAGTTCTTCAGTGGGATGTTGGCTGTACAAAAGAGATGCATTGCGGCAGAGTTGATGAGCTCTGAAGATTGGCAATGGATCATAGAGGCTCTAGCTTCAAGGTTGCACACTAAAAACCATCACAGTTTTGTAACGGCCAGAATCTGAACCATCTGGCTGCTCTTTATAAAGTGAATTGGGATCTCACTTCATACCCCAGTCCAGTCTAAAAATAGCGTCTTTCTAATTGGCACCATTTCTGGTAATCTCAGTGAAGAGGCCAAAAACTTAATTAGCACAGAGGCAAACTGTAGCCTCTCCTCTGGGTCCTAGTAGTTATAGTATTAGAACAAGATTGAGGACCCCTTGAAAGGGCAGTCAGGGGGAATTTGCATTTCTTATGTGGAAAGGGAATATGGACCAGATCCTTAGCAGGTGTTAATCAATGTGGCCCCATTAACAGTGACGCTACATCTGTTGACATCTGCTCAATGATCATTGAGTACCATCAATCCAACACCTTTTCAGAGCACTGAAACACCTATTAAAAATAAAGACTTCTGTTTTAAGGAAACTGCAGCTCCTCAGCTGAAGTATGGAAAGGAATCACTTCAGTGATTTGAATTTGAGAACCATGGAGGTTTTCTGGCAAGGGAATTGATCAAAATGGGTTGCCAAGTTTGAGGTCTAGAAATGACAGATAAAATATATTGAAGAAGTTCAAGGTGAAGTAAAACTGTATCTATACTAGTCTCAATACAGGCCAGTACAGTGACATATATTAAATATAGTTTCACAGAAAACTCAACCAATCATTTAATGGTGTCAAGTCCCCAGAGTACAGCTGTCTTTATTAAAATCAGTATTCCCTTAAAACAGAACTTTATCTATAATAGCATACTGAAAATGGAAGTATATTTCTCACCAGAAGTAAAACAATTAGTTGACTTTTCTTTAATTAGTTCTTTTGGTTGTATTTCATTTTGCTTAAAAAGAAGCACTCCTTATTATGAAACATCAGTCAAGTTGTTGCAGGAGAGAAAAAAAATGCTTTATATGCATAGAATGTGCATTCAGTGGGAAATAATTGCATGTGTTCAGCCAATCTTTGGATCATCTGAACTATTTTAATGGTATTTAAAAACTCGAACAAAAATTTCAAGTTAGCGATAATGGAAATGATGCATAGGAGTTTGTGGCTTCACTTGCACAACCGCTCTGTCTCAGTGAGCGTACAAATCAAAGTTGTATCAGATTTGGCAAGGAGGTTTTGTGAGTAGCTGATCATTAGATACCAAGTTCTTATTTAATAAATTTGAGTGATTTACCATACAGTGCCATTAGTGAACCATGTTCTTCTCAGCGCACTGAAGACAATGGAAGTTGAAGGTACTCCATGCCTTTTAGGAAAAGCTCTGCCGTCCATGGGATAAGATTGTTCTTTTTTTAAAGTTCTACCTAAATAAGCAAGCACCCTTAAGGGTCCCTGAAGTCTAAAATAGTTTCTCCAGTAAAAAAAGCCTCTTCCAAAGCTTTTTGCAGATAACAGGATTCTCAGCAGTGACATTAGCTTAGGTCTCTAATTCTTTGTACACATAATTTTTTCCAATTAAAGGCAGAAGGCTACTAATACAAAAAAAAAAGATAATTTTGGAGAAGGGCTTTGGGTCCAGCTCTAGTTTATATGTTATGCCACTTCTGGCTTACTTTCTTTAGTTTAAAAGATAGACAGCAAGAAATAATGAGTCCAGTGAGTGATCTTTGATTTGATTGGGTATCCAAAAGAGGCGTATGTTGGTTAAAAATTATATGAATGAGAGATGAATTATTGGCCCCGTGGTCCACC
The DNA here is from genome assembly GCF_001723895.1 of Crocodylus porosus. Classification (NCBI taxonomy): domain Eukaryota; kingdom Metazoa; phylum Chordata; order Crocodylia; family Crocodylidae; genus Crocodylus; species Crocodylus porosus. Next base: position 7,152,363 of record NW_017728924.1, on the reverse strand, counting down.
ATGTGTATTGGCACTAGGCTCGGTCATAAATTTGTAAAAAAAACAATGAGGAACATTTGAAACTTCAAATTTATAAAGCAGCAAAATTATAAATGTGGCATCCCACCAAAGTGCAAAGGAGATGGGGAACTCTTTAAAAAACATTGAAAATGACTGCATGTGTATGATTCAAAATCTATCCAATGGACTCCCTAAAGGGATAGTAACATCCTTTTTGGGTGATGTGCTGAGAAACTGAGATGGAAAAGCACACATCTGTTCTGCTGTCCATGACTCAGACAGGTGTGCATTCAGAGACTGGAAAAGTAGCGTACAATTACCAAAATAAAATGAGATATTTCTGTTTCTCATTTTATGATATTCATATGGAGTCATTGGCAGAGTGTCTTGAACTGCAGTTTGACTCTGACAAGTAACTCTGGAGAAATTGCTTTCTGGGGACCGTGCATACTGTCTCTTAATGACAGCTGGGACAAATTTTCTGGGTGCACAATTAAAGATGAATTTTCGAACTTCTAGTCCTGCACATTTATGCTATAATCTGAATGTTCTAGCTCATGCACTTACCACTGTAACAAAACCTTTGTGTTTAACACTTTGATCACAGCTCTCCTTGTAAACTATATAGGGAAAAGGGAATTCATTGAGCTTGTATTCAGAAGGATACAAAATGTTCCATCCGGGGTAGGGTGTATCTATCCACTTTTCCCATAATTCATCTGTGAAAGAAACATGGTCAACACAAACTCAGCCTTTACTCTTGCTTCTATCCACTTTCTGCTGACCCTTGCATCCTTCCAGGTAATTTAAACATGCACAATGACTGTTGCCTATTGGACTTTCTCCAAAATGATGCTTCTGGAGTGTATCACAGGAGACAGGGAGAAGTATTTGGAGACAGACTCTAGAGCAGCAGTTCTGAACCTTTTTTCCATCCATGTACCCCTTGGTCTCAGAGTGAGACTTCACGTACCCCCTTTCAATGGGAAATTAATTTTTATGTCAGACTATATGTAATCCCACTCGTGGGTGTTTTACAGCAGTTTCAACTTGTCCAGACTTTTTTTAGTTCCTTCGACCTGTCTTAGACAATGTATGAAATATATCTCACGTACCCTCTAGGGGTACATGTACCCCCGGTTCAGAACCACTGATTTAGAGGAACCCAATCAGCTATCTTGGCCTCCTCCCTTCTACTGCTCAGATAAGCAGGTCACTGGAGTTTAAATACTTCAGAGCTTCATTGAAGTGGGTTTTTCACAGAAAATTCGTTAAAAACACTAATAAACATGGGACAGAATCTTCACCCTAGACTTCTTCCACCCTTTAAAGTCTTCTTAGCTTGCTGTCTCTTCATTTGAAATGCTTGTTGCATCTTTCTTTTTCCTTTCTCTTCCTTTCTTCTCATGCCAAACATTTGGGGGAGGCTTATCTACTTGCTAATTACATGGTTTATGTGTCTCTTGAAATAATCCGAGCTAACACTTTTTTTACCCACTGTCTTGTTTCCATGGCTGTGTGGATAATATATAGAGAGATCGTCCATAATTTGTACATGCATGGCTTTGAAGCTTGTTTGAAAAACAAAATTGTAATTAAAAAATAAAGTACCTTCACGGGTCTAAATTTAATCAGTCACCCACTTGATTTACGCGCTAGTACCTTAAAGGTTTTGTTTTATTTTAATTAGAAGTTGCAAAACATAAAAAGAAGATTCCTGTTTTATTCTTGCCTTATTTCCAGTTGGTCAGGAGTTCAGAGCTCCAGCTGCATATAGAATATAACAACAGGTTTCAAAATCGAATCATGCTCTGATGTAGACTCTGTAGCCACAGACGTCTTATCAGGGTCGTCTTCATAGTCTATCCCCGCTCCTTCCACTGATCACATCAACATGCTAGACCTAGATCCTTGCAATGTCAAGTACAAAAATAAATCCCACTGAAATCAGTAGCACTATTTCCCTGCTTAAAGTGAAACACATACTATAATTTTCTGTAAGGATTATGGCTTGAAATAAACGTCTTGGATTTGGTCATTGTCCTTTATAATCCCATAGAACATAGCATAACACAGCTGTGATCCTGGGTACTGCTGCCACATCCTCGATGATGAATTATATCAGTATGCTCAAGTTACAACAAGTTAATCCCATTTACCCAAATCATTTAGTATGGGCAAACTCAAGGCAAATAGGCCACAGCTGAGCCTTTCTTTCCATCTTCTATATGAAATCCACAGAACAGGAAGTCAGAAAAAGTATAAACTTTATTAGGAATATGTTTCAAGCTTGCACTGTCCTCTAACTCAAATGTTCAGTGAAACTAATTGTATAAACTTTCCTTTCTGCATTTCATCTGAAATAAAAGCACAAGTAGCTGTAAAAGGAAGTTGTTATATTATTTCAGCGACCACTGATTGTAACTAATTCTACTCTTAATGGGAACATGTGAATTTTTCCTCAATTTAGATGTCACTCCCTGGAAGTAGGAACACTGTTGATTAGGCTTCTTGTTGGCTTGGTAGCTTTTTTATTCTGTCAATGGTAGCTGTTGTAGCAAAATCGTACCGCCAAGAGTTTGTTGTTGCATCTCTAATATGCAATCATATGTTCATGTTAATGCTGTCCTTGTTGCTAATAAACTCAAATTGACCTCTGTTTGAACCAGCTAGCCCTCCCTGGGTCTCTGTTTGACCAGAAAAGCTTACACTTAGATGTGGGATTAAAGCTATGAAGAAATTCCAGCTACTTGATGTAAGAGTCCTTGAGCAAATGAATATTCAAAATTAAAAAAAAATTGCCATGGCTTCCTGGAAGTAATTAGAATTTCTTAAAATAATCTCGCATGTTTTGTACAATACATAAATGCATTTGTGGCAATTAAATCGCATAATTGGCCTTGAGGCGCATGTTTAAGTTGCTGCTTTCCAAGCTAGTTATAGGACCATTTCAAAGTCAAATACTATTAGTGGATTTACTGACTGTAACATGTGAATAGCTTCTATTAGTGTTCCTAGCAATGTGATTAGTTCATACTCCTTTGTCTCCAGGTGATCATAAAAGGCACATCCATCAACTACAGAAGTTCCTGATGCCATATTTTAAGTGAGCGAGTACGGCATCCTTACCAACGACAGAACCCTGCAGTGTGTTGTCTATGCGGTCATCCAGGCATTAATAATATTGGCCTGGCTGCCATGGCCTGCATACCTTGCTAAGTTAGGTAAGAAACTCTATAAACGGTAAATTAGAGGATTAGAAGAGAAAATATGGCTGCCCGAGAAAGTACCTGTGATCTAATGCAACTGCAGTCTGACTCTTAGTCACAGACAGGCAGCAAGGAACACCAAGGTGAAGAACATATTCTTCTCACTGAGCAATAAAAATACTGTTGGGAGGCAAAGGTATGCAAGGTGATGGATGCAGAAGCCACTACAGTAGCCACAAACTAACTCCCTTTTAAGAAAAAAAGGCATTTGAGGAAGTAGCAGGCAGACTAAGAAATGAGGCTAGGCGGTATTAATCAGATACCTCTTGTGGAGAAGCTATTAGGTGATTCCAGGAAGAGGGTTAGCATCTTAGAGAGACCTTTTGGGACTGGGAAACCTTGCCTGCATCACAGAATGGGTTCCAGCCAGGACAACAGCTGTCTTTAGAAGACAATTTGGGCCATCAGCAAGGCCACTGGCTTTCAGAGTGGCACCAGCTGCAAGGGTCAAGCTCAATGGCTACAGAGTAGACTGGGCCTTGTATCTAAGAACAGGCCCTTCGTTTGGGCCTTGGCTGCTCCATGCCTCACAACCTACAGCAAGTGTAACCATTTCCTTTCAAGTCTTGCTCCTGTGTAGATTTCTACTCCTGCTAATCCTCTTTCTGTGTCCTGGATTGCCCAGCTCTTGAGTTTTGACACTGCTTGGCCTACAGATGTGGATATTGCTTGCCGACTAGGTCTTTGACCTAGACTTTGGTTTGGATCCTCTGATGCAACCTCAGGTCTTCATCTGGGTGCTGCTGTAGCTCAGGTAGTTGTTCACTCCTGCACCCCTCCAGACCGGCTACAACCCCGTCCTTACAGTTATGGGTTTCTTGGAGCAAGCCAAAGGGTGGAGGCTAAATGACTGGAAGAGCCTAGTTGAATAAGAATATGGCCCTAAAGAGGGAAGCTGTGAAACCCCTTTACAGACAAGAAATGGGCTCTATATGTTGTATAAAGGCTTAATGTGTTGGATTGTTTTTAGTATTTTTGATGGGGAGTAAGTGAAAGAGAAACAGAAGGAACATGGGATCCCACAAATGACAGTGTCTCAGGAATGGCACTAACTGTGGAGACCATTCTCATAAGGAAAGCACGTGCCCATGACCGCTCTCCACATTTCACTGTTAGCTTGATGTCTGGTCTCTCTGTTTTACAGATTTCACCAGGCTTTTGTAACTTTGCTATTCCATGACACACATACAGGTCACAGTAGTCTCTTGATAATGTTTTTTGGTTGCTTCGCTTTTCAGGCTAACCTGTGTTTTCATCATTTAAAAGCTCTCCAGACTGGGAAATCTCTGTTAGTTTAATTAATCCAGCTACATTCTTGGGAACTATTTCATCTCCATTGTTGATGTGGTTGTAAAAGTGGAAGTGTTCTCCAGTCACCAGTGGCTTTGGAGAGGGAATACTTTGTCTAAGCAGATGTTTTTTCTGGTTGGTTTAACACGAGTTGTTAGGATGTATAAATTAAGGTTCTAGACCCAATTCTAATCTGTAATACAGGCGACCCTCGCCATTCGTGGGGGATACGTTCTTGAGATCCCTGTGAATGGCGAAATCCGTGAATTCAGTACTGCATTCATGATCACACTGGCTGGGGGGCGGGTATGGCTGTGCTGGCAACGGTGGGAATCCAGCAACAGTGGTGGGAGCCTGGCAGTGGCAAACACAGGGCTCCCGAGGAGCTCCTGTAAGTATATTTAAGATATGGGTTCAGCATTTGCAAATATTTCAAACCGCGAATGCCAAACCCACCCAGTGAGGGTTTCCTGTATTGCCGCCTACTTTCCTCATTGCTTATATCATTAGCTGTTATGCAGTGTTTCAAAGTTTTCTCTAGGATCAGGCATCCATTTCTCAACCGACCTATCAAAAACTTCATTTTCCTCGAACAGCCAAACAAGCTAAATTCATGTTCCTACTATAAAGAGGTGGAATTCATAGTGATGCAGGCTTCGCTATTAGTTTTATCTTTAGTAATCTTCAGCCATCTCTCTCTGTCCCGTTATATTCCTATCTCCATCATCAATGTCTTATGTCTTTATTCTCTGCGCTGTCAAGAAAATGATACTGTCATGATTTATATTCCAGATATCATTGTTTACTAACTATGTACAAATGCACAAGGTTCATCACCGTTGTTGCTCTGGTAGGGTCCTAATGATTCCTGTTTTACCAGGCCGTTGGAGTTTACAGAGATCAGCTGAGGTTTTGAATACAGTATGGGCTGAAATTTGTTCTTGAGGCGAGGAGGTTATTTTATAGTTGTCTCCTTTTGATATATTTATTTGTGTGTGTTTAAAAATGCACAGGTGACAGTAATGTTACACTAAACTTAGAGAATGCAGTCAAGCTTAGAGCCTTTAGCTTCTTGGGGTACTGAGTCTGTGCATTTACCTTCAGGAAAAGTGTCTTAAGGCTCCCATTGCCTTCAGTGATGCCAGGATCTTATCTAGATAAAGACTAGGTGTAGTCTGCAGCCGCACTGTCTTGAAAAGATTCAGGACAAATAGTAGAGACACCTGGGGCCAGAGAGAGCATTGAGAACAAAAAAAGCTATCAGGGATGCTTTATTGAACCCCAGTTCTGAAAAGTATATGCATATGCCTGACTTAGGACACACAGGAGTCCTGTTGACCTTAAAATACATAATGATTGGGTAAACTTAAATTAGCTATACCTGCAGAAGGATATATTTCAGGATGCTTCCATTTCTCTTCACTATGCTGCTAGTAATTTCCTAGCTGACAACATGATTTCTGTTTCTGTACCTTAAGAGCTACAGGTAGTGAACAATTAACAGATTTTAGTTAGTATTGTCTGGATCCGTGGCAGATGGTTGCAAGCGGATCAGCTGCATGCCCTTTCCGAAGCAAGCAGTAGGTACTGTTATGTACCCTAGTATGTTAGCTGAGTGTCTATATAAACTACAGCAGTGAATATAGCTGTAGTTTACAGTCAATGGCAGGCTTGACAGCAGAGTGGCTGAAACCTTATTGTGTGATTTTTATGTTTTTTTTAATTGGGAATAACAATAAGTTGATAACTCGCCCCCCCCCCTTCACATGTGATCAGAGGTGAAGAACATAATACATGTTTCATAACTGAAAGGCAGGACAGACTTCAAACACTACAACTGGTGATGTATTATCCAGCAACGTTCTGTTGTAAATGCATTTATTTTGATTTTGCTCCAGGGGATTTTTTTATAATTATTCTTACCTTGAAGAAAAGCTGCAGTGTTCTGCTTCTTGAATAAGATTCAAAGAGTAATTCTGGCCCTGGTTTCCCACTGCTGTTTGCATATCACTGCTGTCACAGCTGTATGCATACCATTTCTGTATATAATCTGAATGAGGGATGCCTATAGGTAGAGCCTCCAACTGGATGTGCCAACCTGTCTGTACAGGACCGTTATAGACTGGAAAATTTGAGCATGACTGTTTAATTTTTCAGTCAGAAAGCATACAGGGGGCAGCCTTTATTTTCCCCAAATATGTTATATTTCTTAATGTGCCAATATTTCCAAGTTAGAAAAAACAAACAAACCAACCATGGGGCTGGTTCCTTTGCTTACCATACTCTATAATCTAAACACCTCAAAGGCAGGTCCTGCCCTTATTCAGCATCAAGATGATGGCACCTAGAACTAGGTCTTTGGCCATCTGTGCTGGGGATGAATATCAGACATTGCAGTTTCAGGGGCAAGACCTTTCCTTGGCTATCTTGGTCTTGCTGAGCACAAATCAACCTAGGATGCTCTTAACACAGGAAGAATCTGGAAACTTAGCATCGCCACTGCCACATTTGAAAGATTGTAAGTACCCTGGCAACATATTAAACAAAAGCTGTCCAGCACAATTGAGGGAGTTTTCTCAAAAGATTGTGAGTTGAGCCAATCCCTGAAATATGTCAGTCACGAAGTGCCATCAGGGCGCATCTACACGTGTATTTATGCACGCCTAAACTCAATGCTCTTTTGCCTAAGGTGCATTAAGGCAATTTAGGCATGCATCTACACGTGGATGTGCTAATGTGCATTAAGATGTATTAAATTTAGGCGTGAATAGCTCAGTGACATTAGCACATGTGCAGACATGCTAATGCACATCAATGCAGTGTGTACACAATGTACATTAGCATGCCTACACATGCGTTAAGGCGACCTTAGCAATTTGCACCTAATTTTGATCCTGCTTTATGCAGGGATCAAATTTAGGCTCAGATAGCCTAAAATTGCTATTTTTAAGGTGCATTAAGGGCATGCATGCATGTGCCTTTAATGCACCTTATAAAAGGAAATTTTAGGCTAAGCCCACTTAAAAGAGTCACATGTAGACGTGTCCTCAGAGCACTTAACAGGAGCTATTTTCTAATGCCTTGTCCTTCCCGGGTGAAGAGATTCTTTTTACACACATGCAAGGGGAAAAAAATAATAAAATCAATTGGAAACCCAGTTTTCTGCCTGAAAACATTAGAATGTTTTGCCCAACTTTAATAAATCCTCACACAACAGAAGCAGAAAACGGAGTTATGCTGAGCCATAAAAGGTGACTCAGGATGCATTTCTCATTTGATTGTTGAAGAGAAGCAGTTTCTGCTCACTGATGAAAAAAACCAACTTGTTTTGAGATAAAGATCACTTCAAATGTGTGTGTTTCTATGAAGTTATAGAATGAGCTCTCCAAACGCATTGAGAGCTCATCTCAGCAATGGGTTCTGTGTTAGCAGCTGCCACTATAGAAAGTGTTCTCAGAGTCAGTGCGGGGAGTTCTTAAAAATGAAAAGGGAATTGTTATTTGATCTGTCTCATAGCCACAGAGCTACAGGGTACCTGATGAAAGTAACAGGCTGCAGGTTTAAAAGAGACAAAGTCTTTTATTACAAAAGGGATCATAACCATGTGGTACTTGTGGCCAGGGGATGTTGTGGAGGCCAACAGTATGACAAAGTTCAAAAAGGGATTAGACAAATGTATAAAGGCTAGATCCATCAATTGTTCAGCACCGCAAGTAGGGATGAAACCTACTCATGTTGACTGGGAAGGTATGACATTAAACCTTGCTTTTTGTATTTTTTCTCCGAAGCATCTACTACTTGCTACTGTCAAAGACAGATATACAGCTAGATGGGCCTTTGGTCTGCCCTAGTATGGTAATTTTGCTGTTCTTATACCCTATAAGAGAGGGGGAAAGCATGTAGATGATTGTAACAGCAAACAAGTAAACCATTAAGATTATAATAAATGTTCCTTGCATATTCATTTTAAATGTAATTATTTTAGGGGTGGTATTCATAATAGTTGAGTAGATGAAAAAGTGTTTGCTGGCTCACATGCAGCACATACTCATGAATCTAAAGCGGATGGAGACTGCCAACAAGCACTTGCATCTGAAGTCAATCCCGCGAGTACTCAAGGGTACTGTACATTAACCTGCTGTAGCCTGCTGACCTAGGTTGTTCAGGTTCTCCTTACTTTCTCTCAGAGAACATCCACCAGTCATTCCCCACATCCAACCTCCCCCTCATGTGACCTACTCAGGGGCATCTGGCCCCCTATTTGGTGGCACCTGGCCCTTGCTGGCTCTAAAGGTCCTAGTCTGAAAGGGGCCAGATGCACTTTCCAGTGTTTTCTTTGCATCCTTTGTAACAGGGACTTGACTTCCTGTTACAAGCTCAAAAAGGGTATGCTTTCTTTTGAAAAAAGCATGTAGAAAGCATATTTAAGTGCAAACTAAATATGAGAGACAGAAACTTAGGTCTATGAGCTTTCATTTAGCATTTGCCTGTGCTTCAGTTCCCTTTAACAAGTATTTTAAGTTTTTGAACCAGTATCAGTGGAGGTTGTATTTGTGCTTTTGCCTGAGTTTTTCATAAATGGTTATATAAAGAAAATGGTTTTAAGGTGATATTTGCCTCTGACTAAAAAGATGGACTGAGGTGTATGTACTGTGTATGATACATGTCATGAGCCTTGGCTTGGTGCCTCACACAAACCACCATTTTCTTCTTGGGTGTGGCTGGATCAAGCATGTGATATTCACTTCCCCATCTCAGGAAACTGGAGGACTGTGACCTTGATAAAAAACTCTTTTTTATTCTGCTTTTCTTCCCAAAGCTAATTTCTAAGATTCCAGCTCGTGAGTATTGATTGATCCCTTAGTTACTTTCAGTGTAGTGAGTAAAACTCTTTTCATCTGCTGGAATTAGAAAGGTGAACTAATTTATGAGAACTGAACTGGGCAACTTAGAGGACATGACTTTGAAATAAAGAAGTTTGATTATGCTTTTGGACTTGAAAGATAATCTGAACTCCATAATTAGCATCTGGTCCTGTAGTAATCTGAATTTAATCTATTCAAATTCAATGTCAATTTCTGTCTCAACAAAATACCATTTGAGGGGCTCCATTTTACTTTATTTTAATTTAAACCTTCTTATGAAGCCAATTTATCAAAGTCCAAAATAATTCCTTTTTAAATTAAAAATAATACCTTATTCTTCTAGCCAGAAATGGATGATTTTGTGGTCTCTTTGAAATACTCTGTGAGAAATGGAAATGCATAAAGCTCTTGCCTTTTATATTCAATTCCCAGATGGGATAATTTTCTTAAGAAGAAAATACCTGCAAACAGCACATAGTTCCTTAAGGGATATGTAGATGCCAACCTTCAGCTATGAAGGCTAATAAGAATGTCTGAGTCAAAAAATGGGTACTAATGAGTAGGGAAGTTCAGATGTTGAACCATTTAATTGGTATTTATTTGTTGGCTTTTTCATTCTGGAAATATGTTGTTTCAAATATTTCAAGGAATGTAAAAATCATAAAGTGCATAGCACAAGGTTTCAACAATTTGGGGTAAATTACTGTTTTCAGCACCATTCATTTGTTGCAGAAGTCAGAAGGTGGATATATTCTGAGGGAAGAGAAAGGATGGTCTCATAATTAAGGCATTACAGTGTCGCATTGGCAAATATAACTCTTTCGTGGTCTCTGTCCCAAAAATGTGAGGCCAAGAACCCATACAAGCTTCTTTCACAGGTGGGCACTAATTTCAGAGTTCCTTGTTTTCTCTGTGCCTGGCTTGAGACTTTGCAGTCTAATTTGCAGAAATTCTGAGTGCTCACAGCTGCAATTGAATCAATGGAATCCATGCTTTGGACAAAGAAAGTGCTAAGTAATGCTAAGTTCTCAGAAACTAAAATTAGTGAATGCTTAGCTTTCTGCATCTTTGTTTCCCATCCATAAAATAAAGGGTAAGCCCTGTACCTCATCTGCAACCACCATTAATGTGTTTTGTACTGCAAAATACATTAATATCTGTGAACTGATCAGATATTATAGTGATGAACACCACAGAAAGCCCCATGAGGAAATTAATGAGTCTGTTTTCAGAACAGAGTTTGAATCGAGTAGAGTAAATAAATCCTGGGGCCTCACCTTGAGCAATGAGGAGAAAAAAAGATGGACTAGCAGCTCACTAAGTGAGTATTGACTCTCCTGTGCACCAAATGAAGTCTGGGTCCTTTGGAAAAACAAAACAGAACAAAAATAATAGTAGGTGATTGTGTAATTAAGGACTACACTGTAATGCATGTTTACACCTCATTAAATTAAGGTTTCACAGGAATTTCCTGAGTTGGCGTGCTTGTCTTTTCAACCTTAATATTGTTGCTTTAACAAGCTGTCCGTGCATGTGTAGGGAAATATGAAATGTAGCGGTATAGCCTTATCCACTTTCCACTGTAGTTAAAGGGAAGGATTGGAACAACTATGTATCTAAGATCTTCAGTAGCCTTTGACATCCAAAGTAATATCTGGGTGGGTATGAATGCTTGCTGAATGTGTCTTATTCACAGCATCCACCCACCAAATTAAGTTTGAAAGGTTTGGCGCTGTGTGGGCTGCAGCTTGCAGGTTCCTTCCAGTGACAGCCATGTCAGGGAGTGCCCGCAGTGTGAGTAGTGCCTCCTGGTAATGTCTCTCAGGGAAGAGGCAAGGGAACTACAGGAGGAGGTGACGAGGCTCTGAAGCATCCTCCGCCATAAGGCCTTCATCAATGCGATGCTGGAGGAGACCTCCGGGACTGTGGAAGAAGAAATGCTGGTTGCAGTGCTAGGGGAGAGAGAGGACAGGGTCACCCAAGCTGGAGGCATGAGACTTCTGCCGGCAAACAGAGGTCTTCGCTTCCACCTGGAGTAGTTCAGTGGAAGACCAGCCATAGCACCAGAGAGGGAGGAGCATGTTCCATTGGTGGAGGAAGACAGGCCTGGCCTCATCACTTGAGATGACCACCACCAAAAAGAAGCGATGGGTGGCGGTGGTTGGAGACTTCCTTCTGTCAGGGACGGAGGGAGCCATCCACTGACATGACCTGTTGTCTTGGGAGGTCTGCTGCTTGCCCAGGGCCTGGATCCAAGATGATGCCACAGAGGGACTACAACGTTCATCCAGCCCTCTAACTACTACCCTGTGCTGCTCATCCATGTGGGCACCACTGATACCGCCAGGGGAGAACCTGAACATATCAAAAGTAACTACAGGACTCTGGGTGCAAGGGTGAGGGGGTCTGGAGTTCAGGTTGTATTCTCGTCGATCCTTCTAGTTAAGGGAAATGACCAGGGCAGGAGCAGGTGCATGCTGAAGATCACCACCTGGCTGCACAGGTGGCATCACCAGCAGGGCTTTGTCTTCTTCAACCATGGGATGTTGTTCCAAGAAGAGGGATTGCTGAGAAGAGATAAGATCTGCCTGATGAAGAAAGGAAAGAACATCTTTAGACACCCTAGTGAGAAAGACTTTAAACTAGGTTTGCCGGGGTGCGGAGACCAAAGCCCTGTGGGAAGTGGGGAGGCAGGAGACCAGAAGGAAAAGCAAGCAGGAGGGGGCAACAGGGGAGGTTCTCTCAAATGTTCTGGGAAATCAAGGGAATCAACTAGTTACCTCAGGTGCCTGTACACAAATGCACGGAGCCTGGGAAACGATCAGGAAGAACTGGAAGTCCTTGCACAGTCTCAGAACTATGACATGATTGGAATAACAGAGACTTGGTGGGAGCTCACATGACCGGAGCACTGTCATGGATGTGTGCAAACTGTTCCGGAAGGACAGGCAGGAGAGAAGAGGAGGAGGAGTTGCATTTTATGTAAAAGAGCCATTTGGTTGCTCAGAGGTCCAGTACGAAGCTGGAGATAGGCCTGTTGAGAATCTCTGGGTTAGGGTCAGAGGGGAGAGCAACAAGGGTTATGTAGTGGTGGGGGTCCACTGTAGAGCATCAGACAGGGGGAAGTAGTGGATGAGGCTTTCTTCAAGGAGCTAGTGGAAAATTCCTGATCACAGGCCCTGGTTCTCACTGGAGACTTCAATCACCATGATATCTTCTGGGGGGGCAATACAGCAGTGTGTAGGCAATCCAGGAAGTTTTTGGAGAGTGTTGGGGACAACTTCCTGATGCAAGTAGTAGATACACTTCCTGGGGGGAGTAGTAGATCCACGGGGGGTAGGACTAAGGTTCAGACTCACCTAGATAAATTGGAGGATTGGGCCAAAAAAAATCTCATGAGGTTCAACAAGGACAAGTGCAAAGTCCTGCACTTAGGACAGAAGAATCTGACGCACCAATACAGGCCAGGAGCTGACTGGCTGGGCAACAGATCTGCAGAAAAGGACCTGGGGATTACAGTAGACAATAAGCTGAATATGAGCCGGCAGTGTGCCCTTGTTGCCAAGAAGGCTAATGGCATCCTGATTGGCATTAGTAAGTGTGTTGCCAGCAGACTGAGAGAAGTGATTATTCCCCTCTAGTCAGTGCTGGTAAAGCCGCATCTGGAGTACTGCATTCAGTTTTGGGCCCCCCACTAGAGAAAGGATGTGGACACATTGGAGAGAGTCCAGCAGAGGGTGACAAAAATGGTTCAGGGGCTGGAGGACATGACTTATGAGGAAAGACTGAGGGAACAGGGCTTATTTAGTCTAGAGAAGAGGAGACTGAGAGGGGACTTAATTGCAGCCTGCAGCCACCTGAAGGGTGGTTCAAAAAAGGATGGAGCTGGACTGTTTTTCAGTGGTGGCAGATGACAGAACAAGGAGCAATGGGCTCAAGTTGCGACAAGGGAAGTTGAGGTTAGATATTAGGAAGAATTTTCTCACCTGGGGGATGGTAAAACACTGAAACAGGTTACCCAGAGAGGTGGTGGAGTCTCCATTCTTGGAGATTTTCAAAACCCAGGTAGGCAAAGTTTTAGCTGGGATGATCTAGTTGGGGCTGGTCCTACTTTGAGCAGGGGTTGGACTAGATTACCTCCTGGGGTCCCTTCCAACCCTATCTCTCTATGAAAGACTGCAATCGACTTCAGTGGGCTTCAAATTGAGTCTAGTATTCAAATATATACTGACGTATATGCTGTTTTCATGAAGGGGACTCAGGCGTAGTTCAGCAGGAGACAGTTTGCCCCAAGTGGCTCAAAACACCAACACAGAGGAAAAATGATTGGCTCGAGGTCACAAGGAATGAACTCCACACCCAATCTATTGCTTCTGTCTCATTGACTTTAATCAATATTTTCCTTCCTTTCTTTTTCTGACAGTGATTAGAAAAAAGTGCATTGGCCTGACTTGTTGTTGAAGCCAGTGGATTATTTCAGGCATAAACTCAGTAATGCCATGAAGACTCAAGTCTATTATGCTTTCAGTTACTCTGAAGGAGATGCAGGCTCCAGTCTCACAATCAAACCCATGTAAACAGACCCCTCCATGCATCTGGAGATGCCTGAAGTCAATGAAAACTACACTGAAATCAGCAGGACTCCCTACAGACAAAGGGCTCCTTTTGTATGTATCTAATTGCAGAATCGAGGCCTTGAGGATTTCTTTCTGTCTAATGATTTTGAGCACAACCTCATTTTCTGAAGAGGCAGCAGTTTATTATTTCCCCTTCACATCTCACCAGTAAGAATTGGTTTGAGAAAAGTTACTCCTGTAACTCTAAACAAGTAATCCAATCTCTCACTCACTGACATAATTAACAGACGTGCTATCACATACATTATTTCCTGGTGCAGCCGATAGCAATTTTGTCTAAATTTTAAATCATCTGCAAATGTTACAGTTAAAAATACAGAGTTTTTGTGTGTGTGCACTGAAAGCTCATTTCGCTTTTGTAGCAGATGACTAAGCACGTAGCATTAGGAAGAGGGTCTTTGTATGCACGAGAGAACTAGCTGTGCTCTCAGGTTATATGGAAAAATACAGAATATTTCAAAAGCCAAAAAAAACAAGTAATTCTCAAAATGGCACCTTAGGTATGTGCCTAGATGCTATGAGCAGTAGCATAACAAGGGGTGGGTGAGTGGAGCTATAGCCCTGGGTGCTAACTTAGAAAGCATACCAAATGAGGAGTTTTTGCCATGCCAGACAGTAGCAGCTGACTCTGAGCCAAAACTGAGACTACCTGACCCCAATCATTGAGCTCCATATGCTAATGATGCTGCAGTGCATGCTCAGTTGGAAGCCAAACCTCCAGGCCATTGTTGCCTTCTTTACCAAGGCATACAAGAAAATGGGACTGATGCTTAACATACAGAAGATTATGATCCTCCACCAACGAGCTGCTAATGAGAAGTCCCCAACTCCAGCAATCCATGTGAGACTCTGGAAAACATTATTTCCTGTACGTCAGAAGCCATCTCTTGCAGAAGGCTGACATCAACACATAAATCCAACATTGCCTCAAATGTGCACACGTAGTCTTTAGATGCCTGAAGAAATAGATGTTCAAAGATCATCAGATCTGAAACGAAGCTGGTGGTTTATCAAGCAATCATGATCCTCACCTACCTGTATAAAGCTGAGGAATGGACAACATGCTGGAGGCATCTAAAGTTGTTGCAGAACAGCAATCACCGCTGCCTGAGGAAGATCCTCTGAATCCAGTGGGAAGACAGATGGACCAATGTTAGCATCCTCCTGCAAGCAAACACCACAAGTATTAAGGGGATGATCATCCAACATCAACTTGATTGGGCCAGCCATGTCATCTGAACATCTGACACCAGACTCTCAAGGCAATTTTTATTATACCCGCGCATCCAAGGTGTATTCTGAAGAGGAGGGCAGGAAAAGCACTTCAGGGATGTCCTCAAGGCCAACTTGAAGAATACAACAAAACGGCACCTCAGATAGGGGAAGCACCAGTGTGCCGGTGATATTGTAGAGACTATGTGAAGGCCATGAACATTCGTAAGTTGGCAGTTCATATGTACATTATTCCACTGGTAGGTTGGTAAATTGTGGAACACAACATGGCTGTTAAAATCCATGATCCAGATCTTCTGCTGTCTGAGAAGTCTCTTAGCATGGGAAGAAAGCCAGCCTGCCCGGAAGAGTGAAAACCCAGTGATCCTTGAGTCTAGAATGAGTCACAACTCCTTCACATGGTCTCGGTGTAGGGACCGTCTGTCTGTCATGGACGACTAAAGGGTAGTACTTTCTGGCTGCTCCTTTCCTCCATGGGTCAGTCCTGACACAACCATTGCACCTAGGACTGGGTACAGAAGCTACCTATGTTGGATCTAATTTTGGAGACTGGAATAATCTGCCTCTGATCTTACACCAGTGTGACTTTGCTGAGCTCAGGATACATAGTTTGGAACTTGGGTAGCTCTGCTCTATTCTGGTAATGTTCAAATAAAAATCCATATAGGATTTTTCTATGTGCTGATCTGAATGGAAATAAATATTCAGACTTCTTCACCTTTCCACATTTACTTATCTGCTAAGTACCCTCATTTAAATTTATAAAGGGAAAATATTATTTTTCTGTGTTTCATCCTGATTTGTTTTCTTCCCAGTGGCCTCCGGCTTGCAGTGTTGAAAACAAAGAAATACAAATATGTTTTAAAAATGGACTATTAGAGTCATTTGATATGATTTGGGCATGAAGTACATTCACTTTTATTATGGCTGGCAAGTGGAATAGTATGTGAAAACAATCTATCTCTACCCCTTCCAGTAAAGCAATTGAACAAAAAAAATAATTGGGGCTTTTTTTGTAACCCTTGGACTGGGATCTGTGACTGAACTGATCAAGATTTTGGACTTTCAGAAAGAAAAGAAGAGGGAAAACAAATTAAAATACCATCTTATAAAGTGAGGGTGACTTGGGGAATCCAGAGGACAGATAACAACAGAATAATTTTAGAGTAGTGGAAAGCTTGATGCATGCTGGTAGCAGTGATGGTGTTATCTGCTTGATAAACTACTCTTACGATATTGAATTTTCTATCTCTCCTTACAAGAATAAAACTGAAGGAAGCTCAATGATTAGTATAGAAGAAAACCTCTAATGAGATTTTAAAAAACACCTTGGTTTTTTTTAATCACTGAAGATAAGTCATAATAAGCAGCAACTACAAGATCCATAATTGCTAATGCCAGCACGCTGGGTAAAGGTTTAGTGAAGCCCAAAAGGTTTGGAAATTCATTTCAGATAAGCATCCAAAATCACAGATCCTTGCCCAAATGTTCAGGCACATAAAAGGCTACCAGATTATCCTTTCCCACATAATTTATATTCCTCCAGGAGTCTCCAGCATTATTTTCTTGTTCTATGGCCTAATGTCAACTATACATTATAGGATAAGTATTGTGAAGTGTAGGTGTCTAGTTTCTTGCTTTCACTGTCACGTCAGCCCTAACATTGCTGTTGCCTTGTGCATCAAATTTATCATCTGCAGTGTACCCCAGAAAGAAACCGTAGGCAGCTGACTATTGAATACATGGATCCTGCTTTGGTCTGGCCAACAGGCTTAGCCTGGGTGCGATGGTGAGATCAGCTGAATAAGAGGCAGGAAACTTACACTTATCTAGCATTGCTGATCTTGGTGACGCCGTGGACCCTGCCATTGCGAACCATATCCATTCTCTACACACACATTACTCTAGACTGTTTGGTCCACAAACATGTAGTGAAGAGGCTGCTTCTAGATGGCCTTGTCTAGCATGGGTCTATGGAGGAGGAAGAACATATCTGCTTACAACATCTGTGTGCTTGAGCATCGAAGAGCTGATTTTCTGATCTGCTAGTTTTGCAGTGCTACGCCAGTCAAATTGTCCTTTTTCTTATTGAAGAATGGTAACCAAGCAAAATTGGCCTGAAAGCAGTAAGATGTGGTGTTTAATTTGTGCTGTTCAATGGTCATCATATAATGTTCATCATTTTTCAGTTAAGCAATATTTTGAACACATTCCTATAAAAATGCAATAATGTCCATTTGTGATAACATCCTGTTTTATTGGAAAGTGTGCAAGCTGACATATAAAATATGCTGTCTTGGCTGATAGCATTGCCTCAAAATTTACTGGAGCATACATTTTACATTCCACAAGGTTCACTTTTATTACTAATAACAATAGGACATGCCTTCTGGATGCACTTGCTATCATGGATGTTGTTCTGCCTGCCAGGAGTTTATACCAGAATTTTTAATGCCCACTGTTTTTCTTTACCATGGTGCTTCTATTAATGGATGTAATGCTGTATTGTCCACCAAGGTGGCTCATATTTTGGCTAGACAGATTTTGCAAGGAAGACGAGAAAAAACATACTCATTAAAGTAGATGTCCAGGGGAGGTATTATGGCCAGATGGAAAATGCTTCCAGTTTACTAGTAATGTGTTTGCTCGTATGGATCAATTCATTTTAAGTGATACATCAATTATTTGGGATAAGGAAGCAAGAAACACTTGCTGATTTCATTCAATTGGTCTTGCTAAGTAGTAACCTATAATGGTCTAAGTCCGCGTTTCTCAACCCACAGGTTTTGACCTAGAAGCGGGTTGCAGGAATATATGAAAGGGTCACAAACAAGCTTTAAAAACGGATTCTTCTTTAAAGGAAAAAAACATGGGACACCGTGGCTTTTCCCTTGCAGGTGGGCAGAGTTCCAGCCTGCAAGGGGCCGGGGCCTGGAAGCGGGGGACAACAGGTCGGCAGTGAGGGGCACACGGGCACAGAGACTGGCCATCAATGTTTACAAATGGTCCTGGTACAAGAAAGTTTGACAACCACTGCTCTGGCTCATTATCTCTGCAAGAACAATCAGAGTACCTTGCAAATTGTAGTAACACAATATTTAAATCTAGAAGAGAGACTTCTGGCCCAGAGTCAGACAAGCTGGGACAAACCTGCAGCTGATGTAAATTGGCATCATTTCTTTGAAGTCAATGAAGTTGTCTTGGTATAAACCAGCTGAAGATCAAATTTGCTTTCTGTAATGGCTGAATAGGCATAAGTCTGGCAAAACACTTCAGTAATGCATTATTGCAGATAACTGTTCTGGCAGGTATGTTGCTGCTCAGCAATTACTAATTCAGGCTGGTGAACCCAAACCCGATGGCAGTATTAGTGAGCCCCACCTCATGGTGGGGTATGATTTGTTACTATGCATGAACAGCGTAGGTAAAAATTACAGCAGAGATTAATGGCAAATATAACAAATCTGGCCTGTGTGATTGTGGTTAACATTTTTTTTTCATAGGGGAAGTACTGTGCACTCACATGAAAGAAAAGATTGGTTGGTTCACAGGGCAGGCAATGAGATACAGAGCCTTTCCCCTCTAAATCACTACTTGCAAACCAACCTAGTGAAGCAGCAACGGAAATACATTACTATCTAAAGGCTGATTGACTGCCTGTGTGAAATGAGTTTGTGGTCTCAGTCCATTACCTAGTAGATAAGTATACATATCACAAAAGCCAGCCCCCTGATAGAGGCAATTGTCATCTTCATGGAAATCTCAGCAAGAGAAGCTGAGAACTGATTGAGCATGGAAAATGAATTACCCTTCTGCTCTTCTAGGTGAGACATACCGGTACGGCAGCATGCACAAAGGCTGCCCTTCTGATCTGCCTTCTCTGAGAGAGAGTAGTTTTTCCCCCATCTCTCATCCATTCAGAATATTGCTGCAGGGTATAATGAATATATCGACAAACCCAAACGTGAATATTCAAGAGGAAATATTGCACAAGAAGAAGAGTCAAGGGTTGCCGTGGACAAGATCTTTGTAAATGGTACCCACAAGCTTGTCTGTGACCCTGCCAATTTACAGTTGTTCAAATACAACATATCACCCACAAAAATCCTTGCTTCTCTGGACCATCTAGGCTACAGCATCACCTCAACACTACCACACACTCACACTCATACTACCACTCACTACTCAACTACTCACTACTCCACTACTCAGCACTACCACTGACACTCATACTCACACTCATGAATGAAAGGAAGGAAAATCAACAGAAGTTGCTAACGTGTATTGCATTTGTTCTTTTTACTGGTGTGTAGGTAGTCTGTTCCTCTTAGATGCAAGTCTTCAGCCTGTTCCAAAAAGTGTCTACTGCTGCTAATTGTGAAACCCACTCTGTGATGGTTGTAGTTGCACCCATGTATGGATGCCTTTGCGTAGAGTAAGTGATACATCATTATGCCTGCAGGATATTGCAAATGTACTGCTATAAAGAATAATCCTGAATGGTGTCTTCCTACTGTGAGGTCTAATACACCATATGTTAGAAGATGCCACATTTAAACTTAATGAGAAACATGACAATAAGGTCAAAACATAACAGTGCGGTCAAAACACACTATTGCCATCTATTGCTTAAAGATATAAAGACTTCCAAACACTGCCAAGCATTTCCAGAGATGCAAAGCAATTTCCTACAGACTTTCCTGATGTGTTGTAGAAAATGTTCCCCATAGCCTCAGCATCTTAGATCTTCAGTGAGTAGAAAATGCCATACAGGGTGCTTAACATCTTCATTAATAAACTGGAAGAGAGAGAAAACAGCAGGCTAATGAATTTCACAGATGACACAGAATCATTGAGAGGTCCCAGAATCGCTGGTGAGGAGTAAGAAATAATCAAAAGGGAGGCAGAGAGCTGAGAGTAAATAACAACAGAAAAATAATGCCAGAATAAAAGGCGAGCCAGAACAGCTGGTGAAACATAAAATTATACAAAACACCTGCAGATGGAGAACTATGGAAAGGAGAAATGAAGAAAGAAGTTAGGCAGACGTGGAGCCCACTGAAGTCATTGGAAGTTTTTCCATTGATTTTTGTCCATTTTTGTTCAAGCCCGGAGAGTCTTTAAGACAGCTATGTGTTTGCTTTGTGATAAGATAAGTCATGCTGTGCAACTTTGTATGCACAGCATGGAGAAGCAACATGGTTTTCCTTCCACGTAGCACTAACTAGATCATAGCTACAATACTGAGATTATTCCTCTTCCAGAAAAAAAAAGTAATAATTTTAAATACCTGCCCCAAGAAAGAGGGTGACAGAGTTGAAATAGTTCAGTAAAAAAAAGCAAGACAAATGTTTCAGGGTCCTAAAGAGGTCAACTTATAGTGAGGGGCCAAAGTAAGTTAATATTCATTGCAAAGAACAGCATCATTGCACTTCAAGCACTAGACTGTCAGGAGATCCACACTTACGATTCAAAACTTTGGATTCAAAGATTGATTTTTTTTTCGTAGGTACTTTTCTTTAAATGTATTTTTATCATCATTGTTTTTTAAACACAAATATGGGAGCAGTGCTGAAGGGGCACAGAAAACGTAAGGAGCTCTGAGATGGATCTCAAAAAGTTTATGAAATGGATTGCATGTTATGATGTTGGTGATAGCAGGTGGTTGGACGTGTCACAGGAGGTGACACGCTATCCTCTGTTACGATATAAAATATGAACTTGCCAACAGTTCAGCTGCTGATGTGCTGAGACAAGCACCTATCAAGCTGAATAGCACTGGCTTATGCTCCCCTATCTGTCTGTACTGGCTGTCTCTTCTCTCGGCATGCAGATCTACACGTCAGCGACTTGAGTTCATGTAGAGAGACTTTGAGGTAGCTTTAGATTTATTAGCTTGGGGCGGGAAGGCAGTGAAGCTGTAGAAACGCACAGCTGAGCTGGGTTAACCACAGGACTAATTCACTCAGCTTCTCAGACAGGTTTGGGCAGCCTTTGTGATTTCCATAATGATGCATCTCCACTGCTATCGGTGCCCGAGGTGGCTAACTTGGGGGTGCTCACATTGCCTCAAGGGAGATGCATGTGAACGTCTGGAAGCAGAGTCCATCTCTTGATCCCACTTGTTGAGGTCCTAGCACAGAACCCATAATCAACCCTCTCCCCATTATGGTAATACAGAAAACAGGCATACCCTTATGTGCTCTGAATTATGGTACGTCCTGTCTTCAGGCTTAGTTCATCTTCCCAGGTCTGCTATGTGCACCATGATAACAGCATGCCACAGTCAGAATAGTCCAAAGCATAATTTGCCCACCCACTCCTACTGACACACTCCCAACTCAGAAATACGCAGGTAAAGCTGCACGGGGCTGCTCCTCTTCTTCTGCCCTTGAGACCTGTCGCTGGCATGCTTGAAATCAGCTATTGGAAACAAGCCTGGAACAGCCTTACCAGCCAGCAGGCACCAAAATATGGACTACTAAATTGAAGGCAGGATGTACCGTAATTCACAGCACATAAGGGTGCCCAGCTGGGACGTTCCACCCCCGTGGTGTACACAAGCCCTTGGATAGCATGGCAAGTAAATCACGGACCGGGGTGGGGAGGCCCTGAAGAATTGCAGACAATTTTGTTCTGCTAGTACTTTATCACCAGGGAACTGTGCACTAGGATCTTTCCTCCCTATAAAGATAGTTTCCTAGCACAGACGTTTTCATCTCATGACTCTCTTAAAATATATATATTTTTCTATTTCTACTGAGAACAGTGCACTGGAATCCAAGTCTCCTGGAAGTGGTTCACCTCCTGATTTGCCTCCTTGCCTGCATGCATGAAGCCTCAAGTCTCTGCATACTAAAAATAGTTCTGTAGCATTCATATTATTTATACTGTTCATAACAGCACCAAAGTCAGCACAGCTATTTATAAGGATAAGGATTGCACATAGGAGTAGGCCTTGGAGGATATGATGCAAAACGGGAAGAAAGCTAAAGGTGTATGCTGAAGTAAAAGAACTTTTGAGTTGGTTACATGGAGGACAACAGTCTTGTTATTATTCCAAAAGATAATTCCCTATTAACAGTATTGCAAAAGCAGGAAGTTATAGTATTTAGCTTTTGCTGCCTAAGCTTCAAATAACAGCAGTAAACATTATTATCAGCTAAAGAGCATGTCATAATGGATGTAATTGTCCACCCGGGTGGCTCATATTTTGGCTAGACAGATTTTGCAAAACATACTCATTGAAGTAGAAGTTCAGGGGAGGTACTATGGCCAGATGCAGAATGCTTCCAGTGTATTAGTAATGTATTTGCTCACATGGATCAGTTCATTTTAAGGGATACATCACTTATTTGGGATAAAGAAACAAGAAGCACTTATTGGTTTCATTCAATTGATCTTGCTACATAGTAAATTATTGTGCTCTAGGTCAGTGTTTCTCAACCCATGGGTCTTGACCCAGAAGTGGGTTGCAGGGATATATGAAAGGTTACAAACAAACTTTAAAAATGGATCAACAAGCTTTAAAAATGGATTCTTCTTTAAAGCAGAAAAACATGGGAATTCCCTTGCAGGCTGGCAGAGAAACACACCTCAGTTAGAAATAAGTTTAATATAAGATACCCTTAGATTATTTAAAGATTTCTGAATTCAAAGCACTGCCTTATATCTGGCTTCATTTTACCCCAGTGGTTCTCAACGTTTTTAAACTCATGCTATGACCTGTTAGATTTAAGGCACCTTTCGAAAAATGCCAGCTCTTAAATCTCATTCGTTTCTTGACTACAAAAAAGTAATAGAGTCATTCTCCTGCCGGCAAGAACTCAGAAAGACTACCGCAGATCCAAATGCTGGTCTCCCTTTGGATTCTATTTGAAATGTATGGGTTTATTTTGTGAATCATATGTAGGTGTCTGCACACCTATCAGTGCCATTCTTGTGTTTCACACTTAAAAGGAGCATGCAGTGTCCTACAGTCCCATGGCACCTTGGTTGAGAATCCCCATTTTGCCATGTCGGCTTGATAATATTGTTATTTATGGTCAGGTTGGAAAGCTAATAGCTGGAAAGGTATACTCCGGAAAATGTGGAACATTTTCATAAAACAGAATTGTATATTTTTCAGATGAATCACATTGCTCAAAGTTCAAATCCGGTTGGCAGTGCTGCTCTTTTCATGTCACTTGGCCTTTCTTCTACTCTTTTCTGAAGTCTCAAGATCATTACATGCATACAAGATCCATCAGTCTGAAGAAAACAGGCGTGTCTGAGGTCATTGATGAACAAAGATCTCTTGGGTCAGGGAATAAATTCACCTTTTCCTTTCTTATAATGAAGAAGCAAAACAGTAGCAACTGAAGTGCGTCAAAGGGGTGACTGGAAAAAATGAGAGTTCATTTAAACTGTTTGGCTCTGATGTATTACACAATAAATAATATACAGTGGATATTCTGATCCTGCAGACATATACATATGCAGTGAATTCAGTGTTTGCCTGTTGGCTTCATTGACACTACTACTGCGAGATTATTATGTCTGGGTTTAAATCTTGCTAAGTTTGGAGCTTAAAGCAACATACTTATTCTTGTTGTCAGCGGGCACATCTACACGAGATCCTTAATGCACAAAAGACTAATTCTGTTGCACATTAGCACGGCTGGCCAAAACGGTGCTAACATGCATTGACATCACAAAAAAAAGCATTTATCTGTGATAATGTGTAATAGTGCTGATTATGGCACATTAATTTAGTACTTGTTACTACAGGTACTAAACTTAACGCGCCGTAATTACAGTGCATTAATTAATGTGTATATTCACCCAATATCTACTATTAAATTATAGTCACGTTGACTTTGCAGAATCAATGCTTGGTTTTTCTACTTGGAGTGCTTAAATTGCATTACATTCTGGAAAGCTGAAAAGTGAGTTGGAGCTCTTGTATATACTTTATTTTCCTTTTTAAGTATATATAGTTTAGGCAGACTCGGGATACAACTGAGCTTGTTCACTGCAGTGTCAGGAGAGTTTGTTTTAATACTCATTAGTATTTCCTTATTAAAGAAAGGTTATCAATGTTCTTAAAGTCCCTTTGTGGAGTACGTCATTTCCAAAAAAAATGGAACTTGTTCAGTAAAAAATAAAACAAGTTTTTAATTGTACTCTATTTGACAGCAGTCCTAATCCTTAGATTCTTGTAAGATAGGCAAACGTGTAAAACTTATTTTTTGGTGTTATGGTGGCTCAGCCAAAGGAAGAGCAGGAGTATTTTCTACCTTACCCATCAGTTAATTCCGTCGTCTTAATGCTGAATAACATCTTATAATAACGATCCTACCTAACAGCCAATAACAAAAGTTCCTTCAAAGACATGGAGAAAAGAAAGGGCAGTGTTTATCTAAACTGAATAATATATATGAATGATTCCCTCTGACAAAAGTCTGCCTTATCTATGTTGTGAAGTTTATTTAGTTCACGTTGTGAAGCCTAAATAGATGTGACCTGTCACCAAGGAAGCCTTTCAAGATTTTGGGGAGGGTCAGTCTCTGAAGAGGAAAGGCTTGACTATTTTCAGGATAATTATTCTGAGGAATTGTGATAACATTCCCAGTAGTAGTTGACTGAACTAAAGCATGCTTATTATCCTCATGGCAAACATATTCAAAGAAACAGTATTATTATGCAGTGGAATCTAATAGATGTCAAATTAACTGCAAAGGGCTAGGGCCCAACATGCACGCTGCAATTGCTTCTTTTTATACAGTGGCGCATGTACCTGTACGCATTCAGACAAAAATCTTTTTTATTGAACTTTTCATTATTTGAAAGCTCGGAAAATCGCTTGAAGCAGCATTGTCTTGTGGAGGAAAAATATCTTTTCCACTCTCACACAGTAAAACAGTGTATTGTGATTTGTCATATTTGGTTCTGCCACATTAGTTTATGTCAGAAATGCAGGTAATGTGAGCGATAGACTTGATGAATGATGAAATAGCTTAGCTACCCTTGAAATGACACTGCTACCTGAATTTTTCTGGTGGATAATTAGCAGATTAAGTATAAAGCTGATCCAGCTGCCTGATGGCTGTTCCCCAGAGGTTGTCTTGAGTACTTGCTGCATTTCTATGCAGTATCTCACAGAAATGAATAGAAACAAACGCAGCAGTAAATTTTAGCACCTTGAATTAACTAAAAAACCAAACTCATGCTATATAGTATGTTAGAGCATAAAATACATAAGGTAGGCTCTGTGAAATGCTCTCTGTTACTACAGGAAATCCTACTGACTTTATACTGTGGGTAGACATCTACATGTGTACCTCTTCTTTCTCATTCTTGTGGTATAGTGATGGAAATTTCTTGTGCTGTAAGACTGAAGTGTGTGTATTAGTATGTGTGTACCTGTGTCCATGTAACAAAAAAAAAAGAAAAGGAAGAAAAAAGGCACTCGTGTGGACCCAGAGGAACAGACTTTCACCTTCCTCTATGCAAAAATAAAGTTTATTTTCTACCTATGAGAACTTTTTTACCATCTTTATTTTTTCCTGAGCC
>NW_017728924.1:7111856-7126415 GCF_001723895.1 Crocodylus porosus | reverse complement strand
GCTTGAGGGAATGCACGTGTGCCTGAAAGTTTGCAGAAAAAGATTTTTTTTTTTTTTTTTTGCGATTTCTCAGTCTAATAAAAGGTATAAGAGTTAGAGAGTTTTGCATTTATTCCTGTGCCTATGTGGAATTGTATCTATCTGTGATATTGTCACTAGGATGTTCTGTACTAAAAGCATGTGTGTGTATCTAATATCTAAAAAGGGAGTGACTTAAGGAGATGAGAAGGCTTGAAATCAAACCCAATAATTAGTAACACATTAAAGATCTTATCCAAATGATACAATCTTAACACCCTAGCTCGTAATGTCAAAATATCAATGGAAGGCTTTGATGTCAGAACAAACAGAAGTTGCTTTGATGAAGACTTGCCAATGATCCTAGGAGTCTGGGGAAATGCTGGGGAAACTCCTGGCTGAGAGAGTTTGAAATGGTTGAGACTTCCAAAACCATTTCCTCTCTGTGAAATGGAAATAATGTTCTGCTTTCAAGCCCTTAAGACATGTAATGAATGATTTGAATC
This sequence comes from Crocodylus porosus, assembly GCF_001723895.1. NCBI lineage: Eukaryota > Metazoa > Chordata > Crocodylia > Crocodylidae > Crocodylus > Crocodylus porosus. The sequence continues at coordinate 7,125,891 of NW_017728924.1, read as the reverse complement.
CTTGCTCAAAAGTACCTGCAGCTGAGGTCCTAAATGCAACTTTCTGAGGATAGACTGGACTGGAGTAGTTCCTACTTTTCTACACGTCACCGATCCACAAAGCCTCAACTCTGAGAGCTCAGTTAATTCCACTGGGATTAGCAGGGCAATTATAAATCTCCTAGACAAGCTCATTTTCCAGCCAAACTCCAGAGGATTTTTCAAGGTTCCGTCCATCACTATCTGGCTTTGTAAACAATGTGCAAAAGCATATTTACCACAGTTTACAGCCATAATATTTTAAAGGAAGTGAATATTTGCTGTGGCTATGGTACAAACCATGTCCTCTCTTGGATGCAGTTTTCCTCAAGGTGACCTGACTTGAAAATATTTGTACGTGCTAACTTCCTTTCTGCAGCTTGCCTGGCAATTCTCCATGAAGATTTGTTCAGGCACATATCAGAAGTGTTAATAAGGGCTCAGGGCATTATGCAGTACTTAAGGGATATCTTCTGTGTTTTACCTCAGGAGTGCAAAGTGGGAGTACTTTTAAACCCAAGGTAAAATTGAGGAGGTTCATGGACCATCAGGGTATTATTGCAATTAATTAAAGCAGTATTATGTGCTGATCAAGTAACACCGAGCCAGTGCCAGCAAAATGAGGATGGAGGATGGAGGCTATAACCAAGTGCCTCATTTGCATAACATTTGTCATATTTGCATTTCTATTGCAGCCCATATACATCCACACTCTGCTTCTCTTATTCCTTCTGCTTCTGAGAGCGAGGCAGCTTATGGCTCTTCAGGGGAAGCTCATGGCTTGTATAGAGGATCTCAGGGGGATACTTTATTCTTGAGAAACCAGATTGACTGCCCATATGAAAGTGCCTAGAAAATGGGGAAAACAGGCCTCAGCAAGTTGGAAGTTCAGTTCAGTGTACCTGTGAACTCTGATGCTGTCATATAATATATATATAAAACATATGGCAGCATCAAAGTTCATATATACACACACACACACATCTCTTTAACTATCTATAGATAGATAGATACACACACACACAATCATATTCTATATTCTTTGATTCATTTTTTTTTGGAAGTTACTACCCAGAGATGCTGCGTAGTCATTCCACCTGTGCCTAGCTGGTCACAGAGGTTTGTTGCATCATGGTTGCATTGTAGCCTCAAAGGAAATTCCTGTAATAAAAAAAAAGACTAAGAGGAGTGGACAGGACAATAAACTGATCACACCCTCCTTAAAACTCTGGAGGCAGCTGGACAGGTGACAATGCCCCAGTCAGAGTTTTTAGTTGGAGAGTATCTCCCTGATTGTTCTCTGCTAATTTTCCTTGTCTTCAACATGTCTGAGCTTGGGGAAAGAGTCTGCTGTCTATTTTCATGCTCCCCCAGTGACCTTCATTCTCTTCATTTCTCTCCAGTGAGAGAGATGGGAAGAGAGAAAAGAGGGTGAGAGGCTCACTTTGGCATCACAGTTTGGTTCACTGCCCCTTTGAAGTAGTTGCATCTTCCCTAGAAGCAGTCGGGGCAGGTGAGGAAAGCTGCCAGAATATGATAGTCACTGTGGATATAGAAACAGACTGAGAGGGAAAAAAATGAAAGAGCCCAACCATGGGTGACTGGTGCCTCCCGAGTCTCGGTACGCACCAGCAGGGTACAACTGGAAGAGGAGGGGCCCAGTGGCCAGACAGTGACTGGGGTGAGAGGTCCCCAGCTGTCAGCTGGTGACTGGGGGAATCTAATTTCAGGGGGGGCTCATGCGCTCTCTGTGCCCCCCTAGCAGCTGGAGCACTGGCTGTCAGGGGGAGCACCAGTGCTCTCAGGGGGGGCACATGCCCCACAGTGCCTTCTCTGCACGTCGCCTATGAGTCCAACAACTTGACTCTCCACCAGTCTAATGGCTTCTGAAACTGTGCTGATCGTTGCTCCATGTGACCGTGCTTCAGCAGTGCAAAGCAAAATAAGTAACATCCATCTAGCATTTGTTCTCTCATCCTCTCCTGCAGGAGAAGAATTGTAGAGCAGAGCACCTTGTTTGGGAACATTCCTTTAATCTGTATGAGCGTGCACTTGCTTGTAAATGAACAACACCTATTGGTTCAGGAGGCCAGGTCAGAGTAGAAGGCTCTGATTTTCATAGCGGACTGTGTTCCTGTGAGCATTCATTTTACCATCCTGGGCAAGCTCCCATGAAAACTCATTCTGTTCCTACCTTTTGCCCATGCCTTACTGAACACCGTGTATCACTAATATTAAGTATGACTTTTACTTAACATTTAACCTAAGTTAAATGTTATTGTACATTTGACTTGGAAACACGGCATTATTTCCTTTGTGTTGCCTGATAGTGATGTGTGATCAGCTATGCCACACTTTGAAATAATACTCGTTTTCACTTTTCATACTTATGCAGTAATTATCATTGTATTATCAAACATAGTTGGGAATCGTGGCACCCTTCACTTGGCATATTACTATGACACAGCCCTTAAACATGCAGATCTCACAGTTTGTGAGTCTAGCAAAAGAGTCACTCTTTCTCTTTTGCCTAAGCTCCACTTTGACCAGGGGAAATTTGAGGCAATCCTTAGCTCTACAATCAGACTGGGAAAGCAAGAAGAAGAAAGGAAGAAACGGCAAACATCACAATAAAGAATTGATGGCTGCTATCTAGTTGGCTGCTGCCACTATAGGATATCAATAAAAAATGCCTCCAGGGCATATATTATCCCCAGGTCACATTACAATGTTCTCCATAAATGAGAAAGCCAGATAATTTTAACTTGAGCTATACTAATTTTAACTTGAATTAATCTTTTGTTGTCGCAGAATATTTCTTTGGCCGGGGGGTGAATGCCAACATTTTTGTGGTTTTCAACACTCAAAAAAGTCATGATCTATTCCTTCTCCCAATTTGTCTCACAGTCCCTGCCTGTTACATGCCACACAACTTCTTTCTCATTGTGGCTGGCTTCACATATGTTGCTTCCCTCTCCGATTAGTCCTGTGTCAATTTTTTCTCCTTGCTTGGAGTTTTAGAAAGGTGCTTTTTATGACTGCATTTCACTGCATTGTGGAATATATTTATTGCATTGTACCATGCCCAAATACCTTGAAGAGTTAGAGGGGAAAAAAATTGTTTTATGACCATGTATATGGCTGAAGCCACCTATTATTAAATGCTTAATGTGGTGAGATGCATATTGTAGTTACCTGTAGCTTTTCTTTAAAAAAACTTTAAATTTCTGTTTAAAACATACAGGGGTGTAGGTTGTAGCCATGTTGGTCTAAGGACATAGGCAGACAAGGCTTTTTGGGTGAATCTGATATCTTTTATGTTTCAAACATATACTCTTCTTTATTTTTTTCAAATGAGTAGCTAGCTACATGTGAAATTGGTTGCTTCCATATTTTTCTGTTGCATTTATACAATATTTTAAAGAGTGAATGTTGTAACTGGAGACCTCCTGTGCTAACTTTTCAAGGTATCAGCCTGGACTGAATTTTTATGATCAAGTCATAAAATTTTGAAAGCAAAGGTTAACAGTGTGGAAGTAAATCCTTTTCACACATTATCTCCAGCCATCGGAGCCATATCAGCCCTCAGTCCAACTTCTATTAACAGCTAGAAACTCATCTAGAGAGCAAGGGCAGAATATGCCCTTCTTAGTCACAAATAAATTCACCTTTGCTGCAAATATTTATACACAAAGTATACAAAGGTTGTCCCTCTAAGGTTTATATAAGGTGGCACATACAGTCTTTGGCATGCGTTGCATGCCTAGACTTTTTTTTTTCCTTGCTCTCTCCAGAGCTTTCTGATTAAAAAATTATGAAAGTCTAATTCAAGTCTTGGCTCTTGTAATTAAGGATTACCATATTCCAACTAATTTACTAAATTCGTAGCCCTCTTGGTTGATGTTATTGCATATATATTTAAAATTGTTATATGTATAAATTATATTGCCTTATTAAATAGTCACCATAATTATTTGCTTTTTCTATACACATCCTGATCTGAGCTAATACAACCCTTGGTTAAATTCTTCGATATATGTGTGGAATGTTACTAGCAACCTCAGGTGAGGTCCTGTTAGAAAATTGTACTATCCCTGAATACAGGCATTATCCATTTATCCTATAAGCATGAGGCCATAGTGGAGCAGTGGTTCCCAACCTTTTTTGGCCATGTCCTGCTGCTGGGAGTAGAGCCTGGGGGCGGCCCAGCGGAGCTCCTGGCACACGGTGCAGCTCGTCATTTGTGTGTGGCATTGCTGGTACTGCCCCTGCAACCCTCATTTGGATGGCAACCTGAAGCTGGGAACCGCTGTCTTAGAGCTTTGTGCCTCTGGATGTGAACAGAGGTGGCACAAGGCACAGTAATGCAAAAATGAGGGAAGCAGTTGGTATTTATCAGAGAGCAAGATAAATTGGCCATTTCAGCATCTGATGCATGTAACGACAGTGCAAATTTTATGCACTCTGCTGCTGCCTTAGAATCAAGAGTGCACCCAAGAAGCAAGCCCCACCTGTTTGCTCCCACTCGGGCCCTCCTCAGGTTCAGAAATTAGGCAGAGGAGACAGTTGGAGAGCAGCACAGGGATGTGCTTGCAGAAGCCCCCAAGATGCTTTAGGAGGGCCTGAAAGCACTGGGGTGCACACTGAGGACTCTACCTAATTGCTGGACTTGAGCACATGTGGGATAGGAATGCATGGATCGGGATTGCTTCCTTTCATCACCTCCAGGTTTGTCGGGATGCACAACAAGAATGCCCGTGGAGTTTATGGCTGTAAGAAACCTTTAGGTCTTTCTGTGGTGTGAGCGAAACAGATGCATGCAGCCACCTTGTGTGTGTTGTAATTTGCCCTCCTCCAAGGCTCTCCACTTTTTATTACTGTCCCCCCCAAATACAGCCTCCTGGTCCTTCCCAGTCTGGAGGACCAGGTAGCTATGGTCACCCTATAATTCTCGTCTAACCTGGTTTATAATACAAGCCATTCACTGTCACGCACGTAGCCTTTCCTCGAGTCCAATACCTTGTATTTGTTTAGAGCATACAGTGTGTTTTGACACGCACAAGGAAGGACGAGATGCTTGACTTGAGGACATCAAAATGATGGTACTTCCCTTGGTAATTTCTACCAGTGGTTAGGCGCTGCCTTTTTAAAGGAAAAATCGCTTTTATTTATTTCTGCTTCCCTCTATTTATTCTTATTCTGCTTTTCCCTGCTAGATTAAAGAGCCTCAATACCCAGTATTTTCTCCCCAGAAAGATGCTTAAACACTGTCATCAAGTCATTCCTCAGATCTTCCTTTTTGACAACTAAGGAGATTGAGCTCTGGAAGTTTGTTTTTTTTTCTTTCCCTATAAAGCGAATTCTCTATCCTTAAATCATCATAGTGGCAGTATTCTGCATTCACTCCAACTTTCACCTGTATGAAAATATAAGCAGGAAAGAAGTTGCATTAACATCCTTTGACATGTTTTAAATTACACTGTTGTCTGCAGCAGGCTGATAGGCCCGATGTGTGCATGGGCAGAGTTCCTTGAACTTCAGTGACAGCAAACACAGTGAAGCAGTTTGGAAAAAAACCTGGCAACTTACCCCAAACTTGACCAAAGGGGCCCAAACTGCAGCCTACCTTCTCATCTTCACCCTTGTAAACCTTTAAAACAGCACGATGGCTGAGCTTCTTCCAACAGAGCATCCCATGCTTCCAAGCCAAGACGTTTGGATACCATGCATCTGGGCCAAGGTCAGCAAATCACTAAACCAGTGCCTAACTTCGAGAACATAGGTAGGTCCAATGGGGGCAAATATACTACTTATGTCCTTAAGCACCTTGCCAAATCACGGCCCCAAACTTCCGGCTGCTTCTTCAGACCCAACAAAAAGCCTGATCCTCAAACTCTTATTTATGACAGTAGATCCATTGTGCTGGCACACAGGAACTATTTGTGTGACTAATGATTTCAGTAACAAACCCTCCACCCCAGAGCCTTTGACAGGAGAAAGTCTCCAGGACTCAGTAGTATAAAAAATACAGGCACGCTTTGGGCACCTCACCATTGCGAAGTAGCTGCAGTGTCTCCAAGTTATAAAACAGCATTCAAGCAAATTTAGTATTTTGGTCTCAGCGCATTGCTAATTTTAAAAGCTGGGTGGGTGGGTGTGTTATACTAACATTCACAGCCCGGCGATGCTTGCTTTTGAGCGCAAAATGAAAGTTTGTAGCTGTTAAATCTCAGTGGGTTCTTTTTTTTTTGTTTTAATAACTGTCTAGTTAAAATGTTTTAATAAGTTGAAAACTTATTTTTGTTACTAGACTTGCTGTGGAATTTAATTTCTACAAACCTGCTAGGAGTACCATGAGGGACTGAAATGATTTCAGGGTTCATAGACAGGACAGCACTTAGCTGAGTCCCTTACCCCAGCTGCTCTCTAGTTCTGAATACCAATGAGAAAACCGTGTAGTATTTCATTTTCCCCTTGAACTCTGACTACCGACTGGCTGTGGATAATTTTGATACCAGAAACTTTTTTTTTTTTAAAGAAACACAGGATTGTTTTGACCCATGGTCAGGTCCCTTAGCTTTCCATGATTCAGTACTTGTGGAATAATTTATTTGCTGTGAAATGACTTATTCACTGAGGAATGTGTGGGAGGGGAGAAAAATTAGCATATGTTGTAGCTTTACACAGTGCTGAACTTGAATTTCAAATGGGAAACGGTGGATTCAGCCTTTCTTTTCTTGATATTGATTGTGGTCAGCAATTAATGTCATTGTTTGTAAATGATGTCACCCTACAAATCACGTGGATGCCTCATTCAGAAAAAAAAAACCCCAGCAAAGGAAAGTGAATCCTGGCAGCAATGAACATATTCACAGAGAGGGGGGAAGTGCTTAGAATACAAATATTGCAGGCGCTGTGTACAGAACGGGTTGTGGTCTATCCGAACATGGTTCTGCCTGGTTGAGTCACTGGTGTATAGCAAGTTGGATGTTTATGTAGCTAAATTATCATCTACCCAAAGGAATCAGGTGTGCTCTCCAAATGTAGAACCTGGCATTTCCAAGACTTCATCTCTTTTCCAGTATGCAAGCCAAAGAAACCCTCCTCTATCCTGTGGTCCATTGCCATGAGAGATGTGAAAGTGTTCACCGATTTCACTGTGGCTTCTCACAGGGGGGAGGGTCCGTAACACATTGCACAGCTGGATCAGGAATTGAAGGGGAAAGGGGTCTTAAACTGCCGCGCGCACAACTCAGGGGAAGTACTTCCAAAAGGCAACTGGGAACTGAAAACAGTTTGCCAGATAAGCTGTAACTGGACTCATTTATATCGTAGTAATGCTAGACCAAGTCCTCCTTGTCCTGGGCATTGTACAAACAGGTTCTGAGGAGCTCAAAGTCTGAAGTTAAATAGAGTGAGAGTGTGCAGGAGAAAAAATGATCATCCACGATACGGATGGTTAACTGGAAAAATAAGCAAACATTTGGATCTGTGTTTAATTTTAAGCATATGCAAGTAATCCCATGCCTCTTTAGCAAAGCACTTCAGCATGATTTATACCAGTGGATGATCTAGCCCAAGATGTTCCTCTTGTATCAGTTTGCCTGGCCCTTGAAGAACAACACCTTCCCCTGGCTGCTTGTCTTACAATACAAATGAAATTCCGTAGATTTTAAACATTGAAGTGTTTTTTTATCAGTCTGCCATATGTTTTTCATAGATAACTATGTGGTCTAATTGGTTTGAATCAAACTACTGACACCAATATGCAAATTGAGCTGGAAGAGAGCATGTGTGTACTATAGCTTCCTTCTGCGCCATTGATTGAAATATGAATGCTTAAAAATAGATCTATATGGAATATTTAAGTAGTTTGCAATTACATCCATTCTCACTTGTCTGCGCTGGTTATATGATGGTAACTAGGAAAAATAACAGGTAAATTCACTCCCTTAATCTACTGCATTTAATTCTAGTAGAGCTTTATGCTTGTGTGTCTTTTTAATTTAGTTCTTGCTAAATCAGTATATTTCTAAGTAAAAATCCATCTGCATAAATATATATATTTGTGTCATGCACCAATGTATTGCATGAGCCAAAGGTGACATCATTTTAGTACGTAATAGGATTTTACTAGAACAATCTTTAAATTACTTTCAGACACCTTGATAACATGTTATTTTCTTATAATGCATGACTGATTTTCTTTAATTAAAGTCTGTGTTTGGCTCTTTCTCTCTCCTCCTTGCCCCTTTCCTTTCACTGGGTGACCTTCTACAATCTGTTCATGCTAGATATCATGTGGGCCAGGCCATCAGCGAGCTTATTTACATTTGAAGGACAGCCAGCACAGTCATTCACTGTTCATTTTCAATAATGCTTAGCATCCAAACAGGATCTGTGAGATTATATATATATTTTTTTCAATATATATTTATATTTACAGTTGCATCTCTGGATTGCTACAAGAATATGTAAACTCAATAAAGAGTAATAACTGATTTTAAAAAATTCTAGACTTCCTGGGAAGAGTCTAAACTTAAATTTTAAAAGTAAAGCAAAAAATATTATGCTCATGCTAAGCAAAAAGTGAAATGCATTTAAGTCAAATTAAAAAGGAAAAAGAAAATCGGGTGGAAGCGTTCTACATTTGCAAATGATTGTCATTTACATCCTAGCTGCTGTTCATCACTTCTGCAGGCTGTGACTATTAAAAACACAAAAGGTACAAAGGAAGGAGACATATAGGGCAAATATAGATTGTGTCTATTTGGGATTTTTTAAATTTAATTCTTCCTTATACCTCCACGCTACAAGTTGGTCGTGACATAATAGAATGAATATATTTTATTGCCATGAATCATTCCTTAATTTCTTGACCGGCTTGTGGCTTTTCGTATTTCCTGGATAAGCCCATCAAGTGGACACTGCTTTCTAAGAGTCACACGCAGCAGCGATAAATACCTTTCTACCTCCACCACAATATCTAGGATTCCCCACTGCAAAACCAGTGTTGCTTGTTCTTCTGACTTTATTACAAACACTGAAACATATGGAAGTATTCTTAAAACTCCATTTCCTAAAGTCAAGCCATGATGTCAGAACCTCAACTTTCATTTTGGTTTTTGGTTTTTTTAAGTTTCTAACCTTCATGTTTAAGGAAGAAGAGCTCAGAAAACAGAATGTCTGAAGGCCAAGAAACCAGGTATCAAAGGAAAACGTTTACAAATCTCTTATTTTTAAAAAAATCATGATTTTTAAACAAATATCCTGAGTTGTTGCTGGCATGAGCTACATGTGTGTTAATAATCCTGTGCATGTAAGGCTGACATTTTGTCCCTGCAGAAATCAGTGGGGATTTAACCACTGACTTCAAATTGGCTACACTTTGGTCCATTGCCTTTTTCCTACATATTTTTGTAGGTCTAAGTTTTGAACCCTTTAAAGCCATGGATAAAGAATTGGCCAGGTGACTTGATGCACCGAAATTACTGGAACCATGTGTGTTAATTAATTCTCAAAATGAGAGTATTCTGTAGAGGAAAAGTATCTATCAATAGCACTCTCCGTCCCTGAAACTACAGCCCTCATTCCATTACTCTTCCTGATGCTGAGATGTACTTTATTTAATAAGTAGTGTTGTTTTCTCAGTGAGAGATTATTATTGCACAAATACTTCAGCATGTGCTTAACATTAAGACTGAGACTGTTCCCATGCAACCAGGCTGCCCAAATTGAGAGTGGGCTAAGGCACATTGATTAAGAAGGATGAAAAGGAGGATAACAGAATCTGGCCTCATGAATTCAGAAAAAACTATGGAAGGATTACTAGTTTTTCCTTTGATTAATATGGTGTAAACATAAGGAAGTATAATATAAAACCAAAAAAGCACATTGTGGGCATGGTTCAATGATTTCACTTGCAAGGATTTTCTGTATTCCTCAAGCATATTAGATATTCTATTTATAAACCAGGTTGAAATCTCCCCTGCAGTTACATTGCCCAGATTTAGAAAAGCAATAAAAAATGAAGACTTTACTGCAATTATTGTATTAGAAACCAGCAGGCTTCAAATAAGCAAAAGCTGCATGCTACATCTATCATAAGACCATGATTACAGGCCATTTTACAGGTACAGTTGCCCTGCTGTGGATGTGGAAAATGTGACACAGAAGCCCATAAAGTGTGTAGCTTCCCAGATTAACCTGTAAGAACAATTCCGTAAGAATGTGATAAGGATAAAATGAACAGGATTTTAAAGGAAAAAATATACCAATGTCTGGAATTCAAAGGGGAATGATACACAGTAAGGTTGTGTGAAGCTTCAGGTGCTGATACGATTTGGAGGAGATTCGGCCCGATTCGGCAGCCGAATCTCTGAATCCAAATTAAACCAGGGAACCAATTAAAAGGTCCAAATTGATTGAAAGCTTTCTGTATCAATTCAGAAAAGATTCAGAGAGCTTCAGCAATTTGGGCAGTCTGTGCTGGCTGCAGGATGGAGCTGAACCTGGTCTCCATGCTAGTAAGTAGGGGGCAGGGGAGGAAGTACTGCAGGAGTGGGAAGAGGACCATGGGGGGACCTCTGCCAGGCCCCATCCCCTGCCTGCTTCCCCAGTCCCTGTGATCACTCCCTGCCCACTGTCCCAGCACCCCCATGGCTGTCACACCCAGCCCCAGCTTCCAGTTGTTTAAAAAAATGCCCCTACTCACTGGGTGGCGATCCCCACTGCCCCAAAACCTCAGATTCAACAGCTGCTGCAGCAGCTTTTCTGGAGGCTCGTGGAAGATCCCTCCATGCAGCATGGGGCAGTGGGGTGCAGCAGGGATCAGCCCTCCTCTCCCCCACACCAGGCAGGAGCTGGTGAGTGCTGGCTTTTTTTTTTTTTAAAGCACCAGGACACTGGGACCGGGCAGGACAGCCATTGACAGGGCTTGAAGAGTGGGCGGAGGATGGGGCCTGCTCGATTCGGAGAGTCGGCCAATTCGGTGGCGGCCAAATCTCTGAATTAGATTCAGCCAAATCACTTTGGGACAGTGATTAGAATTACCAAATCAAATCACTATCCCCCAAATCAGCCAAATCTGAAACCGAAGCGAAGACTACTTATTTCACATGGGACCAATACACAGCTGTTACACAATGTCATCATTGGATATAAAGATTTTATATGTTCATCTTTTAAGTCCTATAGGATTCTCTCCTGTATGGCAATGCATAGTTATGGTTGAAGATATTTTTAGTGGCAAATAGCATTTCCAGGGAAATAAGTGATGCAGTATTATTATTCATGCAGAGAACAACAAGTTTTACAACATACCGTACATTCAGTATTTTGTGTCAGTATTATTGAGTTATTAATGTATTTTTGTTCCATTGGGCAAAAACTTAAAGGCCTTCTTTCTGTAAACACTTATATACCTGCTTAATTTTACTTCTGTGAATCATCCTATAGAAAACTCATGCTTAATATTAAATCATAGGTATTTTGAGGTTCATGGTTTGAACTGAATGTACCTCCTCAGGTTATTCACTGTGTTAGAAGCCCAAGAAAGGGGAGTTACAGTGGCTTTGGGAAATGATCTGTTCTGCAGCAGGATTCAGAGCCCCTGTCCCCTTCAAACTCATTTTGAATGGAAAGCCCACATAGTAAAAGGCATACGTGACCTTCCTACTATTTGTTGTCCTCTTACTCAATTTCTTTCTGCCAGTCACACAGCTCTATGTGAAATCCTCTTTGCCCTTCCTGCATGATTTGGGGGTGAACTCTGTGCAGGAGTAAGCTTTCTAATTTAGGAATGTCCCAAAATACTGATTAGCATCTTACTGGTGAACTGCAATAAAGCTAGCTATCCTTCCAAAATTCTCCACTTTACCAGAAAGCATAATAGTATGGGGATTGTATAAGATCTGAAGGTAGATATAAGTTGAAAGATGTACACATCTTTGGTTAGATAACCAAAATTGGCCAGCTTCTCATTAGCCCTTGACCTTTCCTCTCAACACCTCCACAATCCTGTGATTGGGTCTGTTCTTCTGCCTAGTATCCAATTAACTTTTTTTTTTTTAAATAACATCAAATAACAAGCTAAGGAAGTACTGGTTGGATGAGTGGACTGTAAGGTGGTTGTAACATTGGGCTTAGATGGGAGCAGTCAATGTCTACTTGGCAGCTGGTATCAAGTGAATTGCCCCAGGGGTCAGTCCTGAGACGAATTTTATTCAGTATCTTTCTTGACAACCTGGAAGATATCATGGAGTGCACATTCAGCAAGATGGTAAATGAGACCCATCTGGAGGGAGTAGTATATATGCTGGAGAGTAGGGCTAGGAATCAGAGAGACCTCAACCAATTCAAGGATTGGACCAAGACAAATCTCATGAGGCTAATAAGGAATAGTGCAAAGTCCTGCACTTATGACAGAACATACCTATGTGCCAGTACAGGCTGGGGCCTGACTAGCTGGGCAGCAGCTCTGCAGAAAAGGACCTGGGGGTGAGAGTGAACAATAAGCTGAATATAAACCAACAGTGTGCCCTTGCTGCCAAAAAGGTTTATGGAATACTGGGCAGCATTGGTAGAAATATTTCCAGTAAATCAAGGGAAGTGATTCTTCCCTTCCATTCAGCATTGGTGAGGCCACATCTGGAGTCCTGTGTCCGGTTTTGGGCCCCCCACTACAGATAGCATATGGACAAATTGGAGAAAGTCCAGCAGAAAGCAACAAAAATGGTGAGGGGGCTGGGGGACTTGACTTCTGATGAAAGCATCGGGGAACTAGGCTTATTTAGTCTAGAGAGAGAAGAGGAGACTCATGAAAGATTTAATAGCAGCCTTCAACTCCTTGCAGGGGAGTTGCAAAGAGGATGGAGCTGGGCTGTTCCCAGTGGTGGCAGATGTCAGAACAAGGAGCAATAGGCTCAAGTTGCATATGGGAAAGTTTAGGTTAGATATTAGGAAGAATTTTCTCACCTGGAGGATAGTAAAACACTGGAACAGGTTACCCAGAGAAGTGGTGGAAGTGCCATTCCTGGAGATTTTCAAAACCCAGCTAGGCAAAGATAATAGGAAAAACCTTCTCAGCAAAAGGGTAGTAAGGCACTGGGAGAGGTTACCCAGAAAGGCTATGGACTCTTCATCCTTGGAGGCTTTTCAGACCCAGCTAGACAAAGCCTTGGCTTGGATGATCTAGTTGGGGCTGGTCCTGCTTAGATCAAAGGGTTGGTCTAGATATGACCTCCTGAGGTCGCTTCCAGCCCTCATTTTCTACAATTCTATGATTTTCAAGATCCCTAAATTTATACTCAGCAACAACTCTCCTTAATTAATAGCCTGGCTCAGGCAATCTAAAATTTTGCAAATATTTGGCTCTTTTCACCCACACAAATTAGTATCATAGTTTCTAGGGTTGGAAGGGACCTGAATAGAACATCAAGTCTGACCCCCTGCCCTGGGCAGGAATGAGTGCTGAGAGCATAATACTACAGCCAGATATCTATCCAACCTCCTCTTGAAGACTCCCAAGGTAGGGGAGAGCACCACCTCCCTTGGAAACCCATTCCAGAGCCTGGCAGCCCTAATCATTAAGTAATGCCTCCTGATATGAAGCCTGAACCTACTCTCAATCAATTTGTGGATGTTATTTCTTGTTATTGCAGGTGGTGCCCGGGGGAACAGAGCCTCGCCTATTTTCCGCTGGTCCCCCCTGGTGAGTTTATAGATGGCCACTGGATCCCCTCTGAGCCTTTTCTTGTGGAGACTGAATAGATTCAGGCCCTTTAGTCTATCTTTGTAGGGCCTGGCCTGCTGCCCCCTGACCATGTGAGTGGCTTCCTCTGGACCCTCTCAATGCTAGCCACATCCCTCCTGAAGTGCAGCGCCCAGAACTGGATGCAGTACTCCATCTGTGGCCTGACCAGTGCTTCCTCATGTTGGTAGCTCATGTTCATCCTGGAGTCAACAATGACTGCAAGATCCCTTTTGGCCACTGTGTTGTTGAGAAGGGTATTCCCTA
>NW_017728924.1:7060079-7111756 GCF_001723895.1 Crocodylus porosus | reverse complement strand
GGACCCTCTCAATGCTAGCCACATCCCTCCTGAAGTGCAGCGCCCAGAACTGGATGCAGTACTCCATCTGTGGCCTGACCAGTGCCACATAGAGGGAAGGATCACCTCCCTGGACCTGCTCGAGATGCATCCTTAGATTCATGACAAGGTGTAGTTAGCTTTACTGACTGCTTCCTCATGTTGGTAGCTCATGTTCATCCTGGAGTCAACAATGACTGCAAGATCCCTTTTGGCCACTGTGTTGTTGAGAAGGGTATTCCCTAGCCTATGGATATGTTGCAGGTTCCTTCTCCCTAGATGCAGCACCTTGCACTGTTCTGTGTTGAATTCCATTCTATTCTCATCCACCCACCTCTGTAACCTATCCAGATCTAGTTGGATTCAGTCCCTCCCCTCCAGTGTGCCCACTTCTCCCCAGATCTTTGTGTTAACAGTGAATTTGGACAGTGTGCTTTCCACACCCACCTCCAAGTCACTGAAAAAGATGTTGAATAGAACAGGCTCAAGGACCGAGCCCTGGGGAACTCCACTGCCCACATCCCTTCAGGTCGAAAATGACCCATCCACCACCACTCTTTGGGTGCCACCCATCTGACTGTGTAGGCATCAATGCTGCAGTCGCATAGTTTCTTTATGAGCATGGGGTGAGAAACAGTGTCAAAGGCCTTATCCAAGTCCAGGTAGATGACATCCACCTTAATGCCTGCATCCAAGGACTTTGTGACCTGGTCATAAAAGGAAACAAGGTTAGTCAGGCAGGTTGCCCAAGGCCCTCAGCATTACCTCCCATGCTGGGCCCTCGCAGACGTGCTCCTTGATAATTTTCTCAAAGGTCTTCCCAAGGACCAAGGTGAAACTGACTGGCCTGTACTTACCCAGGTCCTCCTTTCTCCCCTTCTTGTAAATGGAGACCACATTGACCCTTTTCCAGTCCTCTGGGACCTGGCCTGAGCACCACGAATGCTCATACAGCCATGCCAGGGGCCTTGCTATGACCTCCACCAATTCTGCCAGGACCCTGGGGTGAAGCGCATCTGGATTTGCTCATTTAAACATGTCCAGCTCCTCCAGAAGTTCCCTAATTGATCATCCCTGACCCAAGGCATGGCATTTTGTCACCTGAACCAGAGTATTAGAAACCAGAGTATATTTTCTAAGGCTCGATACAAATTCTTTATCTGGAGGAATCTTTTTCACATTGTTATCTGTTAAATTGAATATAACATTAATATGTCAGAATATATGAGGTAAATGTTTCTTTACTTTTTCAGGATAACTATTTATGTTACAGAACTGTGGCCTAGCAAAATACAGTCCTGAAATCATATGACCATGCTTGCTTGCAGAAGAAGGACACCTTCCCCTTTAAGAGATTAATTTGTGCTTGCATTATGTTTTACCTCTGTTCATGCATTCCCGATGTAATTGTCACTGCTGGCATAATTGTCACTGCTGGTCCAGGCACTTTTCACTTCTGATTGTGTCTGCAAATGATATGGCTAGCAGTGCAGATATTCTGACTTGCACCTGCGATCTATTTTGCAGCACTGCAACTGATGAATTCTGGTGCAAAAACCAGACTGTCAGCTCATAGCCCTTTTTGCAGTATTTCCCTCTAAATATCTGATTGATCCACTAACGGTGCATTGTTTCTGAATTAAAATGGAGATGGAATTAATTGCCTCACTGGGCTTTCACAGTTTCCTATGTTTAATAATTAGGTCCACCGTGTAGCCTTTTCTTTTTCTCAGGGGACTGAGGAGAGTAAGTCTTGAATTCCCTTTTTATTTTCTAATGTCAACCTCTACCTGCAAGTTGGCTGTGCTAATTAGCTCTCTTTCTGTCTCTCCTGTGTCCCACATCAGAATATAAATGCACAACAGATGGGAGTTAATGCCTCCTCTCCTCTGAAACTCAGAAGTGGAGGCTGGATAGGTAATGGTCAGCAGTATAAGAAAGAAGAACTTGCTGTGTTTCTGTGTTGAAGAACTTGGGAAGTATCTCCCTTGTGATGGCTGTATTTCTTTAGCTAAGCCTCTCAGCTACCTTCTAGACACCATCTGGCTCTTTTCCAATATCACCCTTTTAGTACTAGACAGAGGGAATTTGAGTACCGTAATAACTGACTAAGCTCAAGCTAGAGAAGAGCAAGCCAGCAAATTCTGCTGTTTCCATTTTAGACTTATCCAGCTGGCTGGTCTCCACGTACCTGGATAAAAAAACAGCTTCTATGATGGGAATTCCTCACTGCCATTCCCAAAAGTGCAGTTCAAGCCAGCGGGATGGTTTGATGCACTCCCCTTTCTCGGGGGCTAAGGCCCCTTTCAGGCTTTAATTGGCAGCCTGATTGTGAGGGAATATAGCCACAAAATAAAAATAAAAGTTGAATGCATTTAATAGTTGCATGCATGTTGCATCCTTTTAGTAGGGTGTTTGGAGGCTTAGCAATAAAGTACAAGTACTTAGTATGGAAGGTTGAAGGAAAGACATGATATGAATATTAAAAATGCAAATTGCAAGAGTATTGTGAATGATATGCAAACCGTCATTCTGGATGAATTTCTAATTTTTTTACTGTTCATTTTAAAGGCCTATTTTATAAGAGCACTTACAAACAACAAGAATATTTTCTTCTGAGTTCTCTTGATATGTATTTGGGGCTCTTGCATAATGCACTTTGAATTACAAGACTGCAAACAGGAATCCTTGCAAAAAAGTTTTGATTATTCACATACTCCGAATTTATGACAACAAAATGTATTAAAAAAGACAAAGCAAAATGTATAAGTTAGGGCCCCAAAAGGCCATGGAAATAAAGATACAAAGAGACCTTTCAACATGTTAAAATTCCTGGCTTGACTGTGATAACAGGCAAAACTTTAAGGACCAGTATTGTAATCCAGTGTCATTCTGTAGCATAGCCAAGGGCAGCACTATGCAACAAACCTTGCGGATTCTTATATGAAAGCCCAGTTCACTGAGTTTAAAATTTTGTAATAATTTAAAAGAAGCCAAATTAATCAAACAGGGGTGAATGCAATTTGTGTATCCGTCTACATGCAGATACGTACCAGCATTATAACAATATCAACCCTCTTCAGTGCCAGAAAGTTTTCAGTGGGAGTTATTAAGAGGCACTCACCAATGGAAGCAGAACAACATTGTACTACTTAGCTAAACCTCACGCGGGAAAGCAAATGAGGAGACAAAGATTTCTGGTGTGAGGGTATTTTCCCGCTAAGCAATAAAACGCTCTGCTCTGGGAAAACTTAGAGTTGAGTAGGCAAGTTTATATCAATGTGCCAATAAGCATAGTCGTGTGTTGTTATTGTCATATGCCAAATGAACTGGCAGCGTTTCCAAACCTTTGGTGCCCCAGCATCCTGCAGGGAGTTAAAATGGAGTTGCCAGCGTCAGAACTTTCTATTGTTCTGCTTCTAAAGAAACAGCCCTGTGCTTAAAGTCTGTGTCATAGCAACAAATACACACAGCCCAGCAGCAGAAGCAGTAGGCTTGGGGGGAAAAAATCTATTATGAGCTGGCTTGAAATGTAACAAGAACACTACGATTTACACTGTGAGAATATGCATGCATGAGTGTAGGTTGTGCATGAAAAGGTGCTGATAGCCCACGTTTTATCAGATACACAGTGCAGGCTTATTTAACAGAAATGACCTGAACTCTTTCGGGAAGCCTAGTTCTGGTGTATAGACCTGGGAAGATGACACATCTATCTTCCCTACAAGGCTCAGCTGTTCAGTGTCACAACTGGCTGAGCTAAAATCCCATTTTCCATTGGCTGCCAAAAAATGCCTGCCCTGCATAAACAGGTGATGCTGTGAGCTCAGAACAGTGAACCCCTTCTGCCCACCCATAGAAAGCAACGAGCTTTAAGACGACCTGCAACTGAGCTGGAGAAGTAAAGATTTTCCAAAAGGAAGTTAATCTCATGCAGTTTACAGTGAAGATCTTTTTTTTCCTGCAGGTTTAATTGATGTAGATTATTGGTCTGAGATATCCACAATGTAGCTGAATACTATTCCTGCTGGGCCTATTGTGCATAGGGAAATGAATTCACTAAGCAGTCCTCAACAGATGTTCTCTCACTAGTGCCATGAAGGCTTTTAACCATAGCACATGAGGATGCCTTGGTCTAAAAAAGGCTACAAACATGTTGCAGCCCATAAAAGCAGTTTAGAAGACCTGGTCATACAGCAGCAAACATGGGTGACTGGTGCCTACCGAGTCTGGAGGGAGCACCAGATCGGAAATGGGAGGGATCTCCCAGTGCCAAGCCAGGAGTGAAACCGGAAGTGCACTGGCCAGTGCATGTAATTGGCTTCCGTTCCTACTATTCTGCAAAAAAAGGGAACATTTACAGATGAGATTTCAAAATAGTAACTAGGAAGCAAGTGACTTGTCTAGCTGGACTGTTTCCAATTTGTCCACGTCCTTTCTGCAGTGGGGGCTCAAAACTGGACACAGGACTCCAGATGTGGCCTCACCAGTGCTGAATAGAGGGGAAGAACCATTTCCCTCCATCTGCTGGCAACGCTCCTACCAACGCAGCCCAGGATGCCGTTAGCCTTCTTGGCAACAAGGGCGCACTGCTGGCTCATATTTAGCTTATTGCCCACTCTCATCCCCAGGTCCTTTTCTGCAGAGCTGTTGCTTAGCCAGTTGCTCCTCAGCCTGTACCAGTATATGGGATTGTTCTGTCCTAAGCCAGGACTTTGTACTTTTCTTCTTTAAACCTCATGAGATTTCTTTGGTCCAGTACTCCAATTTGTCCAGGTCTCTCTGTTTCCTAGCCCTACCCTCCAGCATATCTTCTACTTCCCCAGCTTGGTGTCATCTGCAAACTTGATGAGAGTGCGCTCTATGCCATCTTCCAGGTCATTGATAAAGTTATTGAACAAAAACCGACCCCAGGACCGACCCCTGGGGCACTCCACTTGATACCAATTGCCAGCTAGATATCGAGCCATTGATTACTACCCTCTGAGCCTGATGATCCAGTCAGTTTTCTATCCATCTAGTCAATCCATCTAGCCCGTACTTCTTTAGCTTGCCTGCAAGAATCTTGTGGTAGATCATATTAAAAGCCTTCCAAAGTCAAGGCATATTATGTCCACTGGTCTTTCTGCATCCAGAGATCCAGTTATTTCATCACAGAAGGCAATCAGGTTGGTCTGGCATGACTTCTCTTGGTGACTGTTCCTAATCACCTTCTCCTCCAAGTGCTTAGAAACAAATTGCTTGAGGATCTGCTCAATGATTTTTTCTAGGGACTGAGGTAAGGCTGACCAGTTTGTTGGTTCCCAGATCCTCCTTTTTCCATTTCTTAAAGATGGCACTATATTTGCCCTCTTCCAATGGTCTGGGACCTCTCCCAGTCACCACGAGTTTTCAAGGATAATGGCCAGTGGCTCCACAATCACATCAACCAACTCCCTTAACATCCTTGGGTGCATCCTATTCAGCTTTTGTAAATAGTTCTTAACTGCTGCTGTTGGTTTCTCACCTTCTCCCCAGACTGTGCCACCTGATCCAGTAATCTGGGAGTTGACCTTGCCTTTGAAAACTGAGGTAAAAAAGGCACTGAGTACTTCAGCCTTTTCCTATCACTAGGTTGCCTCCTGCTTTCAGTAAGGTACCCACACTTTCCCTGCCTATCCTCTTGTTGCTGACCTACTTGTAGAAACCCTTCTTGTTACCCTTCACTTCCTTTGCTAGCTGCATCTCCAATTGCACTTTGGCCTTCCTGACTCCATCCCTGCATTCCCATGCAATACTCTTATAACCCTCCCTAGTCATTTTTTCCAATTTTACACTTTTTGTACTCTTCCTTTTTGTGTTTTAGCTCACTAAAGAGCTTCCTGCTAAGCCCAGCTGGTCTTCTTCCATATTTGCTAGTCTTTCTGCGCATCACGATGGTTTGTTCCTGCACCCACCATAAGGTGAGGCTTCAGCTATTATTATTTTAAATATATATATATTTTATATAAATATATTATTATTTTAAATATATATATAATAGTGTGTGTCTGTGTGTTTGTATGTGTGTATACTGTGTATGTATCTATGCAAGTATGTAGTGGGTATACATATGTGTGTACATATATAGTGTTTATGTATATATTATTAAGAACTTAAGAAATAGCTCCTACATCTGTCAGATACTATTATAATTTATCAGCTTAAAAATCCACACTAACATTTTATGAGCTAGGCTATTTCTATCACCAAGTGCAGTATTTAATAAGCATTATTTATAGTGTTAAAAGTCCCTATCCCTAGCACGTAAGCATAATATTGAAAGGCAGATTTAATCCTGGCACATAAACATAATCTTTAATTAAACCTGTTGTAAATTTAACCAGGATCTAAACACCTAATTAAAAAGATCAAGAATTCACTAACAGGCCAGTAATAATTGAAGCCAAAGCCAATGTCACTACTTAGTCATGCTGTCAGAGAGAAACGGCTGCTGAATAATAACACACTTAAGTCCCTTAAAGTCTGTGGCAAATACATTTCCATAGCTTCAGTGACCTCCTTGATCAATCCAAAAGTTACTACAAATATAATATCCCTAGTGTCTCTCTTTTATTTTTAATTTCCTGTTCTTTTTAAGTTTCTTTTCTTGCTACTAGGTAAAAGGGAATTACTTTTGCAAACAACTCTTTTTGCGATTATGGTAAAGCTTGACCTGAGAAGAACACTTTAGGGAATTAACATTGGTGACTCAGTGATCAGAGAATGTTTTTACCCTTTGATCCTTTCATTTACTCGGAAGAATCTAAACATAAGGAAATAAATTATCTTCCTCCCAAGAGCTACCATAAGGGTCACAAATGTCTCTCTTCATATGATTCTAAGAGACTAAAAACCATATCTGTTATATTTTATTTCCTTTATTTGTATTTATGTTACCCCATTGACATAGTCATTGAGTTTGAATATACATTTTCAAATTCTCTGTTTGTTTTCACAAATAAAATTGTCATTCATGTACTCAGTAAAATTAGATTAGATTAGGTGCTTAAAATTAAGCTTTTGATAACCTAAAGTTACGCTTCAGAATTCTTGACATCAAAATATATTCAGTTCATTATTTTGCTGTTGATCTTTGCTTTCCCAGCTAGCAAAGATTTGGAATGGAAACTGTTTTCTATGTTTATAAACAAACAAAATGATTAAAACTTCTTAATCTAATTCACCTAGTGCACCTGGAAAAATGGAAAGCACATCAATGCAAAAAAATCATAAAAAATGTAAGCAAAGGTTCCATGGTAAATCAGTATTTGTAGACATTAAGCATAACTTAGCATGTATTTCCTGAACTACAGTATCTGAATACTTTTTGTGTGTACATGCCATGAACTGTTCAGTGTTAGAGCTTCTAACCATTTCCCCAAGGTATTTTTAAGTCATACTTCATTTGAAGATTTTTTTTTACCAGTTGTTCACTGAGGCTGAAGAGTGTTACTGGCTCTGAAGGAAGCCAAGAAGCCATCTATCTTTGAATTTCAGGTCTTGTATACATGTGCACATCCTCTGGGAACTGGCTGCCAATTCCTATAGGTCTCTTTAAAAATCTTAACCTGCTTATGTTATTATGTAGACTCTGGTGCTGCAAACACTTATGCATATGCTTACCTTCACACACTGAGACTTGTCCTCTCATGTTCTCAGGCCCAAATCCAGAGTCCCTTGTAGGCTGGACAATGGACTTTCCACAATGAGTGGAGTGGCTGGGAAACTGCTGTGCAGAAATTATTTCAATCCACCACAGCAGCAATTGTTTAAGATCCAGCATAGCTTTAGGGAAGACTTACAGATGTAGGGATCCTTGAAGACTGTAGGTCTGTCCCTGCCCATCACTTTCTGTTACCTGTCAAATAAATACCCTCTGGACATTGCCACTCATGAAACACCCATAACGCTGGTTACCCACAGCTGGTTGTGTTGATTCTGTTGGCAAAGAGTACCTTCCTGATGATGGAGTCAGGAGATGGACTTGACACTTCTGCATAGTTTGTTTCTAATCTCTGAAATCATCCACATGCATACAGATGTCTGGATGGGCATACAAACATGTATATCATGTATCACATGTCCTGGCAGAAGAAAGTGAGTCAGATGGGACCAATTCTGTTCATCCTCTGTACTAATCCCGGGAGATGGTTGCTACACCTTTAGAGATGCTGGTGGAGGGATATAAAACCAGGCCAGAATAAAGCCTGTTCAGATATTCTGCATTTCTTTTTCTATGATATATATTGCATATTCAGAATAGGTGATAGACGTGTGTAGCATAAAGGTTTTATATTGCATCAGAGGGCTAAAGCAGAATTCCACCATGGCTCTACCTTTCATAATTATAGTCATAATAATGGCCACATATTATGGCCATACAATATTTATATATACAGAAAAGTGCTAACAATTAAATTGTCATGTCCTATATATGGAGGAAATGTATCCATATAAAAAGTATGAAAGCTGTGATTGTAACACGATTTTGAGAGTCTTATTTTTGTATTGGAACATTTCATTCTGTATTCTGCATATACACACTCCCCTAACCACAAGCACAGCTATTATTGCACATATACGGTACCCGCAGAAGATGCAAACTTAATTATCACAGGGAAATGGGAAATGGAATAAAATATTAAAGAAGTACTCTGTGCTTTTATGATTGGAAAATAGATCAGCATAACTAGCTACATGACCAGAATCTTTCTCTTTTAGTATATAATTGTTGACAATGATGTAAATCAAAGAACTGAAAGCAAGAAATTCTGTGCGCCTTACAATACTGAATCAGAAGATCATAACCAATACCGCCTCCATAAATGAAAAGTCAAGGAACAACCAAATGAATAGATCAGCAAATGAAAATAATAATATTGCTTGGGAAAAAATCATTATCAAGAGTCACAGATCATATCCAAGTACCTCATTCACACAATTGTTTCAGAAATTAGAGGAATACATGTCAAAGAATATATAAAACCAGTCTAAAAGTATGTACTATAAGGGGACCAAATTATTTGTCAATAAGGCATAGAGCCTTTCATCTCTAAGCCACTGTAGTATTCCAGATGGACTGCCAAAAGGTAATCTGATAGAACATACAACATGGGATAAAATTTTCAGTCCATTTCTTGTGTTTAGCTGTTTATATAACAAGCCAGTATTTGGCACATACTGGGCTCTTAAGAAAAGAATTTGCTGTCAGACTTCTACTGTCTTACAATGTTCATACGTGGAAGAAACAAATTTAATTTTAGGCTCTTCTTTCATTAAGTTAAATAATTATTTGTCAGAATTATGTAAGAGATGCTATACTGTATCAGACTATAGGTCTATCTAGCCAGGATCTTGTTTCTCTGAGTGGAGAGAAGAATATGCAGGACTGGTCCAGACTGATTTGTTATATCTCTCTTGCCTTAGGGCTTACAAATTAAGAGGCCAAGAGAGCCATAATTTGAGGGTTACAGTCCAAGGATTGTGTTTAATGCTCAATGAATTACCTTTTATGCATAAATTGGTCTGATTCTCTTTTGAACCTGGTTAAACTTCTGGTCTCTAACATTTGGTGGAAATGGGCATGTAAACATGTGCATTTACACCAGCTTAAATTTACTGCACAGTAAGGTACTGCACAGTAAGCAGGAATTGGCTGGTGTCTATACATGCAGACATTAAAGCGTATTAATTCTGTGTGCGGATTGACTTGGGACTAAAGTTAGTCCCATGTCAGTGCACAGACACACTGTTACTGTGCAGTAAGTTGTCTACACATAAGTTACTGTGCAGTAATTAATCAGGCATAAATTTGATACCTGCATTTTGCAGATGCTAAATTTACACTCAAGTCAGTGTAAGTCACCATATTTACTGTGCAGTACAGGTGTGTACATGTAGATGTGTGCCTGTACTGTGCAGTAATTTTAGTTACTGCTCAGTAAATGTGCATGTGTACACATGCCCAGTGAGTGCCACAAGTTAATTACATGCTATGTGAAAAATAACTTCTTTTCTTTAGTTTTATATCTGCTTCCTAATAATTTGTCCTTTCATTCTGGTATTATAAGAGAGGGTAAATAGTAAATCTCTACAGGCAGTCGTTGACTTACAAAGTTTCGAGTTACATTTTGCACTGACAACATTTATAAATTGACACCGTTTCAACTTTCTGACATCAGTTTCAACTTTACAACGCTTAATCTGATGCTACGCCGTGCCAGTGAACAAGTTTGCTGCATCACCCATCTCCCTGGAGAACATCTGTCCAAACTTCCTTGGACATTTTCTTTAAAAGAAAGCAGACAAGACTCTAGAAAAATCTGCAGCCAAGACTCCTGAGAAGACTCCAACCAAACACCCTTTCAAAAAGTCCAGCAAAGTCACCTCAAAGAAGTCCTTCCACATCAATATGATTGCTATTTACAACATAAATGCATTAATGCAACTATATTACTTATCTGTAATTGACTGAGTACAAAATTCTGGGTTATTTTTGGTGAAAATAGGGTATCGGGCCTTGGTTCAGGAACCAATCCGCCATTTATAACGTTGTTTCCTATGGGTTCTGAGTTACAACATTTCAACTTAAAAAGCAGTTTTCAGGAACCAATTGTGTCGTAAGGCTGCCTGTATTTAATTTCTCTACACCATTCATTATTTTTAGACCTCTGTCATATTCTTCCTCAACTGTCTTTTTTTCTAAGGTAAGTGATAGCTCATTAAATCTGCCTCATAAAGAAGTCTCTCCAAGATCCTGATGATTATCTTTGTTGACTTTCTCTTTACCTTGGTTCATTCTGTTATACTCTTCAGAGATGGGGGGGCGAAGGGGAGAGGAAGGAGACATGAGAAGTACACACGCAGTGTTCAAGCTGTGGGTATACAATGGATTTTTGCTTTCAATCTCTTTCTTCATAATTCCTAGGCCTTCATTTGCATTTTCGACTGGGACCGAGCACTGTGCTGACACTTCTGGTGATCTGGAGCTTTGCCCAGTCACTTAAAATGACATATTTCATTTCTATCACTTGATTCCATTTTACAAACTTTCAGATGTGAAGTTGCATCTTGCTTTCTCCCGTTGAAATTCAGTTTTTCACTTTGAAATACTACCAAAAGTAGTATTTTCTTTTTCTTCTTAATTTTGATGGCATTTGGGTCTAGTGCTTACTTCATTTTGATAGTTATAACATGTCTTGTCATGCAGTAATTAAATAAAATCACAGATGAAGGCAACCAGCTCATGCATGGTTTACAAGCTACAAAACTGCTTTCTAACAGACCCACCACAAAGGAGAACATTTGGAACAGTCTACAAAGACAGCAACAAGTTAAAAGTCTTAAGGTGAAGGCAGTGGAATAAGACTTATTCCTTATTCTCTGAGCCACACTTCCCCATCTATCAAAGAAAGCGACTGTTACTCTTTTTTGTTTGCATTATGGTCTTTCAGGGCAGGGCTGGTTTCTGACTCTGGTTGGACAGCGTCCAGCCCGGATGGATTTCCATCTTGGTTGGAGTCTTCAGCTGGGAGGTCTTCTCCTTCAGCTGGGGGCTGCATCAATTAAAAGTTATCTTCTCTGTTTCTGAATCTCCACCGTATTTTTGCTGAAGTGACTGGCTGGTGTTGCTGTGGCAACTAGAGCCCAAACCTGTGCAACGTTTAGACGGCTTTGCAGGCGGGTTCTGCCTTTGAGAAATCTTGCTGAATTACCCCTCTGGTAGCTTTCTCTATACCTCTGAGCTGCATCTCTGCAGCTTTGTTCCCCCTTCTCACCCTCCTTCCTGAGAGTCCTGGGCAATCGGCCAGCATGAGATATATTCTTTTTTGTGAGTGGTATTTAGCTGTTCAGCTCAGCTCAAAGGATTGTCTCATGCAGCTGCCAGCAGTGGGCTCTTCCATAATGCAGGTATCATGCAGGGAGTGAGGTTGGTTGGAGCTGGCAGATTCAAGGACAGAGCTATAGAAATCCCAGGGTGTTGGCGAAGGTGGACAAGAAAGCTGGGATGGGCACGGGCGAGGGAGGCAGGGGAGAAAGAGAAGACACAAGGTATGGGAGCTGCAAGAAACATATGACAGGGAAGGAGAACAGAGAAGAGGTGGTGATATCCCCTACTTTGGGGGTCTTTAAGAGGAGGCTAGACATACACCTGTCTGGGGTCATCTAATCCCAGCCTTCTTTCCTGCCCAGGGCAGGGGATCAGACTCAATGATCTACTGAGGTCCCTTTGGACCCAAACATCTGTGAATCTATAAGAATATAAGAAAAATCAGAAATAGGGGAACTGAGAAGTGAGGCTGATGGGAAATTGTGTGAGAAAAAGAGAGAAAGAGAAGGGTTCATCCTCATACAGGAGGCAGCAACAGTGTCCCTGAAGTCCACATATGGAAACAGCTTGCCTTCCCACCCCAAAGAAATAGCCTTCTTTTGAAATATTTTAAGCATTTGCCACTGAGCTGCAAATTTACAAAAACATGCAAATTAGTATACAGCATTATGCAAACTGGCTGCCTGGCTTTCCGAACAGCCAGCGTAGGCAGCTCCACTCTGCAGGAAAGAATATTTCAAGGCTCCCAAACACATAGTAAGCCTCCCTGTGATTACATGCAGTGGAGCTTGATTCTTAAATTTGTGTCTCTTGTGCTTACTTGAAGCTATTGAGCTAAATACATTTCTGAGGGGAGCTGCATTAAAGATGTGAATATTTATATTTCTCTTTGTTGCCAGTCAGTTCTTTTTGGATATGGTAAAAGCATGATCCTGCCACATTACTCTGTATTACAATTTAGTCACATGATGCAGTTGCAAGGGATGTATTATGCTAGAGCCAGTAAAAAAAACATTCCTGGTAAACTGTCATCAGTTCACCTGAGGTGCATGGTGCTACAAGTTAAATTAATACCTGGTGTGGGTCCACGGAAGTCTGTTGATGTCAATGAAGTTACACCTGTTTACCTCTGAGTCCATAAGTCTTACAGTTATTGCATTTTAATAAGAATTAAGAATTCAGGTGATTATGTTACAAGAGCAAAGACAAAACCTGATGCTTTTGTCTTATATGTTCTGCTTATTGATGTGGTACTCAGCTGTTTAATGTAGGCTTGAGGTATCACAAGAGTGAGTTTCATAATACTCATTTCTTCTGCTCTGGGCAGAGTGAACAGGTTATGAACTTCTGACTTTCTAGCCTTAATATGTGCCCTTACCTATCTGCCTCACATCCTCACAGATGTAGTAGCTATCTAACAAAAGTGTCCTGAAGACTGATTGTTTGGCATTTGCAAGGTGTTTAAAAAAAGAGAACTGTTATATCAATGCCAGTTAGTATTATTAAGTATTACTTGTATAAGCTATACAATTCTTTTATTTAGAAGACAAGGTAGGCGCCAGAAGATGGCTTGTGTTTTTGAATAATAGTAATATGGTGTGTAGATTTAAAGTTTCTCCATTCGAGGAAATGTTCTTAATGTTACCATTTCATTATAGGAAGTAGAGAAAGCCACGAGGATGTTTACTTTTTTGTCTTATCCTTTTGCTATGCAGTTGGCTTATTCTGATCATCAGTCAATATCGTAAATATTGAGATTTATTGACTCGAAAATATTGACTGATGCAAAACCAAGCTGGTTTTTTACCTTGAGGGACAATAAATCTTTATGCTTACCAAAACAAGAAGTCACTGCATGTGTTTTTAGATATTGCATATTCATTGTTACCAGTATCCAAAACACTTCTTAGGGGCTAGCTACAAACATTACAGTTTTACTGGTGTAAGTGCTCAGAAACCGATTGAAATCTGTAATAGTACAGAAGTTCAGAGAACATAGGCCAGTCTAAAAATGGCAGAACCCAATCTAAAAGAGACCTGGATTGAGGTGGACTTAAACATGATCAGTTTAGGTGAGACTGGGGAATTGAACATCTGTACCAGATCCCCTGTCGAGTCGTGTTAGGTTGCTGTCTTCGGGCATCCCAAGTGCCTTTGCAGCCTCCCATGAGTCTACCCTCACGGGGAGGCATGCTACCACTCACTCTGTGCTCGGCCTCCCCGCAAGTTCTCACGGAGCTGAGTCAGCACAGTGACTTACAATGATGGTGGGGAAGGGTGCTTGGCCATGACGAGAGCCCAGTTGGGCTCCGTGGGGCTGCAGAGCATGGGGGTCCCTGTGTGGGAGCCCACTCAGGGATCCCCTTGCCCTCTCACAAGCAGGCACAGCCCCAGGAAACACAAGTGGGCTGCAGGGGATGGGTGACCATGGGTGCCTCCGCTGCCTGATTGCAGCTAACAAGCCTGTGGCTGACAGTGACAAGAAAGGGGTGTTTCCCTGTGCCCAGGAGCCAATCGGGGTTGACTTGGCTGCTCTTGGCAGTCTCCAGCAGCTTGGTGAGCCCACTACGAGCACCACCAACCTGCTGCCTTTGGCCAGTACAAGCAGCCTGTGTGCCCCGCTTCTAAAGGGCCAACATGTGTCCTGGTCGCTCCTGAACTAACCTATGCTGCTTACAGACCCCACATATGTTTAATTGCTTTCATCCCGGTTTTTGATCATCTGTCCTTGGCCAAGGAATCCGCCTCTGTCTGTTAACTGAGAACATGAATTTGCCTTGCATGCTAGTAATCTAGTGAGCAGAAGAAATAGCATGTCTTTTAAAAAATACTTTTACACTTTTTATTTCTTTCTGCTATGTAATCATAGAATTGAGGCTTATCAGATAAACATGAAGAAGTACTTTTTAATGTTAACAATTCTAATAGATGAGACATTAACGTAAGATGAAAGCGCGATGGCGTGAATGCTTGAATAAAATACTTGCGTTACAAAGAAGTTTGCGTCACATGCCAGTAACAACACGAATCTGATTTTTAATGATAGACCATTTTCTTCCAAGCTACCTATGTAATTTTTTTTAAACTGCTGTCTTTGTTCAGTCTCAGCATTTGGCTGTTGTATCTTAAAGAAATGGCCCACCTGTTTAACAGCTCAAAGAAACAAACGGGGCTCAGCATATGGTAGTTCTCGCAAACAGTTATGTTTTCAGCTTCCTGTGCTTTGAAATTCTCTGTAAGAATCTGGTAAAGCTGGTATGTGATTAACCAAAAATGCTGCTGCCCACTTAAATAGACACTAAGGGTCCGAAGAGTCTCTAATGTACAGAAGATTGTCATGGGCGGTGGATTTATCTTCCTTGCTATTTTCCTGGAAGTGTATACACTTATTGTCCAAAAATACTGTATTAAAAAGAAGATTGAACAGTTAAGCACTCAGAAGTGAAGAAATGCACTATTAAAGTTACACTTCTGTGCATTATAACTTTTTTTTTAACTACTTGCCCATATTCTGAGGTTTTATGGGAGGGGGTGTTCCCCCCACAGGACTCCAGACACTACGGTAAATCTGTATCACTCAGAGTGCCATATGATGCCGTGGCGAGGCACACAGTCCCATGTGAGTGCTACCCCCAAAATTGTAAGTGATATATAGCTGCCTTTGTGTGAGGGGCAAAGCTTACTGGTGTCCATGCCATACTGTGACCAGGGGGACTATTCTCATTCTGGTTCAGACAGGAGCGGGCATGGAGTGTCTCAGTTTGGCAGTGCCCATCTACTGGTAGACAGCAGAGAGATGTCAAGACCCAGGCTCTATTCAAAAAGTGGTTACAGAACTTATCAGTCATGCTATAATTGTAAGCGCTTTACACAAAGCAGTTAAATTCCAGTGCCATCGAAAGCAGACAGATGTTCCCTGTGGGAGCTCAGAGCCTCCATGGCCAGGAGGCAGGGGCACTGTAGCCTGCTATGGAAACCTGGCAGCTGGGCTGGCTGGTGTCTACAGGTTTGATCTCCTGCCTGCCTGGAGATACCAGCAGCCAGCCAGGCTGCCAGGGATTTTCCCATGTGAGGGTGGACACCCCCGAGAGGTGCCATTGGACACCGGGGACCCTCTCCCTGGCTCCCTGGGGTGGGGGTGTCAGCCAGCATCCCCCCACCTGCCACAACTGTGCTGTCCCACTCCTTCCCTGGCTCCTTTTTCCTCCTGCCTGGGGCAAACCAGGGGCATAATAGGTGAACTATATACAAGTTCCCTAAGGCACTTTAATTTAGAGCACCTTCATTTACTACCTGATTTAACAAGGGTTACCTTTTCATGCAATTGGCCATTTTAAAAGCCTTCTGCATGTGTGTTATGACATGGTTGTAGAGCACTTTCAGGGGCCAGATCGTGCAAAAAACATCACTTGCTGTCTGCGCCTAAAGTTCTGGAAGAGAGAGTGCCAGTTTGCCTCTGCAAAATGACTCGCTGTCTCTGCTGAATTGCAGGCCCCAGCTCCAGCAGGGAGGTGGCACATATTCTCAGGAAAACAGTTTGAGTGTTTTGCTTTTTAATCTGGGAATAACCACGCATTTTCCTCTGATTTTATTTTTAGAATCATTTTTTTAATATTTTGACCCCTCAAGCACAAGAAAAAATCAGTCTGGGGCAAGCACTCAGCTAGAAACAATTCTGCCTAAACAAATAAGTTTTGACAAAGTCATAAAGAACTAAAAGCATGTTTTTGTGGTGGAAAGCATAAAGCAGTCCTTTGAACTATAGGCTGCTTCGCCTCCACTCCTAACAGCTAGTGCATTTGTTGTGTGCTCCAGCAGAAGTCTTGCTT
The DNA here is from genome assembly GCF_001723895.1 of Crocodylus porosus. NCBI lineage: Eukaryota > Metazoa > Chordata > Crocodylia > Crocodylidae > Crocodylus > Crocodylus porosus. Next base: position 7,095,058 of record NW_017728924.1, on the reverse strand, counting down.
TAAGTATCCATTTCCATTGCCCTTCAGCTCATGCTGAACAAGGATCAAACTCCTGCTTTGAGTCATAGACAGATGCCTTAGCCAGTTTGCCCTCAGGGCCAATACCCCCTGGCATGAATGAGTGTTGATGACATTGGGTGTTTTACCCAATAACAGACTGCAGGTTTTGCCCAACAATATCTGAACTGCTTCTATGTGATACACCTGAATATTTGAAATCCTTCTCATTTTAAGTAAATAAGGAGTAAAATATCATTTAAAAAAATCCAATATTGACAGTATCTGATTTAATTTGCTTTGTTTTACTTGTAGTTCATTGCAGCGTTTCTTAGCATTTTTTATGATATTCAGGTATCCATAATATCATTGATTCTCAATTGTGATAGTCTGGCAGAGATAATCACAATCTACAAGGCTCCTAAGTGTCACAAACTCTGATTTATTGATAACTTTAAATGGCCTTAATTTTTATTTTGATTCTAACTTACTTCAAGCTGCCAAAACTGCAGAATGTGCAGGTCCATATTTCTATTTTTAAACAGTCATGTCAGATGTCATCTTCAAATTTAACAAGCTCAAAGAGACTAGCTAAAGAAACAGATGTGGTTCATAAAACCCTTTGCAATATCAATGCGCTGTCTTGGACAATACGTTTGACATTTCAAAGTAAGATGTGACATTTTGGACACCACTCTAAAAAGAGAGGGCCATAGTTTGCCACCCTTCCACTGATTGTCATTCAACCGTATTAATTTTAGTGAACCCATTTCCTGAGTAAGCTCCCCATCATCGTGAGTTAGGGTGACAGCAACTCATCAAAAAGCATAAAGAATAAAAGCATCTAGACTGTTATTTTGTATGTTCTTGATAGTATATGATGACAATATGTTCTTGCCATATTGTTGTTGTGAGCTGCTGGGTTAGCTGCACTTCCCTTTAGGAATTCGCAAAAAGGCTCCCCAAGTGGGCACTGGGCTGGGTTGTAGGAGGGAGTGATGAATCGAGTGAATGTATGCTATGTGAAAGGAATCCTTGTGTGCTATATATCCTAACAAGAAGATCCTGTTTGGGATAAAAAGCTTTGGAAGGGTTTTAAAACCTTATACTTCAGGGTTTTAATCTCTTCCCCTTAAATCTGGTTTAGGGGAGCATTCTCTTGGCGAATGAGCTGTGCAACATCTGCCCCATCGGAGCCCTAAATCCTTCTACTCCCTCTGAGCGGGACCAGTATCAGCCAGCATATTCAACTGGATGGACCGCTAATCAGATCTGTAATGGCAATTCCTATGTTTAAAACATATAAATCATTTCAGCCTACCATGGCTAATATAGGATAAGGGATTAGCAGGTAAGTTATGTTATGGAGCAATATCACTGATAGGAATCATATGTGTAAAATAATGCTTTGGGGGATAGTTATGTGTAAAATAGAAAGGGTTTGGGGGTTTTTTGGTTAAATTGACAAGACATTTTTGGTAGATGCGAAGACTTACTAACAAGATTACAACACTTAAATTCCTCATATTTTAAGGTGTGTTGGCTATATACAATAACTTAGAGAGCCTCAGCATCCTAATGATGGCATTAGTTAGTCAGTGGAAAAGATTCTTTCCCACTATTTGAAGGACAAACAACAGGAAATCCAGACAAAAGTAAAGGAGGATACGATAGGAAAACAGACTCATGAAAAAAAGGGAAATGTCTTCGCTAAAAAGTCAAGAGACTAACTGGCATGATAAAAATGTGAAGCTGTATCTGACAGGGTACAAGCTGAAGGAAACTCATTATGGCATGAAGTGGAAACCAGTTATGATAAAGGTGAAGGTGACTTGTAATAGCTGGATGCGAGAGGGGAGCTGACAGCATTGTGATGTGACTAGGAACCGGCAATGTATGGCTGGGTTGGGCAGCCTTCTTCATCAACCACCCGCTCCTCCCCGCATAAAACCGTGGGGGTGTGTTTGTGGGTGTGTGCATGAGAGCTAAGTCACTACACTGAACTGATTCAAAGACAGGTGGGTTGGCTGATTAGCAAGACAGAAACTGGAAGAGCAAAAGGCTAACAACTGATCCAACACCTTGCAAACGTACAAAATCAACCAAGTTAGAAGACAAGAATTTCTCTTCTTTAAATACAATGGTCCTGCCCCAATTTCTGTATCTTTCAAGACTGACTGAATTCAGTGTGAATAGGATTGGGCCTCGTATGATATTCTAAGCGTGGGTTTAGAAAATGTGTAGCCATTCACGTGGACAACTACTGTTACTGTAGGCATCACCACCCAGGGGGTAAGCCAATAGAAACTCTATTATAGTCACTAGAGTAACACTCAGTTTTGATTGGAACAATTTTCCTAATTTAACCTAGATTTATAATTCATCTCATTTAACTTGAAATTGCATTTTTTAGGCAGAAGTTGTTTGTCAAGATCTGCAGTGAACCAATGGAAGTTTGCAGTGCCGAACCACAAAATATGTAGAATTGGAAATATTGTAGTATAGTATTCAATTGTGTGTGTTCCTAACTATTCTTTATCTCAGAAATAAAACAAAAGGATAAAATACACAAGCTGGATCTCAGGTTACCACCCCTATACAATAAATCCTTAAAAAAGCATGTTTACGGCTCACTGAATTCAATGAGACATATGCATTTGCTTCACTGTGAATATGAACAAAAATATTTCACCAGGTCAGGACCTAGAAGTGGTAATGGTGCTCTTTTTTATTATCACATTATTCCATCAAGTCTGGTTTATCTTTCGAGCCCCAGTTATCTTTTAAGTACCCAAAGATTTATTTAAAAAAAAACCCAAAATCAATCATCAGTGTCTTAATTTAGATAAACTGGATAATATAAGTTATTAGTAATAAGCTGGTATTATATGTATTCTCAATCACTAGAGCTCATCTAAAACTCATGGTATTATCTTGGCCTTTTAAATCTGGCAGTTGTGGAATTGCAAATGGGAAATCATATTTGGAAATATCATTATTAAGTTTCAAGGGTTTGACATTCTCTATCTTTCTATATAGCTATATATCAATTAAAGACATCTTTTTCCATTAAGGAAATTATATTTAACTTCTGTTGTGAAAATGTAACTTCTACATAAAAGAGGGAACTTTTGAGATCACTTTTTGTTTCAAGGTCAGTGTCAACAACTCTTCTTGACACAAGTATTTTCCAGACCAAAATATTAGTAGATGACCCTTTTCAATATATTGGGATGAGAAATTAATGAGAACCTCAACACCTATGAAATATAAATATTCTCTTTGAGGAAGCACTGTTACAAAGTAGCAACTGATCTTATTTTGTGAAGACAAGTTTACTTCGACTAGTTAATAAGCAAATAGTAGACATCTCCTAAAAGTACTAATATTAGCGCTAGCCTTTCTCAGCTAATATTAGTTCCTATAGCTGGCTTTTTAGAAGCGTTGCCTTAATCCTGTGGCAGACAGGCTCCCTAAATAAATATGTAGGTAGATGAATAAGAACATTTTGAAAAAAATGTTTAGTCTTTTACTTTGACATTCAGTGATTCAGTATAAACAGCTACTTTCACGTAATGAAAAGAAACCCTGGCTAGACAAGCTGGCTTGAGATGGGGCATGGGTGAGGTTTTTATTTTCCCTTAAAAAATTGGACCCCTCACTGCTTACGCAGTCGCATACTGCAACATGCTAATCCTCACCTCCCTGATAATTCAGATCAGGATAGCAGCACTTTAAGGTGATACAGAAATGTCTCTTCCTCAGAAAGGCAGACATGCATAATTAGCATGGAGTGCTAGAAATTTGTGCCTGCAAATGTGGCACCCTCCGTAGAGTACCAGCGGTATCTCAAGAGCTGTATACAAGCCCAGCAAACTTTAAAACATAAAGCCTTATGAAAGAAAGAGAGATGCTTCTTTTTGTGTTTAGTGTAGGGGTGGGTATTTTTAAAAACAAATATTCTTTCTTCATTATGACAACGAATGGAGCTGCCACATCTTGTTTCACTGTTGCTGTTTTTAACTTTGCTGGCTAATGAGGTCTTTATTGCATGTTTTTGTTCTGGAACTTACTCAGAATTGTAAATGAAGATATCATTTCCTAAGATTTATTATACTGCTGGATGATTTGCCCCTGTCTGGAAGAGAAATGGGAAGGAATTTCTAATAATGATAATTCATGCTAATTAATAATATTCCACATTTATATACAGATTTAGTATCCAGTGAGTTTTATAGATGTTAGTTAACATTACTGAAATAGTCCAAGTTATCTATACAACAAACTCTTGGTTGAGGTGCAGACTGCTGTGCCGAGGCCCTGCAAGAATGATTCTCACCAGGGTGCCGCAATACCCTCGGGCGCCTTGAAACGCTTTCAGGGGTGCCGTGCAACGTTAACACTGTTAGGCATCCTAACATGATTCACAAGATAAACCTAGTGATTGCAAATAGGAAGCCAGAGTGTCACACATTGAGCGGTCTTTCTGAGTTCTTTGCAACACAAGGATTGTTTTACTATTTTTCTGTAGTCAAAAAGCCAGTGAAAACCAAATCTGGCATTTCCTGAGGGGTGCCTTAACCCTCATGCAGTGCCACTATGCTACTTCCAGGGCACTGGTTCTCAGCTGTTTTAGATTTAAGAGTAGCTGTGAGCGTGAGGTAGTCTGCCATCTTAGCCAAAAACTATGCAAAAGTGAGGCCAGGGAGCACACTGTAGACATACTCAGAAAAGCATGATCATTCATGGGTTACAACCTACTTCATCAGATGCTATGAATGGTTGTATGATTCAGTCTGCTGGTGGGGATCATGGTTTTCCCTTATGGGTACTGGCTGCTGATGGGGAGAGCCATGTGAATCACAGCATCATAGACAATGAGGGTTCGAAGGGACCTCAGGAGATCACACTAGCCCAATCCCCTGCTCAAAGCAGGACCAGCCCCAACTAGATCATCCCAGCCAGGGCTTCATCTAAACGGGTCTTAAAAACCTCCAAGGATGGAGAGTCCACAACCTCTCTGGGTAAGCTGGTCCAGTGTTTTCCTGTCCTCCTAGTGGAGAATATTTTTCCCCTAATATCTAACCTAAACTTCCCTTACTGCACCTTGAGCCCATTGCTCCTTGTGTCATCTGCCACCACTGAGAACAGTCCAGCTCCATCCTCTTTGCAACCCCCTGCAGGGAGTTGAAGGCTGCTCTCAAATTTCCCCTCAGCCTTCTTGTCTCCATACTAAGTAAGCCCAATTTCCTCAGCCTTTCCTCATAAGTCATGGCCCCCAGCCCCCTAACCATTTTTGTTGCCCTCCACTGGACTGTCTCCCATTTGTCCACATGCTTTCTGTAGTGGGGGGTCCAAAACTGGACACAGGACTCCAGATGCAGCCTCCCCAGTGCTGAATAGAGGAGAAGAATCACTTCCCTCAATCTCCTAGTAATGCTCCTGCCAATGCAGCCCAGGATGCTGTTAGCCTTCTTTGCAAGGGCACACTGCTGGATCATATTCAGCTTATTGTCCACCGAGACCCCCAGACCCTTTTCTGCCCAGCCAGTCAGCCCCGGCCTGTACCGGTGCAGGGGATTGTTCCATCCTAAATGCAGGACTTTGCACTTGTCTTTATTGAACCTCATGAGAATACTTTTGGTCCAAACCTCCACTTTGTCTAGGTCTCTCTGAATCCCACCCCTACCTTCCAGTGTATTTACTATTCCCACCAGCTTGGTGTCATCTGCAAACTTGCTGAGGGTGCTGATCTACTGCCCCCAGAAGGAGGCAAAATGAGCCAACAAGACCCAGCACTCCAACCCCAAGAGTGCCTCAGGTGGACAGCAGGCACGGCTCAACTACTTCTCTCTGTGAAGGTCCCCAGGATATAAAACAAGCCCATTGAGATGTTGTGCACTAGCGCTCTGCTGTTGTCCAACCACTCAGTGAAAACGGAGGTTTAGCTGCATCGATGACTTCTGTTCCTGTGCCCAGATCTGGTAAGAAACCCACCTGAGTAGCAAACTTGGGCTAGCTGGATGACTGGAATGAAACCAGTGAGAAATACATTCCCCTAGCACAGCATTTCTGCTTCCCAAGAAGTAGACATCAAGGTACCTGAATCACGAGCTGCATCAGTTTACTAGAGAAAACCTGAAATGAATCCTTAAAAAAACAGAGCTGGCAACATTTAAATGTGAAATTGTCTCCTCAGTAGGTTGGCAGGCTCAACATGGGGGCAGCCAAATTGGCTTGGTTGCATAGGGGCCTCAATGGAGAGGATCTGGATTGGCTCAGTGCAGCCAGTCTTTAGGGGGAAAGCCAATGCAACGACCCACAGTGCAGCTGCAGACAAGTGCAGATGATGTACTCTGTTGGTAAGTGCATCGAGACTCAACAGCTATGTGATGACATTAGACACTGCCAAAGAAAGAAGCTGTTGCTTGGCTTGTTGCCAGATACCGGGTAATGCCCTATGGCTTTGCCAAAGATACTAAGACAATATTACTGCAAAGGTGGTGCATATTGTGTGTAAAACACAATGGGTCAAGCATTTTTGAGGCAGTCTTTATTTAATTTCAGTTCTTATTATCCTAGATCTATGAATAGCTATCTATAGGTATAGAACATCTTGCTGGGGTTGTATGACCCCAGTATTGTTTCCTGCCATGGCGGGGGGTCGGACTAGATGATCTACTCAGGTCCCTTCTGACCCTAGAAACTATGAAACTATGATTAATGTTAATATAATCTCGTGCGCACACACACACACACACACACACACACACACACAATTATCATGAACCATAGATTTAGGATAATAAGAAGTAGGGGCCCCACTGATGATCTCGAATAGCTCAGTTCAGTCATATTGTATATCTATATAATATATTGGTTCGGTTCAGTTCATCCAACGGAGCCAATCCAGATCTTCTTCAGTGGGGCCCCTAGACAGCCAAACCAAGAAAATGCTTCAAGAAAATGTTTTAATAAGTCTCCATGTAAGTTCTGCAGAACTTCCCTTTAATGGCACACTTTGAAACATTAGGATTTTGGTCTACTGCAGAATAAAACCAAATTATGAAATGCCGCACTTCCCTCCGAAAAGGTAACCCCAATTCCTACCAGCACTGTTAAGTAATCAGATGATACATTGTCTTTCTTTGCTGGTGTCTTTCTGGTTTTTCTTTGCGTTTTCCCATTTAGGGGGGTGTGTGTGTGTGTGTGTGTGTGTGTGAATATATATCTCTCTATACCTATAGATAGATAGCTATACATAGATAGATATAGATACTTAGATATTTACACACACACACACATCTAAATGGGAAGATGCAATAAATAGATAAATGCTATAGATAGATATTCACACACTGAATATCTAGATATATATTCTCTCTCACACACACATACACAGACATATATAGGTCTTTGTAAGCTATTGAAATGTATTTTATAGGTGTTCCTATTTTCAATCATTGTTTCCTTTTCTTTCCCTCAAAATAGTGAATATATTCTCTCTTATTGGCACTGATTTTTTAATTTGTCCTATCACACAGGTCTAAGTAGTCTCTTTTTATACTTGAAAGAACAAGGCAATTTATTCTAAGGACAAATCTATTAATCTTTTGTCTCCTTCCGTTTCTGATTTATGGATAAAATGTTTTTTTTTTCCTGTGGTACAGTTTGCAGAGAACTCCAATGAGCTCATGTACTCTCTGTTTTTTGCAAGGATTCGGTGTCTTGACTTATGTAAATAAAGAACAAACTTTCAAATCCCTTGGTTGCATAAATAAAATCATGCTCTACATTTTAAGCGAAAAAAATGTTCTCTGTGATGTTTGGTAAGTGTAATTACTCTTAGTATGCATTAACTATGGGATTCATATAACAGGTTATCTTTGACACCTCATGGGTGCCTCAATCTACCTCAATTAAATTATTCCATTTCATCATGAGGACAACAAATCCACAGACACCTACAGCAATGTGTTTTGAGCCTCAGCTTCTTCAACGAGACTTCAGCCTGAGCTTCGTGTCCTGGCTTTACTCGCAGAGCTGAAGTGCTGTTTTTGAAACAAGGACAGTAGGTAGGACCTGGCCTTCTATTTATTTAAAATTGATCCTCCAGCCAAGGATTAGGTAGCCAATTTGTTTTTATTTCTCTAAGTGAATGAATGAGGGAATGGTGCACTATATGATGATATATTATGCTTTGCTGCTTCAGGCAGACCTAATAAATATAGCTAAGATTTCATAAGAAAGTAAACAGATAGTAGGACTTATCAGATATGTTTCAGACCTAAAGTTCATTTTAAAATCTTATCATAAACATTTCCCTTGGTACACTTATTCTCTCATCTCAGGACAGCTGTGTTCAGTGTACTCTATCATTCAGATTTTCTGGGAGAAATGCAAATAGACTATGCTATTCCTTTTACTGAGAAAGGCACTGAGAAATGCTCTAAATCCAGGTGAGTATGAATTATACATTGTGAAACACTTAGAGGACTCATAGTCACATATATGAATCTGGCAAATCATTTGAACAGTGTATTGAATTTCATGATCCAAACCAGTTGTGTCTATATCTCCTTATATGCATAAAAGCAAGAAGGTGATTTTAAAAGTAGTCATAAATGCAGCCAAATACGTTCTACCTCTAAGTACAACTTCCTTCCTATACAGAGAATGAGCCTGGCTCTATATTTGAGGATGTTATAAGACAAAAAAAGAGATGCATCAAAACAAGAAAAAGAACGGAGGGACGAATATGAAGTCCGTAAGGCACAAAACAAATGTATTAAGTGTTTATAGTGTGTCTAGTCTACGGTTTGTCTCGGACTGTGGCAGTAGCAGTAACAAAATGAAATAAGCTGCTTCCCATAGGTCTCAGCCTGGTCTCTGCTACTTAGAGATCGGCTTCAGCCCTTAAGGTTTATTAATTCCCCTTCCAACCCTGGTTGTCATTATTTATGGTGATTCTAGATATTCTTAGTGTCGCTCTACCTATCCAGTCTCTTTCTGGAGTTTCCTACGTTCTTGACATTGAGTTCCTGAGGCAGCAAACTCCACAGCATAATGACACATGATTTCTCTGTCTACATGCCTGATATTAAATAAGATGAGGAAGCTGAGCATGGGCTAGGAGAGAAATTACAGCATCTCTTTTCCAAATCAGAAGTTTTCTGATGTCTCAACTTCAATTCTAGGGATAAAGCACAACTTTGCAGGCTAGAAATCTTTGAATGGCTTGAGCCATAACTTCAGGAGACACAGAGCCCCATGACAAATTCCCATAGCAACAAAGGTTTGCCTTAGTGCTTACACTAATAGTCCCTGGGTTAAAATGCTTGATTTTGTACTTACTTTACTTCTTACTTTTTTTTTTTAACTGAGTAGCTGTAAGGGAAGTGATGCAGTTGTGGTTATTGTGCTGCTCTCTGCTGATTGTCCACAAGCCAGTTAAATATGAGGAGGATTTGGAAAGCAGTCCTGCTAAATATCAGCTGTCTTTAACAATCTTATGTATATGATTATCTTTAAGCATACGGCTGGCTTCACTGATACATTGCAGGGACAAAATGGATTGGGCCTCATTTGAAAGAGTGCTTAATTAGTGGCATAGGCTCTCTTCTCATTTATATGTGTTTTACACCTGAGATTTGAATCAATGGACTTCTGATTAGTATAAGAGACCCAAGACCTGCCACTCCTTTAATACAAAGGATGCAAGGAGAGGACCAATTTCTGGAGACATTACTATACATGCCTAATGAACAGCATGTCCTCCAAACTCTTCTTTACATATCCTTTTGGGATGGGACTCAGCGATACATGTCTTTTGTGAAGTTTCTGAACCATATGCCTATATTTTATCTTTGCTGTGTAGCTTGACTGAACAGAAGCTTGATGAAGTTCAATCAGCTGAGTTCAGCCCAGCATTGACATTTTTGCTTTCCCTGACCGGGATCAGTTGAGTACATAGCACACAGTGCTGGAGCACTAACTAGCTGGCCACTATCCAGCTGTATCCAAGATCATCCTCTGGTTAGGTGGGGGATGATATTCAGTATGGATGTGACTTTTTACTATCTCAGAGTTCAGTAGATGAAGCAGCTCCCTCCAAAGCAGCAACTGTCGGTTGCTGCATTGTTTATGGTAAGAAATATTCACAAGGCTCGTGCAACTTAGCATGGATTCTGCTTATTTCTGATTACTAAATAGCTTGCTTCTAGGAAATAAGGAGTTTTCCAGAAAAACACACCCCAAAGGCACCCCAGAGTGCACTGATAAATCCTAGCATAAGAATCACTCAAATAGGTATTTCAATTGAACGCCCCCCCCTCCCCCCGACCCATGTGGGCAGCCCAGTGCTACTGCATGTCCTTGAACGGATGTCCCAGCATGTTGCAGAGTGTATCTCATTGTGTGGTTATCCCACTCTAATTGAGAGGCTGAGCTACCTGAAGGCAGCTGGACCTTGTAGATGAGGGGTGGCAAACATACAGTGCATGGACAGGATCCATCCTCACAGGGCTTCTTATGGACTGGATGACCCAAGTCCATGGGGAGAAGAGCTGGCCCGTGGTCTGTTCACCACAGCTGCCTGAGCTGCTACTTTAGTGTGGCTCTGGGACACAGAGGGTTAACACTGCTGCCACCCCCTTCACTTATCTCCTGCTGAATTTGTGGTTTATAGTCGCAACTAAAAGTGTATCGGCAACTCATTTGTTTTTCCCTGAATGGGGTCATTGATCTGTTGTGGCATTATATAAGTCATATACAGTCCTGCTGGCTTTGTGGGGGGACAATACTGACAGACCAGAAGTGGAAGTCAGTGGGAAGAACGTGGTAAGGGAAGAGTGAGGAGTCCCTCACTTACCTATGGAGAAGAATCGTTGGAGGTAAGGATGGGAGGAGACCAATGCGACAGCCACAGGACCCTGGCGTGCAAAACCCTTCATCTTCATCTTCCCTTCTGCACTCCATTCTCTGAAGCATGGATCCAGAGAATGGAGTGGAGAAGGGAAGATGAAGATGAAGATGAAGATGGAGCAGGAGCACCTTCTGAAGTACGAGGACTCGGGGATGAGACCGGTGAGAGGCCAGGGGTGAGTTATTCAAAAATCCATATAGTTTTGTATCTTAATAATACACTTAGTTATTAGCATGTCTTTGGGCTTGATCATCTCCTTTCAACACTGGCTGTCCTTCAGGATCATCAGTGCATCACTTACACAGGGACAGGTCTTTGTTTCTTCATTTCCATTAAGTTCTTCCTGCCTCTCTCTCAGATGGGGACAGGTAGGAAGGACAGACAATTTCTATTCAATGCAAATACATTATCTTTTGGGTTTTCATTTTTAGTGAAGGGTTTGGATGTCTTTTAATATGTCTTTGGGCCCGGCTTCATGGAAAGAAGAGTGCCTACCTTCTTAATTAAGCAAACAGGGATCTGAGTTTGGTTTAATTTCCTATCTGTCAAGAGGCATCTTTTCTAACCAGTTAGGCATTGAAATGGGTTATTTCCAGTGTCTCAACAATAATTTATGTTATTGCTGTCACAGAATCTCATCATGCAGAGGAAATTAACTCGTGACATCGTTTTTTTAAAAGAGCTACTTGATGATAATGAATATTTAACAGTTACATTGTTTTTATACTTTTAGCTCCAAAACAGTCTCTCATGCCTGCATATAGGCATATTGCTACTTGGTAAAGTTGCCTTACAGATGCCTAACTTTTGGCAAGTAAGGTTAGGCTGATACATTTGCCTAATTGGCCTCCTCTTTGGATAAGTCATTTAGCAATCACAGCCGGAGATGCAGCTCAGGACTCTGCCATGGGCTTTAGAGTACATCTTTCTTCCTGTCTCATATTCTACTGCTGGTTTCCCCTGTACAAAGTGGAGTTAATTTTGTACTGGAAAAGCACAAAGCAGCAGCAAAATGATAATATATGAACAATGAAATATAATAAAAAAAAAATTGCACCTTAAAAAAAAGATAAAACTTCACTCTGAGGTTTCATCATTCCTAACGGGCCATTTGCTGTGGGGATTGAATGAAACAACAGCTTTTATTCTGACTGTAAGAATAAAATATGTGAGTTATAGACAGTTTTTTAATTTAATCTGGAGGGGGAGAGGCTGACTTTGTACATTTTATTAGTCTGAAAGACCGGGGGAGGAAGTACTCATTAATTTACATGGGCAGGGAGATACCTGGAAGAGTACTGTAACTCATATGTATTGAATCTTTCATTGTTTTGCTATCACTTGCCCAAAAAGCTGCTGTTGGTATAGCCTGAAGGAGGACACAAAAGGAAAGAAAGAACTGACCTTCGTTCCAGTGAAACAGCAAGCGCATTTAGAACATAGCCATCCACCCAGCAATTATCCTTCTTGGCCTTGACTTCTGCAGCTCTCCTAAATGCAGATCTCTTTTTGACTCTGTCCTCGTGCTTGAAACACACGGGTCCTCGCTAATTAAGAGAGCTCATCCTATTCATTCTGGAGGCAGCAAACAACCAAATGAAGTCTCAGTTCCTAGGGTCACTTAGTAGATGAAGCTTTATTATATTATTCATATATTCACTTGTCAAATAGTTAAATAGTTCAAAAATCCCACAGATATTTATTTTAATTACTAAATCTCATAACATTTCCAGACTAATAAGGTGCTATATCTATATCCAGGATGTGTTAGGGTTTAGCCTATAAAATGGGAACATTTTAAGACTCAGATTTGCACCATATTACAATCAGGGTACTAATTAGACTTCCACAATTGGGAGAGTTTTTTCCCCCAGTAATTTAGGGGTTTAGCATTTAAAAAAAAAAATCTTCTTTATACTGTCATAGAAATGTGAAATCAATTAACCTGTGGGATTGTATTTGCTGAACAAGACAATCAAAGGAATGGACATGCTGTATGGAGATTAGCTATAGTATTTGTATTTCAGTATGTGCATTGAGAAATATAACACAGGACACTTGGTAAATGAAGAAGCTTCATTGCATGGCTTATTACTTAATTTATTGAACTGTCATTGGAAAGAATCCAAAAGACTCTAGCAGAAGGTCAAGGAGAAGGCTAAGAAATCCCAAGGTCAGGCCTAGTCTTTAATCCTGGAGAAGGGGGATAGGATAGTAACAGCATGGGACCAGGCTAATCTGTGCAAGTTTCCTGATGCCTGTGGGGCTGCACAATAGCAATTATACAAAACCTTAGGCAAATCAGCATGAGATCAAGGGTTGAGCATTGATGGGAACTGCACAGCCTACAGCTTCGGTGGGTGGGAAGCTATCTCATTTCAGGCTAAGGAACAAGTCTGAGACCAGCTAACATATCTATGCATGATGGGAAAGTAAAGATACTGGGTGGGGGGGAGAGATACTGGATCTTGCCTCCTTGTAATTACTCTGGTTTCCTATGATGAAGCTAAGAGTAAACATAAAAAACATTTTTTTACAGATGCCGCCTGGAAATTGCACTTACGAGTCATAAGGATATTACCAGTAATCATTATATTAATGACAATAAGCATATTGACAGTCTTTCTGTTGACTGCTTCAGGTCTGGTATTTGGCTGTTTACATTGTCAAAGCACCACACCACACCAATAATTTGTCCTTCATATTTAAATAGGAAATAATTACTGGAGGCAGAAAGACTATATTAATACATCACTGATAAGGGGGAAAAGGAAATAACAATGCACAAGATTCATTACCAGAAATATAAATAGCCACTTAACACACCAGGCAAGGACAAGCAGGTAGAATAATTTGAGGTATGTTATTGCACTGGCAGAGCAGACTTCAATTATCATTCATTTTGATCACAGCATCACAAAGTATCGCACAATAGAATTGAGATTAGCCTTCAGTCTGGAGACAAAGGGTGTAACGTTAATGGCAAAACTTCCATTGCCTTTAATGGGCCTAGATTTCACTTGAACTGTTTTCATAGATGTCCAGTTCTAGGTTGGAGTCATACAACTAGAAGTGGGAAAGGAGAACATCCCTAATGATCAATTAGCCAATTGTATGGAAGATGGTTAAGGAAGATAGACATTAGGAAATATTTCCGTATCTCATTGAAAAAAAATGAGTCCAAGTAAGTGAAGCTTTAGAAAGTAACTTTACTAACTTTCATCTGCTTTTATTTAAGCTTCTTACATTGCCGAATAATTTCACATTACTTAGCCTCTATCATTTCTTATTTCTCCCACGATACAGAAAACATTACACTAATGAATACCTTGCCTCATTTGTCAAGATCGAACTCGCTAGAATGAGACATCCTTCATCTAAAATGTAATTTGGGAAATTCAACCATACTTCCCTCTATCTGAAAGGATGGTGTTGCGGAGTGTAGTGAGCCATCTTCGTAACAGGCTGCACATTAAGGATAATTTGGCATATGGGAATGCTTATTATAGACTTTATCATTAAAACGAGATACTTGAAATAATAGTCTGTGCTGGGCTCCCCCCCACTATTAATGTGTAGTTTGTTCCTCTGTGACAAACAGCATGACTCCGCTGCATAGACAGATTGCAAGTGTATTACCCTAATGAACAAGGTATAACAATTTACTGCTGTAAAAACTAACCGTCCCTCTCCTATAAGAGTGCCCTAAAGATTGCTGTCATGATTCCCATAGGTTAGTGTTCTTCCTAAATCATAGGTAATTAAGGTTGGAAAGGACCTCAAGTCATCTAGTCCAACCTCCTGCTCAAAGCAGGACCAGCCCCAACTACATCATCCCAGCCAAGGTTTTGTCTAGCCGGGTCTTAACCTCTAAGGCTGGAGACTCCACCACATCTCTGGGTAACCTGTTCTAGTGCTTTACTACCCTCCTAGGGAGAAAGTCCTTCCTAATAAAATCTCTCTTCTTCTTAAAAAAATCTTGAATTCTTGGCTAAATACTAGCTATGATTCCAATAGGAAGTATGGAAGTTGTCCTTACCAGCCTAGACTGTGGCCTGGTAATTCAAGTATTCTCTATGAAGTTGGAAAAATGTGGATTTCAACGTCTCTGGGGCATTCCCAGGTTTTCTACTTCCCTAGTATATGTACGAACTGCCAGGCAAATATATAAAGCCAAGCACAGACCATTGTTTCTAATGGAAGTGTGGCTGCTCTGTTTGCTGCCAAATTTAAGTCTGACAGTGTGTGGCAGACGTGTCCTGAATGTGCTTATCAAGTCAGGCTGTTTGGAGCATTCATTTGCCTCCTTTCTGGATCCAGTTGGGGTGTAGATGGGAGCTGGGTGCTGGGTTGCTCAGAAGAGGGTTGTTTTTTTTCACTGGAGGCACATAAGGAGGTTTCAAATCAAACAGGGAGTGTAAGTAGCCATAGAATAAGGGGGTTTTGTCTCAGAATTTGGACTTATATACCTCATTCCTATATTGCTTGGGTGGATGTGGATAGAAGTCCCTTTCTGGACTGAGCTCAGATCTCACCAGCAGTGAGCAAATGGAGTGGAGCCTGCTACGTAATACAGACATTGTAGAAGTAAGAGAGGCAAACGGGAATGGTGGCCAAGCCCAAGGGGGAAAGTGGGCTCTGCAGAGACCAGATGGCCTGGAAGAGGTTTATCACACAGCTCTACTGAACCATGCCAGGTAAAATGTTCAGGGCTTGATTTTTAAGTAAGAAAGATAAATGAGTTTGTCTCTCATTTGACCTTGTAACTAATATGATTGTGCGTGTAAATTAAAGTTTACATGCTACCATTAGTTACATCAATAAACTTCCATTGACTTTGGGATCCGTAAACAGCAGCAATAGCTCAGTGCCTGGTTAGATTTTCAATTTAGTTTCAGATTTTTCTAATGATTCAATTTTCTCACTGTAATATTTTCCTGCTGATTTTTTTTTTTTCTGGAACAACAATGACAGCCAGTGGCCAGTTAGGTTAATCACAGCTGTCTCTTCCCTGTTTGTGTCTTATTAATTTGCCTTTAACATCAGAATATAGTCAACACTGGCTCTCATTTTGCCATAATTGGGAAGAAGCAGTTAACTAGCACCACTGAAATCTCTCATCACCACGGTCCTGATCTCCAGCTTACAGGTGGGACAGAGGTGGAGGGTTCAGGCCACCTTCAAAACAAGAGGTGTTTTAAAAAGGAGACTTCAACTTCAAAAAACCCCTCTGTTACAGAATATTTATTTTACTCTGTACGTGAAGGTGAAGTTTGCTTCAAGTATTAAATGATTTTTTTTCTAGTCAAACCTAGCAAAGAATGCCTTGCATTTGAAAGCTTGTCTAACCCCATCCCAACTATGCAGTTGGTCCAATATAAGATATTACCCCAAGAAAATCCTGTTGTTTGTTTCTTTGTTTAATCTTTAGCCTTGGGGTAAGTTTCATTTTCTTACGTCTCTTGGACAAAGTTCAAATTATTTGTTGTGAACAATTTATCCAGGGAATTTAGACATCTCTTTTCCAGCTTGCAAATTGTCCCCAAAGAGGCTTTGCTTTCATTCCATTTCTTTGCAATTTTTAATTGGTGAGTGATTCTCTCTGAGTCATTTTGCTGCATAAGACCTGTGGAATATTTGGAATTTGCCCTCCAAAAGCACATTGAGAACTCAGTTGACATAAATGCCCATGTTGCAAACACTTAGACACGACAGGAGTCTCACTAAACTTAGTTGCATGACTTTCATGTATGTTTGCAAGGGAGGTCTCTGCACAAATAGGGGAGGTCGTTGAATAGGGGAGGTCTCTGCATGAAAAGAAGACATGGTGGCTTGATCCTTTTAGTGAAAGATAAATGAGATGAGTAGGTCATTGGACCTTACAGTATTTAAAGCCTTTTGTATCACAAGTACTAGCTTTTATGTTGAATCTGCAACTTAGCCTTAGTGTCAAAAACACCTGAGTTTCTTCCTAACCCAGGGAGCAAGAGCAACATGTTTATGATGGGCTAGTTAGAAGCCTACATAGTTACTTTTCTCTCCTGGTACATGCACAGAATAATTTTTCTTGATTTAGTGACTTCTTCTCATGCCAAACACCACCCTGTTTCAATGCTTTCATGATTACCGCTATGTTGGCCAGGCCTCAAGCTTGTACTGGAAAACCTCCAGAACTAAAAGCGTGACTCTCTCCAGCTTGAGCTAAGGAACTTGGCTTTGTATCTGGGGGCTACAACAAACTCCCAGATCATGTCATTCAGGTATAGAAAGCTATACATACATTTAATGAATTCCAGACAGCCCCTTTATCTAGAAAAGCTTTTCTAAAGCTTGTGAGACACGTGACAGTCCTTGTCCCAGATTATTAATCCTCCCCTTCTGTGATGGCTGCTATCTTTGTAGATACCCCAGGGGTGGAGCTGGAAGCCTGCTTAGCTAAGACCCATGACTCTCTACAACTTCATCTTAAAGATCAGAATTTGGCGCTGCAGATTGGAAATAACTTGAAACTTTTGTGGACTAGGCTTTTGGTGGGAGTACACAGCTCACACCAAATACACTAGTAATTCACATGTATACTGTACTCCCAACCCTATCAGGATGGAAATCTAGATGCATTGACCAGGGACATCCCATGAGAGAGTCACCCAAACCTGTTTGTAAGGCAAGCCCATTTTTAAGGTTCCCTATGCCAAAAAACAAAGCAAAACAACAACGACAAAAATCCAATCCCTTCTGTTAAACCATAATGACTCTATTACTGTGAGTGCTTGCATCAGGAAGAAACCTTGGGGAATGGCCAACGCTGAAATTATCATTCTGTTCAATGGGGCCAGTGATTGTTTTTTTTCCCTTGTAGAGCAGCGGGTGTGTGACTACTGATGTAATAAATGGGTAGGAAAGGTCAAATCCTGTTCTGTACACAGGGAGAAATCTAAATGGTGAAGCCCCTTCTGATTCATGCAAAGGAAGGGGGGAAATATGACTGTTATTCTTAAACACAAGACATGAGGAGCACTATTTACTGATTCTTTCTTGACTGGAATTAAGTTGTTTTAAGTATCAAATCATTTGAAGGAGAATTTGTGAGAGACCAAAAAAACTTACTTTCCTGGGGCATCTGTAACCGATAGTTTCTCATCACGGAGCTACATAAGTTAACGGTAAAAAATAAAATAATGTTAGTGTTATAAAATACAATGAGGTGAAGAGAGAGGTAGAAAAATATTGGAATTTCTCCTCTTCTTTAATTAATGTTGAATGCATTTTTCTTAGACTCAGTTGTTAAATGATTGGCATTTTGACAGGCTGTATTATGCAGCCCCCTTGGGATTTAAATATTTTAGTTCAGTGATATATCTAAATGCCAAAGTGCTTTACAGTCTTTGCTGCCTGAATGTGCCAGCTACCCTTACATGTAAGTCATGGGCCCATATGAGAAACCCAACTCTGAACAGACCAGTCCCATCACACACATTCACAGAGCAAGTTAGTGAGTATAAGAGAAGTAGAGTGTGTTTTTTCTTTGTCTGGTCCAAACACATCCTTGTAAATTAAGGGTGTAGGTCTATCTCTGGAGCAGGGATTGGTGCAGCCATCAATCTGTGCATACAGAAATCATACAGAGGTCTGTTAACAGTGTGAACCAAAGTAGGCCTCAGTAATAGCTTATAGACTTTGTCATCCAGAAAGTAAATCATACTTGGCCCAAGCAGAAATTCTGGGAAAGTTAGGAGTATTACTTTCTAGACATCTCAGAAAGCCAACAGATGGGAAACAATGGTTTAGATGGGTACAAGACACCAAAACTAGAGCTCAAAGGATCTCAGTAATTGGGAAAGTAGCAACGTTGGGTGAGAATCAAATGTAAATGATGTCATCTAAAGACATTTAGCGCTTGGTGGAACTAGAAGTTGCATGTTGAAAACAAAGTTGTTTTGACTGGTGTATTGAAGGAGGCCTACAAACCCTAAATACTGTGTGCAATGATAGGGGCCATATTTTGTGCTGGTGCCTTGCAAATAAACCTGTCTGACATTGTGCCAGATGTATGCTGTTTGTCTGGTTGTTTGTCAACGAGAAACCTCAGAGCCTCTGTTACTAAGAACTGGATCCTATTTAAAAAAAAAAAAAGCTTGTTAGAAGTAGCAGTAGTATAGTACCGCTAATGGTGTCCTGATTAAGTACTCTCTGAGCATCCCTACTGATAGAGCTTGATGTACCCAGTACTACTCCATCCTTGATCACACGAGAAAGAAGTCCAACAGTGGTGACTTCAGCTGAAGGAGTCCAGGAAGGAGTAACTCCTCTGAAGCCAATATTTTTTTCCCCCAATTTAGAAGACAGTTTAGTCAGTAGTTCATTATGCTTCTCCAGCCAGGAAGCTGAGATATGATTGATGGAAAAGGGTTTTAGCTTTAGGAGAGGAAGAAAAGGAAGCTGCTGCACCCCCTGCCCCACTGAGATTCACAAGACAGATAAAGCCCCTGACTTAAGGATCAGTCAGTGATCCAAGTCTAATGATGAAAATAAGCTGGAAGAAAAACAGTAAGTGGGAAGATAAATATAACCAGTCAGAAAAAGGAAAGGCCTGAGCAGAAGGGACTTTCAGAAGTAATAAGGAATGATAAAGGAACATGAAGCAGGAGGCTGGAGTGGTGTGGAAGCGGTGTGGAGTGACCCACAGAGCCAAGTGAAAGCTGGAATTTCTATCCTGCAGGAAATGTTGACATTTCAACTTTTGACCCAAACATGAAACAAAAATTAAAAAAAAAAAAAATCAGTTCAGAAACACTGAAGTATTTTATTTCAGAATACTAAATTGTTGGCAGCGTGTCATTAGAGAGAAAAAGACAGGCACAGTCCCACAACAGTACCCATATGGACTGAATTCTGTATGAAACCCTTAACATCTCTATAGCTCTACATTCATAAAGTTGCAGGATCCAACATGATCTGGTTGGTGACTGAGATATGTTTTATTTGCTTAAGAGCTTTCTGATGAAATATGCCTTCTGATCTGTTGTCTTGGGGATGATTTCAGCCATTAGTCATTTCATGTAAAAGTAACATGATGATAAAAGGATGGACAATAATTTTCCATCTCGTTTTCTTGAAAGTTTCTGCCTGTTGTTTTTTCAGTGGAAAATTCTAACAAGCCTCCCACTCCCACCCCCCTTTTTTTGTTGCCATTCAAGTTTCCCATAAGGGACTCTGTACTGTAACCACTGCCATTTTTAAGCAGATCTTTTAAAATATAAAGTGCAGTAAAATCTTAAAAAGAGAGTTACTCTCAAATTTCATTCAAGAGCCTCCTCTTTGGAGTAAAACTCCTTGAGTTTTATTATATAATATATACCATATTTTACGGTGTATAGGTCAACAGAGTGTATAAGTTGACCCCATATTTCTGTATAAAAATGGCAGGATTTTTGTAGATCTGTTGTATAAGTTGTTTACTACTTACTAGGCAAGGCACTGGAAGCTTGGGTGGGCTCATAGAAGAGGGGACATGCTGGTGGGCTCCCGGGAGGTTGGATCAGGCCCCTGGGAGCTTAGGCAGCACACGGCCTGTTGGCAGCCAGTTCGGCTGGCCTCAGGGGGCACCGCCACCACGAAGGGAAGGAGTAGGCCTCCCCAGAGCTCAGGGGCTACTGGCCCACTGGCAGCTCTCCCCATGGCTCTATTCCAGGTGGGGAGGCTCTGCCAAAAACACACCAGTTCTGCCTGCAACAAGCTTCTGTGGCTGTCACGGCCCCTGGGGCTGCCTGGGAAGGGGCCAGTGTGCCCCATGGGCGTGGGGTGTTGGGCAGGAGTGAAGGGGAGGCTAGGGGTGTCAGGCAAGGCAGGCACCTCCCCCCCACCTCTGGCCCCTTCCTGGGCAGCACCAAATGTCCTGCCAGCTGCAGGAGCCTGCTTTAAAGCAGAAGCAGTGAGGGGCCCAATCCTTCCTGTTGTGGAGTCTTCCTGCCTGTCTTAGGGCTGAGGGATGACCTGCCAGTGGCCTGAGCAGCCCCTGAGCTGCTGGGAGGGAGGGCCTGGTCCTTCCCTCCACAGCACAGCACCCACCAGGGGCACACAATCAGGCTGCTAGCAGGCCATGCTTTGCCTGGGGGGGCAGGGGTCCAGGCAGCGCTGCTCTCAGGGAACAGTGTATAAGTTGAAATTTAATTTTAAGAGTTAAAAATTTGGCTTCAAAACTTAACTTTTACACCGTGAGAGCTAATGAAGTCAAACAAAATCCAAGACACAGAAGTTGCTAGGTATCATTGTCACCGCCGGGACATGACTAGCTGTTCTCGGGCTGCTCTTCCCCGTGGGATTGGTGTTGTCCCTTGCCAGCGTTCCCTCTGACGGCCGAGTGAATGTTCTCTGCCTGACTCCTTGACCCCATTCCCACCTGCCACGACTTGATGTTACCAGTGTTTGGGGTCAGTCGTCGTGCGTGCCCGTGGCCCAGGGTTCCCCGGCGGTCACTCTCGGGGCTCCGCTACCCCTATACCCCAGCCTCATGCCTCCTTATGGCATTGCCAAGCTGTTAGTCGTTTTGCTCTTGGATTATTACTAAACTGGAGTGCCAGCTTCCCTCCTTGCAACCGAGACTATGCCTACTACCGGTCTAATGCCCTCTGGTCTCCCCTCATAGTCCAGCAGTGGTGTGTCCTCCAGAGGCACCTCTCTCTGGGCTTCCCCGCAGGCTTTCCTCCTCTGACTGCCTTCGTGTGGGATATCTTCTGTAGTAACCCAGAGGCAATCCCGGGGCTCCTTACTAGTTGCCTCTGCAACGATGCTCCCACGGCATCTCTGTCTCTTCTCACCCCCATCTGGGGTGCTTCTCCCCTTGTCCTCCGCTGTTCTTGCCTGTCCAAGGGCCGAGGGCGTTGGGAGCAGCATCTCCCCCTCTCCCCCGGCGTGTACCGCCATTTTTATTCACGCTGGCCGGCACTCCATGCTTGCGTCCCTGGCCGGCCGCAGCTGTATAAACAAACGGCTGATGAGCCGCGTGGGTTTCGCCTCCTGTTCTCCATTCCCCAGCTCAGGAGTTGCCGGTAAGTACCTATGCATCCCAGGACAATCATGTTTAGGATTTGACTAGCTATTCATCTGATTTTGTGCTAGTGGCTTTTGCAAGTGGCTCCTGAAGTCAGCCATGATTGTTTTCTTCCTTCGGAGTTCAATCTTAAGAGATTAACAGTGTTTCCATTTTTTTCTCATGTAAAATACTGCTTACAATTCTAAGTATAAGGAAAAAAACCTAGAACCAAGGCTGTTCATGAAAAACAGTACTAAACAGGACTGTCTAAACAGTTAGACATCCTAAGTGTTTAGGATGTCTAACTTCTTCCTCCACTCCCCTCACCCCACAAGCCAGACAGACCTCTCCACTGTAGCTGTGATATATTTGTTTAGTAATTGAAATTCAGTTTAATGTATCACTATAAATTACTTTTAAATACAAAAAGTCAGAAGAATATATGCCTCAATCCTTCTTCCCCAATCTGAGCAGTAGCTTCCCCTATGCATACACCATCCAGATTTATTAGTTTTGTCTTTCCCATTCTCTTCTAGTATAGGCCACCAGCAAAATAAATATAACCAACAGTTAACTTCCATGGGCTAGAAAAAGAGTCAGCTTTCACTCTCTCCTCAGTCTCTTTTCTTTTGTGCTAATGGTAAAGCAGTTGAAAATAATATATATATATATATATATATATATATAAAGAACCTCTTTTCTCACATGTATGCACTTACAGAAATGATGCTAATAGGATATTTGGCACTAATAAATGGCATTTTGAGTGCAATCATATATAGTAATCCCTGTTCCTGCTTATGCTAGAGGCGGGTGCATGTATAATCTTATTGTTTCTACAATCTTATTCACCTTCTATTTGGCTATAAAATATAGGCTTATTTTCACACTTGAATGATTGTAATAACATTTATAAAACAGACTTTAAATCTGCAGGTATAATATTGATAGACATGCTACCTACTAGACACCCTCTGGCTTCCCTGGTGATTTAACAACATTTCCATGTACTTAATATTTACATTGTATTTATTATTAAGATCTTTTTATACAGACACCATCATTTATTTTTTACACAACTGCTGCTTTCAAAGCAGCTTACTACACCATGTACAGAAAAGCAGTAGGCCTCAAACTTGTCCATTATTGTTCTCTATAATTAAGCATCACCCCTGAAATACCCAGCAAGCTACTCATAAGGCACAGACAGAAGTGTCAATTTTTGCCTGGTCTGGTAATCTGAACATCCATTACACTGGGGTCCAGATGAAGGCAGTCCAAAGTAGAGCACCTTCATTTATTTGTGTTTGCATGCACTGGGAGGACGGTGGACTGACAGCCCAGTTCTTCTCCCAGGGCTGTTTTCAGAATGGGGCAGGGAAGGAAGTGGGGGTTTTGGGGGTTGCCCAGTGGGTGCTAGAGGGTAGTGTGGGTGGATTGGAACCCCCTGAAGTGGGGGGGCTCCAATTCATCCAATCCCATATACCAATGCAGCTGGAGAAACCCAAGAATGGACCTCCCTCCCTTCCCTTTCCCCCCTCCCATCCTAAGACAGAATGGGAGCTGAGAGAGCAGGGGAAGAGCCACTGGAAGAGGCTGGAAAGACACAGTCTCTGCTTGGATTGGCTTCAAATTGGAACTTGATCTCCCACCCTCCTGACCCAACAGATAATGTCTATTGGGTCAGGAGGATCTGTCTAACTCATGCGGCTTTCTGTGAAGTGCCATGAGTTAGACCCAGGATCTGCACTTCTGTCTGAGCTTATGAAGTTCCTAGAGAAAGGAGAAACCACCCAAAGATCTCAGTGCTGTGGTCTGAAGTTCAAAGGTTTCTCAGCACTGAATGGCTTGCATTTAGCAAGTAATAGTGTATATGAGGTGAAAAGTGCATGCATTGGCTTGGAAATAATTCCATATGTAGACTGGGAAAAGTATGATAGGAAGAGCAAGGAAATGTATTATCCCCAACATAACCCTATAAAATATTTAATTGGTAGAATATTAGTATGAAATATCCATTTTTAAATACATCTTGGAAATAATCCCCAACCCCGCAAGTCCGAGAAAGGATTAATTTATTGAATTTGTAGAAAAATCTTTGGAGGGCACTGTTGGGAGTGAAAGCTACTATTTATTTGTATTTTTGCCACCTGAACTAAAAGGACAAAAGAAATTCTCAGGGACCCCTGATACAACAGCTGGATAAATAAAAATAAGATTCAATGACAGCTAAATGCCCAGGAACCTCATGAATGAGAGAAAAGCAACAAAGACTCTACCATACCAGGAGAGATTATAAAGACTAGGACACTTCAATTTGGCAAGGAGAAGTCTGAGGGAGGATAAAGTCATGGAGTATGGACAAAGTGAATAGAGGGTTGTTATTCACCATGTCCCAGAAGAATAAAACTAGGGGGCATCCACTGAAGTTACCAGAAGGTTGGCTTAAAACAAGCAAGAGGAAGTTCTTCTATACATAGCACATAGTCATTTTGTGGAACTCATTGCCACAGAAGGTTGTGGAGGCAGATGTTGTAGTCAGGTTTAAAAAGGGATTAGAAAAAATTATGGATGACAGGCCCAATAATAGCTATTAATTAGAATAGGGCTCTATCTCCTGACATCCCTAAAGCAATGATCGTGGATGCAGGGAAGACACGACAGGGGGTAGATTAAACAAGATTTGTTCTGTTCAGATACTTTCAATCCACAGCATTCATGAGTGCCACTGAGTTAGACAGAACACTTTTATGTTCAAAACATGTAAATTCCACCTCTCGTTTGACATCACAAATAAGAAGAAATTGAGCATCAGCACGAGCATAAGAATAAGCATGGGATTCCCTTGTGCAAAGGTGAGTTTGCTGGTTATAACCTTGTGATCAAACTTAGAAAAATTAGGTCACTCCCATTGCCAGCCAACAGTGCTACAGGGTTTCATTTGCAAATACATTTATGAATGAAACGATGATGTTTTCTCAAACTCTATTAGTAACACACTGCCACCAAGCAGACCTTGATTAATCAAACAGAATGAGACAACTCTCTAGGTTTAGCAAAGGAATTCACTTGTTGAATCTGGAAAAAAATGAGGGGGGAGGTTGTTTCTTGAATTAAGATGTGAGAAGGTTTCATTGTGGTGGGATATTGCAAACAAATTAATGGTGGCAGAAGGTTGAGAGTAACTTTTCCAATATGTCCAATGAGCAAAGAGATGTGATGGGTCTTGGCTGTCTGGCGGATACTTCTACTCATAAATGTGAGGGAGGCCGAGGAAAGAT
Source organism: Crocodylus porosus (assembly GCF_001723895.1). NCBI lineage: Eukaryota > Metazoa > Chordata > Crocodylia > Crocodylidae > Crocodylus > Crocodylus porosus. Next base: position 7,069,824 of record NW_017728924.1, on the reverse strand, counting down.
TATGGAGAATTATTTTCTGACCCTGTATATGGACTGCATCCTATGGGGGATATGACCCACATAGCAAAGGATATATATGTTCATCATACACTACATGATCACAGCCATGCACTTTGTGCAGAAAACCCTCAGTACAGGACTGCAGATAAGATTTACTGAGTTGGGAGTAAGATCTGTTTGCAAGGGTACTCATGTCCAGAGATTTCGCACCTCTCTCATCCCTTGAAGCCTTGCTCCCTACCTTCTTTTCCTCCAAGCAGTTGAGCTTTTTCATAAAGTCGTAACAGTTATTCTTAAATCCTTGCATTGCTTGGTTCTGATAGAAAATTACCAAAGTCACTAGATGGCATCATAAAGTAGCCTTGCTCTGGATTAATGAAAACTAAAGCCTGCTGAATAATGTGCAGCAAATAATTTACCCTCTACCTGTACCTCTACCTGTGTAACTGTCTCTATTTGTGGATTATGCATATCACTGTAAATGAATTATTTTTAATATACTTATTATTCCAATGTTCCTGCTGAATACTTTGCAGGAACAGTTCTTGATTGGTTCATAGCTTTTTCCTGTATCTTAACGTTTGGGCCTAATTGCTAATTCTGTTTGGAAACGTTGGTCATCTGACATTGTTTACAGTCCATGATTGGATAAAGACAGAAGGGGCTGGTGTGAATATGTACATTTATATTTTCAACTCTTACTTCCTGAATGACCACTCAGAAATGCCCACTTCTGTGAACTTTTGTCCCGAAGAAAGTATTCTCTAGGATAGTCATGGATGACAAATGTAACAAGAACAAACTCAGATAACGTGAAGATAGAAAATATTTACTCATGTTATTTTGATAGTTGCCTGGATCTAGTGAAATTGTAGCTTTTTGTATTGCCCAGGGGTCTAAGAGTTGTATAGCTATTGTATAAGTTTATATTATATTGCAGAGGTTTGAGCAGTAAATCATCTTTGCTTAAATGTTTACCACATATCAGCATAACTAAGCAAAGGCTGATTTTCTATGTACCATTATGATTTTGTAGCATTTTGCACCTACTTTTCATATCCTTGTCATCAGTGCACAGTAAATATAGCATAATACCAAATTAAATCATAGCATTGTAGATACATTTTGCATGGAGGTAAATGCTTGTGTTAGGTGTAGCACAATAGAAAATCTGTCTCTTTCTTTGAGTAAAGAAGCTATAAACCATCCAGGCTATCAATCTTTGGGAGCTGAGAGAAGCTGCAGGGAGTAGGAACAGGAAAAATGGTGATGATAAAAGCAATGTGAGGAAATGCTTTGAACTTGGGAGCTGAAACCCTAGCGGTTATATTGTAACTATAGATGGGATTTTTTTTTAAAGTTAATTGTTTATTTCCCCAAAAAGGTATCTGGGAATGTAAACTATTCCTAAATTTGGGTCAAGTGCAGTAAATAGGTTCAACCAATAGATGAAAGAAAAAGTCAGAAAAGTCAGAATGTTTCATTTTGACCTTTCCAAAACGAAATTCTGGTGCAACTTCTGTTCTGAAACAAGATCTTGGTTTTGAAAATGCCAACTCTTACCAGTAACAACCCTCCCCCCGCCCATCTTCATTGGGTCAATCCAACAGTTTAATTCAGCTCAGAATAGTATTTTTCTTCTCAGTTTTTCACTTCAGCGGAGACACATAAAATATGTATTTGGATCAACTTGAAATAATTTATTTTTCAACTTTCATTTTTCTCCAACAAACCAAATTATCATTGACACAGTTCTACAAGTGACCTGCTCTACAAGAAAAAAGGCTTTTCTTGATTTATGAAGATTCTGTTATCTTCCCAACAGCTCGTTTGGTCAAGCATCTTGGTCTGGCACTATGAATGAATTTATCTGCTTTTCCAATCAAAGTCCATGTAGATTTTGCCACTGACTTCAACAGGATCAAGTTTTTCTTTAAATTAACAGAAATCCCACAATATAAGAGAAAAAGGTTACAAAATAGTGAAAACAACTTATGGTCTCACATTTTAAATTATCACTTAGATAATTTATTGGAAAATGATGCCAAAATATTCATAGATTTCTCTGCTTTGGGAAATGTTCATTGCACTTTCTTTATTTCCCCTTTTGCCACCATCTTCCCTTCTCTCTTTAGGAAAGCGATGAACAAACCCGCATCAGCTAAGTACTACTCTAACCTGTCTCATTGTGACTATTTGCTTTTGTGTTAATCAATTCAATCCCCATTGCTCAGGAGATGACGGGTCAAGGGTCAGGCTGAAGGTTGCGGGGCTACATTCCTGTTGTTTGTGAAGTCTTTGCCAATGGAAGACTGGCAACGAGAGAGGATTTGAAATGGAAAGTTTTCTTATCTTTTGTTCCTCATGAATATGTATAGTAAACACTTGTCCTCTGCACAGTTTGAACTCTGTACTCAGAGTATGGCAAGGAAAAGATTTCAGCTCACCTCCAAACGTTGTTTAAAGCTGGTTGTTACCAGGTTACCGCTGAAGGCTGTCAGTTCTCTCCTCCATGTAGTGTTATGCCTTGTGAATGCCAATGTTTCATGATTCAGATTTACAAACAGAAGGCCATAGCCTCACCTGATGTAAACTGGGAAAGCACTGTTAATACAGCTGAGTTACCCCAGCTCAAGAGCTGGACCCCTTTTCTCAGGCAGAGATAGACTTTGCTTTCTGTGAGACCTGGCACTCTGAATTGATGTACAGAGGATGCATCTACACATGCAATTAGTGCACCTGAATAAACTCCAATGCAGTTTGTGCTGGAGTTTATTGCTTCTGAGCACACCATTTGCACAGGGAGCTCTGGAGGTCAGCCTGCCAGCTGGGGGCTCCTCCACCCCAGCTCAGTGTGTTGCAGAGGGACTGGCTGAGGCATAAGGGTGCTTCAGTGTAGGGCTAACCCAGCAAGCAGCCTCCTCACTGAAGCACCCTTGTGCCTCAACCACCCTTTCAGCCTCTACACGTGCACTGCAGTGGAGTAAATAACTCTGCCATAGGATAGTACTTACATCTGTCAGTATTATCCTACAGCAGAATTAATTAGTTTACTCCATCCTAATAGCACCACGTGCCTAGATAGTGACGTTTTGCTGCAGAGCTAATTAGGCAGCTCCGCAATAAACATCTCCTGTAGATGCGCCCAGAAAGTACAAATGATGGATCCCAGCCAACCTTTAATTTGGATCAAGGGATTGAGAAGACAATGTCTTGAGATTTATTTATTTGTACATGTGTAACTGGGAGCTAAATGCATATATACATATATTAGATTAGATAGTACTAGATATTAGATTAGATGTAGTATGGTGCTTAAATCTTAAAGAGTAAGATTCTGCTTACCAAACAGCATAGCTCTGCCCAGTTACAACGTTTGCCTCACTCTAGCTTCACATCCTGCAGAAACACTTCAGCTGGAATTGGCTAACTTGTCCACACAATATTTATAGTATTTATATGCCAGAGACAGCAGCAGTACTGTTATTCCCTTCTCAGTCCAGCAAACAATCTCTACCTTTCTCACAGAAGAAAATGGTGCTATTCTTCCAATATTCGTCCAGGCAGGGCTGGTTGAAATATTTTGAATTTTGATTTTTTAAATATTGTATACATTCCTCAATTCTTCTTCATTATCCTTGAATAACTATAGATATGCTTGCTGTATTTTTATTTGGTACATTTAATGAAGTTTTTTTCTATAGGGATGTTTTTCTTTTTCTATCCATCTTTCTCTGCCTTCGCCCCCTTTCTTTTTGGCATCTTATTAACTAGATTTTGCGTTTTCCAAAGACCTGCATGTAGGGTGATGATCGTAACCACCCGCACCACCAGTAGTTGTCAACAGTGACCCTAAAGTAGAGGAGCACATGACTATCACAGTTTTTTTCTGTACTCACAAATGTAGGAACTGTGTACTGGTAATAGTCAATGGTAGCACTGAATTGCTTCCTGACTGATTTTAAAATAGACTAATATTTGTAAATCCTATATATGAGCTGCTTTCAAATACAAACTATATCAGCCTCAACATTATATGGTAGATTGCAGATTCATGGGGTTTAAACCCACAAAATCATTCAGTCTGATCTCTTGTCACTCAGAAGCCAGTTAACTTTATATTGAGCCTTGTATTGTTAGAGGGCCTGGTTACACAGTAATTTTGGGTAGCTCCTAGAATACTTAACACCTGAACTGTCTGCATATTAACACCTGAAACTAGTTTTAAGCACTTGTTAGGTGGCTCAGAGATACACCACTTCAGGGCAGGATGATGTCTAATTCATGTTACCCAGCCACTCTTGGCGATACCTTGGTGTACTGGTTCCCAACCCTTTTTACATCTTGGCCTGGCGGGACAGGGCACATGGAGCCAGCTGCCTCCATCCTGGGGCTGCCCCGCTGTGCAGCTTTGACCCCAAAAGCTTAGCCTTAACCTTGGAAGCCACTCCCCCAGGTGGACAGAGGCGGGGGGCAAGCGGGAGGCTCATGCCACAACCTGGCAGCCAACCCACAGTGGCCCAGTACCATGCCATGGCCCGGTGGTTGGGAACCTCTCCCCTCTTCCCCTGCTGGCCCAGGTTGGGCCCCCTTCCCAGCACCCGAGATCCCATTCACTGCTCCCCTGCCTCCCTTCTCACCACTTACTTGTGGCTGCCCATGATGTCTGCCCAAGGGAGTAGGCAGGGAAAGAGTTAATCTGCTTGTCCAGCCTCTGCCAATGCTGCTGCCCTCTGGATGGAGAAGACAAGAGAAGAGAAGAGAAGGAGCCTGGCAAAACAGGCAGGTTAACCCTTCCCTGCTACTCCCCTGAGACAGACAGTGTGGGCAGCCACAAGTAAGTGGGGGGCACATGGGGAACCCAGGGGGCAGGGAGGAGCCCCAGGGGACAAGGGGGAAGCCTTGAGTGAGGAGGATTTGTACTTTTCAGTCCTCCAGGCCCCTGCTGGCCTGTATGTGTGGCTGCTCCAAACTCGAGCTAGCACTAATATTGATCAGCATGTGTGCGACTCACTGTGTAAGGTGCAAGAAAACCCTGAGTTAAGCAGAGCGTTCAGAAGGATACCCATTGCCCATTTGGGTATATCATGGAATACAAAAATCTATCACTGTCTTTGGCAGTGTGCTGGACAAGAAAGTGTGCTTTATTTCTAACATCAGTTTGTCTGAATTTACCTCCCAGCATTTCTCTGCTAGATGAAAAAGCCCTTTACTATATGGTGTTTTCTTCATGCAAAGGTACTTTGACACACTAGTCCTCTTTCACTTTTGCTTCTTGGTAAATTAAACCAATCTATCCAGTAAAGTATATTTCAGTATAAGGGATTTTTCTCATGTCTTTTCTTTTTATCATTTAAGGGGAAGATTTTGATAGGCGGGGGCATATCTCATAAATAGTTTGCTTAGTGAGGCCCTTGTTTGGAGGTTAGCATAGGTAATATTTTACTATTAGGCACTTAATGAGCTTTTTAGGAGGGTCAGGTAGTGATTTTAAAGAATAGTTATGCAGGCAGGAGAATTTTGTTCCTTTTTTGGTTCTGAACGAGAATAAAAATGTCAGGCGTGCAACACTGTCAATAGAGTGGAAAATCTCATAAAAACCCACACAGGAAATGCTAAAAACACGATTTAACTAATCAGTTCACAACCATCTCGAGAGCCAAGAAGCAGGATAAATTATACCACCCATAGGTCTGGGTTGCTGTGGCTAGACTGCAGCAACCATATCAGCTCATTCAGAATTAGCTTTGGGTATCTCTGCCTTACACATCAGTCTGCAGGACAGACGTACCTTCATTTAGTCAGGTCAATATGTCTGTATGTCCCTATATGTAAAACGGGGAAGGGAGAGAGGGATTAATGATACTTACCTTTCTTTGCCAAGCTCCTACAATGATTGCATGAGTTAATTAGTATTTAATTGCAAAAAATCCCATCTTGCAATGCTGGTCATTTCAGCTCCTGTTTTGCAAGCAGAGAAAGACAACCTGAGTATCTAAAGCAGATACCATTCCAGAGGATAAAAATGAAGAAAGCAAGCTGACATTTTTGTAGCACTTGAATCTCTGCTCTGGGCTCATTCTGCAACATAATCAAGAACTTTTGTTGCTCTCATTGTGTATGTGTTATGTTGATGTTTGCTTCATAGTATCAGTTTTTCCAAGGACAGGACACAGAAGATATTCGGGATGTGAGAAGCTTCAGACACTGATTTGATTTGACCCAATTCAGTGGCCAAACCTCCAAATCCCAATTGAATCCCAGTTTAATCTCTCTGAATTGGATCAGAACGCTCCGAATTGATTCGGAGAGATTCAGAAAGATTTGATAATTCGGCCATAGACACAGCTTTAAATGTTTTTTCTATATACCTCAAGGTACCAGGCGAGTCGTGAACACTGAGATGCTGGGGTGGATGGAGGTTCCCACAGGAGCGCAGGGGTGGACCAGAAGCACTGCTGGTCTTTTTCCAGGTTTCCCGCTGAGCATGCGTTTCCCCCCCCACCCCACACACACACACAGACACTCCTGTGGGACGCTCCATCTGCCCCACCAGATGTAGTGTTCACGAGGCACTCTGGTACCTAGAGGTATGTAGAAAAAACATTTAAGGCTGTGTCTATGGCCAAATGGCTAATTCTCTGAATCAGAATTGAATCTTCAGATTTGGATTTGGCTGAATTGAACTGGGGACAGTGATCTGAACCAACAAATAAAAGCACTTCCCCGATTCGGGCCAAATCTGAATCTGAATTGAATAGGGCCTGTTTTGCACACCCCTAGAAGAGATTCTCTTTTACTGAAGATGGGATCCTTTCTTATGTATTTATTGTAAATAACTATAAGTAGCACATTTGGAGCTTTGGTGATTGTCCTCTAAAGTAAAGAGGAGACAAGTTCTTTCCAAAAGTAATTTAGTAAATTATGGAATATGTGGACTTAATTTTTTTTTTTGCTTGCTTTTATTTTTAGACAAGGAATTGCTTATGAAAGCAATATTCACATGGGCATAATCATTCAAAAGAGAAGGAGAGCAAACACTTTCTAGTTTGACATCTGTCAGAGAGCACTGCAAATAATTCACTTCCTTTCATGAGAAAATACACACATAAATTTCTTTTTTTTTTTCAAACCACCCTCTATAAAGTCTTGAACACAGAATCTAGCAAATAGCTAGAAAGTGAGCAGCTCTTCATTCCAATTTTAGAGCTTACTGCACGTTTGGGTGCTGTATTAAATAATGGAATAAATAATCTTTTTAAAGGTATGGCCAATATCCCTGCATGTTTCTATGCCTTCCCAAAACTTTTGGAGAGAAGGTAGAACGCAGAATATTAGCTATACTAGGCAGTCATGTAGCTGGAGGAACGGTGGTGTATACTTCAGTTGCTATATTTTCTGAAGTACACTGATATTCCCAGGAAATAACCAAAGTTCAGTAGTGAACTCATTGGTTTACATGAATATTTAAAAATAACTTGACCCATGAATTCTCTATTAATTCCCATTAAAATACACAAGGTGAAATCCTAACTCACTGCAATCAATGGCAGAATGCATATTGCCTTCAGTGAGGTCAGGATTTTACTTCTTGAGCATTTTATATTGTTTTCCACTAGAAAAAAACTTGGGTACTGCATTCAGCTACATCTCTTCATGCCATGGACACATTATGGAAATTATTGTCTAATTCAGGATTCATATAAAATAAGTTTTCCTTAAAAGGCAAAACAGAAGTAAATTACCAGTACTTTAAATTACAAGTAGCTTCAGGCACCACATCTACTGCTGATGCCAAATTGTGGTTCTACAGACACAAAATAATCCACACTCTTGAAAATGTGTTTCCTTCTATTGTTTCTGGTTCAAAGACCTGTGCAAATACCCATTTTCACTAGGCAGCCACTGAAACTGTAGCCACAAAGAGCTGTCAAGTTGGCCTGCATGAAGTGGCTAATATTCCCTTTGGATTTGGCTGATTTGGGGGACAGTGATTCAATCCAGTGATTTGAATCATTGTCCCAAAACAATTTGGCTGTTGCTAAATCAGTTGAATCTCTGAATCACACAGGCCCCATCCCCTGCCCACTATCCCAGTGGCTCTGGCTTCTGGCATTAAAAAAAAAAAAAGCTCATGCTCACCAGCTCATGCCAGGTGGGGGGTGATCCCCACTGCCCCCCACTGCCCCACACTGCATGGGGGGCTCTTCCATGAGCCCCCAGAAGCCCCAAGGCCACTTCAGCAGCCAGTGAGTCTGGGGAGGAGTTGGTTTTTTTAAGGGCTGGGAGCTGGGCCAAGCAGGGCAGCCATGGGGGGGCAGTAAGTGGGTGGATGTGGGGGGGCTTATGGCAGAGCTCCCCACATGGCGTGGATCAGTGAGGGGCAGCAGAAATCACCCCACTGCCTGGCATGAGCCGGTGTGTGGGGGCTTTTATTTAAAGAGCCAAGAGCTGGTGGGGGGGCAGGCATGGGGGAGAGCCTGGGAGAGTGGGCAAGGGTCGGGGTGCTTGTGGGGGAGGCTAGAGGAGCAGGTAGGGGATGGGACCTGGAAGGGGAATCTTTTCTGAATCAATTCGGAAAGCTTCAAATCACTTCAGGCTTTTAATTGGTCCCCTGATTCGATTTGGATTTGGAGGGTCAGCCACCAAATCGAGCCAAATTGCCTCTGAATCGAATCGGCACCTGAAGATTTGCACAGCCCTACGGGCAAGTGCACAAACTTAAATGGGGCAGAAAAAATAGAAAATACATATTTTTTTGTTCATTTTGGGTAAGCTTAGGCATCTCTTGGGGGAACAAGACATATAAAAAGAGATCAGACTGTGATGTGTTTTGATTTGTTTCGTTTCTGTCATTGTGCTCCCTTAAATGAAACCTTTTCCTTCTTTGTGCATCTCCCTGCTGAAGAATATAATTAAACAGATTTTCCTCTTTCAGTGTTGTTTTGAGGACCTCAAGGTTGTGTTCTTATGTAGTAGGTGAGAAATGGATTATTGAGTATATTTTCTGTGATTTTAACCTACTTTCATCCAATGAACAATGTGCCTTATTTCTTACTATTTCTTTTTGAAGAAAGAGGATGTGTTGATAAAACAAAATTCATTTCCTTAGACTGGTTGTGGGAAGAGGAAATCTATCCTTCCAAAACAATCAGATAATAAGGAAGAGGACAATTTTCACATGGGGAAAAAAAAGCCCTAGCAATCCTGAAACGAGGCATATCATTTTGCAAATCTGCTATATTTAGTTGTCTGGCTAAAGTGCCCTTTATATCTTGTATTCGCTCTATCACCTGCTATGGAAGAGTGCTTTATCATAGTAAAGGCACCTCCTCCTAGCAGCAGATGATATGCCAGTTGCTCCAACTGCATCTTTGTTTTCATCCTCTTTCCCTGTTCCATGCCTTACATTATCAGTGACACTTTTCTTATTACCCTCACCCACTTCCCAGCTAGTAATTATAAAGAGACAGAAATCTTTGTGCAACCCTGACTTGCAACTATTAGAACAGTATATAATTGCAGCCTAAAGTAATTGGCTTTTGTAGCAAAGCACCATTAACCTGGCACAACAGTTCCTGTAGCAGTCCATGCTCAGGTTCATTAAATTTTATTCTATGTGCTATGGGATGTTCTACCTTTCCTGTTTGTATCCTAACCTATTCGTGTGAGTATATTGCCTAAGGCTCAAAATAGAGTCCTTAGATCAAAAATACATCTTGATCAAACTAATTCAGTTTTCTTA
>NW_017728924.1:7050340-7059979 GCF_001723895.1 Crocodylus porosus | reverse complement strand
TATATATATATATATAAAAAACACCTAAAGTTAAAATACAGTGAGCCGATTATGATTATATATCCAGACAGAAACGCCTATACAATATGGCAGAATGTAGGCACCAAACTAGTTTAAACTGGGCTTTTAAAAGTCACAGAGTTATTGTCCCACCATAAATATCTCTGTTCCCATTTTCTAGGTGCACTAATTGAGAAACAGAAAAACTGATTGACTTGCCTGAAGGGTTTGCTAGATTAGGCACTAATATACAGTTTTCATTGAGGCTCATAATTTTGCTGTAGGAATTCAATATTATACACTTAACTTGTGTTCTTTGGCAAAGTTTTGATGTCTTGATGCTAGTATAGTATGTTCTGAAAGCCAAAAGCAGGTTTTATATTCCCTCTCATTTTGACTGTTTGGGTGTTACTTCAAAATATTGCTTTTCTAGTAAGAAAAAAACCTTCCATCAAGTCATTCCTGAGCCAGAAAATCTATTCCAGTCAATGAAAGAAATCTGCAATGTGTTTCTTTCAGACGCCTGTTCTACATTGCTTGAAGAGTATCTGCATTCGTTGTCATCTGCTGTCATTGTTCAATGTTATATTGGCACCTCACTAAATGGGGTAAGTGTGTCATTGTTGCACTATCTTGCTTTTATTGCCCACCTTGGTACATCAAACTGTGTCTGTATTAAGCTGTACATTTTTCTCAAGGTTTTTTGGGGCAATTAAATGATCTTGAAATAAGTCATTATAACTATTCCTCTATTCGTCCAGGATAGTGAAATTGAATAGTGCAATGTTTTTTCTGGTTCCTATCAAGGATTTGCTGCCATAGTCTTATCTTAAAAGTGCAGTCTGACAATTGTCATCGTGGCTGGCACACCAAGGACTAAATCAGGGACCCAAAGAAGTAAGAACAATGGCTGGTACAGCTTTTTGGTCACGTTCCTCAGATTGGTCTCTAATGGACTTGCATTGTCTCTGGTTTGGGCTCCGCAGCTGACATGTGGTATGTACTTTTAGTTGTATTATACAACACTTACATGATAATTCTCATCAGGGTGAATCTAGAATTTTGAAAAGGGGAGTGCCCCCTATAGAGTGGTGTATCATCACTTATAACACAACAGCCATTTTTCAGCAGTTAAGAAAAACCTAGGATCTTCACTAATAAGTAGGAGTCTAGGGCTATAGAATGCCATTTAAGATTGAAGAGAAAAACTATTGGAATGTACAATAATTTGGTATATCATATATTATTTATAAAAGCACAACAAACTAGACAAAAATTATCCAAAGATGTTGTTTCATTAGGCCTTGAGTCATTCTGGTTAAATATACATCTCTTTTCAGATTCCTAAAACAAAAGTAAGCCTTCCTGAGCATCTGGACGGTGCCTCCAATGCTTCATTGAAAGCTATTTCTGCATCTGAACTAATGTTCGCCTGAATTAATATTTCCCCACCTGAGCTAATGTTTTTAGCTAGAGTTAAAAAACAGTCTTTAGGAGTGAAATGGGAGCTACTTGACTAGGAGCAGCTACGGGACGGTAGCATTGCAAAGTAAGGATAGCTGGAGTAGTAGAGCTATTAAAGACAATTTAAATTTCTTTCCAGGGAAAGAAATATCCTCAAACTGTTTACTATTGATTTTATTCTAAAGGCCACTGTGTTTCTATCTGAATAATGAGATTCTTCCTGTTGATTAAGATCAGGGCCAGGATTTGGACCTACAAGCACGTTTTACAGAGCAGAAGGGCGGGTAACTATGGACTGACTTGGTAGTGATTTGAAGTGCCTTCCTTAGTCTTTACTACATGTGTGGAAGAGCTCCTATGAAGAGGAAAATTTAAGAACATGCGAAATTTTTGCTTCCTACTTGTGGCACTTGCTATGAGCTTAGGCCAGGTGCAGACATTACACCTTTTCCTGTTTAGTTGGTCATAAACCGGTCTATACCTGTAACGTAACAGAAGTTCAGTGCACACAGACTGGTTTGAAAATGGCAGAAACCAGTCTATAAGATAGACCTGATGGATGTAGCATCAGATTTAACTGGTTTAGGTTAGACCAGTCTATAGCATTTCTGTTGCAGATCCCCTCATGACTCAAGTTAGGTTATAGTCTCCCAGCATCCTAGGTGCCTTTGGCGGTCCCCTGCTAACCCCCTTTCTCAGGGAAGGTAGATGCGCCTCAGCCCATGTTCAGCTGCTCTGGCTGAGCACTAGGCTGGTTAACGCCCATGGAATGAAGAGTTTAGAAGGAATCAAACAAATTATAATAAGCCATTAAATCAATTGACTTTGTCACTGCTGCCTGAATAGAAGCGCTGCTGCCACAACTAGGCCGTTGGTTTTAAACTTTGGATGGATAAGAAATTAAAGCAGATAGCAAATGCACCAGTGCACTTTCCTGGATCACCCCCTGATTTTCATTAAAACTATTTGTTGCTTATGGAACTACTATCCTGCGCCACAACCATTTATAGACCTAGACTGTTTAGTTTTTAATTCGATCAAATGTAAACAAATTTAAATATTGGTCTAATCTTTCAACAAAATGCATGCAGCTTTCGACAAGTGTTTCTCCAAAAAGAAATTCCTTGAACTGAGGTGAAAAGTAACACGTGAACAGTACAAATTATGTCCAGTATTTATTTGTTCGGTACATAGTCTGGGTCTGTTGTCAAAAGCATTCAGCACTGAGCTATTTGTATTCCCACTAAATTCAATGGAAGTTTTAGAGCTCTTTAAAATAGTACAAACTACAAATGCTGGTGAAGGGTTAAAAATACTTATGTTAAGAAAGAGCTTGTGGAACAAGCAAAAGTGCATTGAAACAGCAAAAGAAGCAGATGTGAAATAGGAATGTGTAGGTATGTTGGATGCAAATGCAAAAAAAAAACCTCATTGTGTTTACTATTTTTCCTTTCATGCCACTTATGTACATACTGAAAGTGCATGCTGTTCCTGAAGTGTCCTCAAGGCAAATACAGTGAACTAGATAAAGTACCCCCTCCCCAGTCCCTCTAATTGGATAGTTAGATAAAAATCTTTGTTTGATAGAGGAATTGAAAGCCTTATATCTGTATGTGTGAATAGGCACAATGGAAAATACCCTGAGGATACTGCAGCTGTTTACAAAGATACAGAATTTATAGATTTTTCTTGTAGGAATGTGGAGTGATTTTCATGTTACTTTATTTTATTGTTTTCTCTTTCTGGCTTGCCAGCAATTTTTCTTTTTTGCATCATCTATTTTTCTAAGAGTCAGCTTGACTCATTAATATTGACAGGCACCAACCTGTTCACTTTAAAGATGAGGGGCGGTACAACAATGAATGTTCACAGAGGACAAGTTGGATAGAAAGAACTGGAGGAGTTGAGAAGTGCACCTGCAAGGGAAAATAGAAGAGCTTCCAGGGAAAGAAATATTTGCAAACTATTTCCTATTGATGTTACTCTAAAGACCAGTGTGTTTCTATTTGAATAATGAGACTCTTCCTGTTGATTAAGATTAGGACCAGGATTTGGATCTACAAACATGTTTTACAGAGCAAAAGGGTAAGTAACTATGGACTGACATGATAGTGATTTGAAATACCTCCCTTAGTCCTTGCTACATATGTAGAAGAACTCCTATGAAGAGGAAAGTTTAAGAACTTGCAAAATTGTTGCTTCCTACTTGTGGCACTTGCTATAAGCTTCAGCCAAGTACAGGCATTAGACCTTTTCCTGTTTAGGTGGTCAGAAGCTGATCTAAACCTTTTAACAGAGCAGAAGTTCAGTGCATATAGACTGGTTTAAAAATGGCAGAAACCAGTCTAAGATAAACCCAATAGATGTAGCATCAGATTTAATTGGTTTAGTTTAGACTGGTCTATCCAACTTCTTCACCAGTTCCCCTCCCGACTCAAGTTAGGTCATAGTCTCCTGGCATCCCAGGTGACTTTGCAGGTCCCCCACTAACCGCTCTTCTCAGGGAAGTCATGGTAGCCTCAGCCCATGCTCATCTACTCTAGCTGAGGACTAGGCTGATCCCACCCCCTGGGATGTGACAGTTGAAGCCTCTGCTCCCATCCGTGCATCCTGCCTGCTTCTATCAGCTGGGACAAACAGGGAGGGAGAAGAGGCCCTGGACCTCCCCACCACCCCCAGACAGCATAGCTGAGGGGGAGGCACATGGGGAGGGCTTTCCCCACTGCCTGGCCCTCCTGGCCAGCATGGCTTCTCTCCACAACCCCCACCCCCCATCTGTCAGCCACAAGGCGGGGGCCAGAGAAAGGAAATGAAAACTCCTACCCCGGCTTCCCCACTGAGGCTGCACAGTGTGGTCAGGGGCTCTGTTTTCTCACCCCCACCCCACGCTGGTGGGAGGACAGGGCTGGGGAGAGACTCTGTGCTAGCTCCCCCCTCTCTGCAGCTGACAGCAGCAGGGTGGGGGCATGTACTGGCAGCCAGTCAGGGAAGGTCTCCACCCAACTGTGCCTAGCTGCCCTCCGCAATCTCTGCGCCGCGGGGAGGCATGTGGGAGCTCCCCCTGCCTTCTGAGCTTGGCCAGTGAAGGCATCTGCCTTCCTCCCCCATGGAAGGGCAAATGTTCACTTCTGATTCAATCTACACAGTTTAGAGAATACCACGTACATCGGATCAATATTGACAGGCACCAACCTGTTCACTTTAAAGATGAGGGGCGGTACAACAATGAATGTTCACAGAGGACAAGTTGGATAGAAAGAACTGGAGGAGTTGAGAAGTGCACCTGCAAGGGAACCTTCCTCAGACCTTTTAAATGCCCGTACTTAGCCTAATTCTTACTTAAAAGGCCTTTGCCACCCTTCAGTCAAACTAGAATAGGTAAGCAGAAGGGCAGATAAGCATTAGGAATTATCTAGAAGACATTTACATAATTAAAGTTTGGAATATTTAATAATCCCACTGCCTTACAGCCTTAGGTAAGCACATCTGTCTTTTGTCTGGTATTTTCACTTTAATATCTATTTCAACTTTCTCTAAACTCCAAATTCATTATTTTTATTCTTCAGGAGAGTGTCATGGTTGTAAAGGTTAATGCTTGCTGCTGGGGGAGTTGCAATTTTTGTTTAGTATAATTTATTTTGGGGAAAAGAAAGTAAAAAAAATTGCAATCATACCGAATGGCTGATTCTATGATTGAATTAGGCAAATGATAGTTGAGCTTTGATTTTAAGCAATTAATGAAACATGTAAGCTCTCAAAAAGCATGGGCAAGCACATTTGAGCAAGTTAAAAGACACACAAGGGTTAATGCATATTAAAGGCCCAGTGATAGCTGTCATGTGCTGCTCTTACTCTACGGCAAGAGAAAGCTAAATTTTGGTAGTCTGCCCCTCTGTGAAAGCGGTGTAAGCTGAGTTTTACAAAGCTAAGCTTTTCTTTTCATACCTGGGAAAATGCAGGCAGAATTAAACCATCCTATCATATTTCCTTTCATATAAATTAAGACTTTAATCAGAGGTGATCCTGCCTTGAACAGGGGGCTGGACTTGATGACCTCATGAAGCCCTTCCAACCCTACTTTCCTATGATTGCATGACTGAATGCTTTTCGTTATTGATGACACATCTCCCCAGAAATGTCACGAATACCGTCTTGGAAATACATAAGCAATTAGAGAAGGAACAGCTTTTAAATATCTTAAGATTCATGCCTTCTATAGTAAAAGAACATGGGCTTCTTTTATTTCCCAAAAGGAGTACCTGACATATTTCTGTCTCATTAGGAGTTCATTCTAGCACTTCGCTGTGTAAGCTACACGTCTGAACTCCAAAACAAGCTTAGTGCCTTTGTCGTCTGTAATCTGTCACTTCACAGATAGTCACCTGCATTCTTAAAATCCAGCAAGTTGTCAAATGCTCCAACTCCTGCCTTGATTCATCTACTTAAAGGCAGGAGCTTGAATATAAATGGCAATAGCAAATATGATGGCACCAAGGTATTATAAAACAAAGTAACATGAAGATGAGCTATTGCATATTGTTTTCTCTATGCCACTGTGTACTGATATGACTTCAATCTTTTAAGTCTTTGGAATACAGCCTCAGAACAGAAGGTCAGTAGAAGCAGTGGTGGAAGAATACATGTAAATACTCCATTCAATACAAACAACTCAGACACATGACTGGTGTGTGCAACTTAAGGGTACACCTAGAAAGCCATATGGATATTCTAGGATAGCGGGCAGGAGAAGATCGTTGTTCTTCCAACATTTTCTGAAGTACCTAGTCTTCTTAGATGCTCTAGCTCCTGGATTTCCCACTAGATATGCCATACACATCTTCTGAAATTTTCTATTAGCATTCTGAATGCTTAACCTTTCCTAAAGCAGGTCTATAATGTATACAATCAAGTCAGCTACTACAGTAAATATGCTGTACATTATGGGTGTGTGAAGTGGGCCCTATTTGATTCGGATTTGGATTCGGCCCAAATCAGGGACAGTGATTCAACTCACTGATTCGGATCACTGTCATAGTTTCATAGTTTCATATTAGCTAGGGTCAGGAGGGACCTGAACAGACCATCTAGCCTGACCCCCTGCCACAGGCAGGAATGAATGCTGGGTTCACAAGACCCTAGACAAGTGATCATCCAACCTCCTCTTGAATTTGCCCAAGCCAGGGGCGAGGGCCACTTCCCTGGGAAGTTGGTTCCAGATTTTGGCCACCCTAAGTGTAAAATATTGCCTCCTGATCTCTAACCTAAACCTATTCTCCATCAGCTTATTACCATTGTGCCTTGTCACCCCAGGTGGTTCTGGGGAGAAAAGGGCTCTACCTAATTGCTGTTGATCTCCCCTGATGAGTTTGTAGGCAGCCACCAGGTCCCCCCTCAACCTCCTCTTGCTGAGGCTGAACAGGTTCAGGTCCCTCAGTCTCTCCTCATAGGGCCTGTCCTGCTGCCCTCTCACCAAGCAGGTGGCCCTCCTCTGAACCCTCTCCAGGCTGGCCACATCCCTTTTGAAGTGTGGCGCCTAGTAGTGGATGCAGTAACTCCAATTGCTGCCTGAACAAAGTCACATAAAGGGGGAATATCACCTTTCTGAACCGGCTTGAGATGCACCTTGGGATGCATGACAAGGTATGGCTGGCCTTGCTGGCTGTGGTCTGTCATTAGCAGCTCATGTTCATCTTGGAGTCAATAATGACTGTCCCTGATTCGATTTGCCTGAATCCAAATTTGAGGATTCAATGCTGATTCAGACATAGACACAGCTTTAAAAGTTTTTTCTACATACCTTGAGATAGCAGGCACGGCTTGTGATCACTGTGATGCTGGGATACATGGAGCATCCCACAGAAGTGTGGGGGGGCCTCCATATGCTCGACGGCAAACCAGGAAGTGAACCGGGAATACTTCTCGTCCACTTCTAGGTCTGCTGGGAAGAACACTGGGGGGCCCCCTGTGCCTCCCCAGCTTGGTGATTGGCCATGGGGGGACCCCAGGTGCCCCCCAGACCAAGGAGGCACTAGTCATCAAGTGGGAGGGACTCAGGGGGCCCCCCCTGCATGCTTCCTGGTAGACCCGGAAATGAACTGGAAGTGCTTCTGGTCCACTTCTGGGTCTGCTGCCGAGCACACTGAAGAGCCCCCCAGTGCTTCTGTGGGATGCTCCATCAGCCCCACCACTGCAGTATTCATGAGCTGCCTGCTACCTAGAGGTATGTACAAAAAACATATAAAGCTGAGTCTATGTCTGAATTGCTGAATCTTTCTGAATCCCCCCAAATCAATTCAGAGGGTTCCAATTCGATTTGGAGAGATTAAAGGGTCCTCTGATTCAATTTGGATTCAGAGAATTGGCCACCGAATCAGGCAGAATTTCCACTGAATCAAATCAGGGACTGAAGTTTTGCACAGCCCTAGTGTACATATAGCTATTCTTATGCTTTATCAATAGCAACCAAACACTTCCAATGTAAGCTAGACATTTAAGGATTAGAAACAACCAGAATGAAACACAGTGAAACAAGATCACAAAAATGCAATACATGGAACACTCTTTAGGTTCATTAACATCATTTACATTTTCAAACGTATCCTGTAATATGCAGGGGAAAAGCCTGTAGATCTTAATATTCTTTAAATAATCTAATCAATAGTGTAGTTGCTGTATCATTAGGAATTGTGTATGCATATAATTAGAAATATTTTCAAAAGAGCAAAATCCTCAACCCTCTCCAGATTCCTAATTAACTCCTCAAAGATATTAATCATAATTTGTTTTCCATATTTATACCTCATGCATTTTTATCAGTGAAAACTAGACAACTTTTTGCCTCTATACACAGTTAACAGAGCATGGCATCTTCTCTTTTATTTCTCCCAGTACATAATGTTAAAACATTTTCAAAACATTCATTAGTATTTGTGTTTCTAGGAAATGGAGAAGAAATATCAGTAAGAATTTAGAACAATGCACTGCTTACCTTTATATGCAAATGCATCAGCTCCACTTATTGAGGGTATGCAGTCAGATTTGCAATCTAAGTAGTGAAAGAGGTGATTTTTATCTGTTATTTCTGCAGGCGCATGTATGTATAGCATGCAGTGATTTCTACTGTACAAAGTTTCACCAGTAGAAAATGAATGCATGGACAGTGGTAATACAGTGTGTGTTTGTGTGGCCTGTAAGGCCTAGACCTGGAATTCAATGACAGCAGGATCAGCCCCTTAGGTAAAATTAAAATGTACTGATACATTGTTCTCTATGGGCAGGATATTCATAAATGCCTGTTGTAGGGATGATCTGGTGCTACATGCTACCCAGCGAAGGCACTCTTCTAGACAAAATCCTAGTGGATAGAGCAGTGGGAATGACAGGGTTGGGTTTAGATCCTTTAGAGTTTGAGGGAATTAAAATCCCACATCCCTATTTCTCTGGAGAATGCCCCTAAGCACAAAGTAGTAGACTGGACTGGGTGGTGGCACCATTGTCTGCTTTGGTTAAAGATGTTCTGGCATGCAGCCAAGTAAGCAAGATTCCTAGAAGAAGAAAAAGCAAAAGGGAGACAATTATGTATCCCGGACATTCAGCTTTGGAGGTGGGGGAAGGACAGGTCTTGTGATTCCTGAACTACCTCTACCGAGTTAAGTGGAAATTTGCAGCCCTCTGTTCCCCTGGAAATGATGGGGTGCTTGGTTGAAATGGCCTACCTCTCTTTCACTCTGGGTTGATAAGGTATTTATGTCATCCAAGGCCTTCATGAATATCGATTTAGTTATCCTCACAATAGCTCTGTGAGGTAGGGACTATTATGAATATTTTATTTACAGGAAGCAGAAAGCAGCTCCTGAAGGCACACAAGAGGGCTGTGTTGCAGTCAGGAGCTCCATACCTATATCCTGGGTCCGAGCTCCACATCCTAGCTACAAGACCATCCAGGTAGCAGCTAAATTCAGAGGCCCAGTGTGGAAACGCTGCGTGCATCTGCACATTCATTAATGCACAGTAGTTACCGTGTATTTAATTGAGTACTTGCTTAATAAAGTACTAACTAAATGTGCAGTAACTAGAGTTACTGCACAATAGTGCCAGCAAACATCTTTTGGTGACACTACTGTGCAGTAGCCTAATAATACTGTGCAGTAGCCTATTAGCACTTGTCTGTGCAGT
>NW_017728924.1:6959515-7049857 GCF_001723895.1 Crocodylus porosus | reverse complement strand
CTGACCAGTGCCGCACAGAGGGGGAGGATCACCTCCCTGGACCTGCTCGAGATGCATCTGTGGATGCACGACAAGGTGCGGTCGGCCTTCCTGACCGCGTCCCCGCACTGCCGGCAGAACTCCACATGCAAATGATATGAAAGCCTATTCCTCCATTCTAGCGTGCCCACATCCCCCCACATCTTTTTTAAGCTACTGCACATGTTTTTAAGCTACTGCACATTAGCGTCTCATGTAGCCACTCCCACTGTGTCACATCAACTTAATCAAGCTGCCTTCATTTGGACAATCACAAGGCTCCTACATTTGTATTCCAGTGGGCAAATATTTGTACTTACACATGTCTCTGGTGTGAACAAGCTGCCCCTTCCCTTGGCCAATCTGGCCACATCCACATAAACAAGGACATATGTTTGCAGAAGCACACATTTGCGCCGCTTTTTTGTGCTGCAGCGCATGCCCCCGCTCATGCACTTTGCAGCAGGACACATTGTCCCCCCGCTGCAAGGGGCACTGGCTGGGACACCGGGTGCCTCAGCACGGGGCTAGCTGGCAGGTGGCCCCTATATTGAGGCACCCTGTGTCCCAGCCAGGCAGGGAGCAGCACACGGAGATGGGGAAGCAGGCAGCCCGAGGCTGCCTACTCCCCCGTCTTGAGGCACGCTGCACCCCAGCCAGCCAGGGAGAGGACAGGCACAGGACGCATGAGCATGGGGGCCCCGCAGCATGCAGAGACATATATTTTGTCCTTCAAGTCATTGACTCTACCTCTTTCTCTCTCTACCTTTCTCTCTGCTCCTACACACCTCACAGAATAGCCAATTTCCTCCTTCTTCAGCGGGTCCCACAGTTAAACAAAATCCCTCCCTCCGTTCGAACAGCAAACTCCTTTCTTCTCCCAAAATGTTCTTCCTCTGAGTCTTTGCCTTTTACTTGGACCCATTCAGTTTGTGGTATAAAAGCACCATCAGCTTTCTTTTTGTTCCCCTTGATGAAATCCCACTGCTCTAAACCTCAGCCCTGCAGACAGGCTCGGTTTCAGTCATCCCCTTGTTCTAAAGTGCTCTTACTTTAATAACTCTCCATTGTCCTTGGGTTGAAAAATAAGTGCCGACAGCGGAAGCGAGAGTCCAGAGATGCTGAGGTACAGCACGTTACAACAGTAGCATAACCTCAACCTGGATCCACAAGTTAAACACAGACAGATTCCTCCAGCTGTCACATACACTGCAAAGGAAAGAACCGGGTAATGGGTGTGCAGACCTATCCAGCAAATTGACAAAGCAATAACTTAATAATCCGCTCCTGCCTTTTGGTTGGCTTCCCTGACAGCAGCTCCATTGCTGAATGAAGTTGCCTCCTTGCTGCAAATACAATGCAAAATACTCAGTGAACACAGACATCCCCCAAATTGCTGCACTTTCTAAGAGTCATCTACATTATTTAGCATGTGCTGAATTATTATATGAATTATCATTTCAATGGCGTGCTATTTCAAGTGCTCAGCCAACAGCAGAACCATTTAAATTCTGTTTTTAGGTAGTATTTTCTGCCTGCCTGTATAGGCTCCACGCTTTCTCTGTGGTAGAAACAAGGTTATAGATTTAGAAGCATTTCCATGAAGTAATGCTTTCGGTTCACTGTTCAGTTTTGAACCTCTGACATATCTTCTGCCAAGTACCTATATGTACAGTTCTCCCCACCCCCGATATTTATCTAACTGTGAAGTGCAATTATATCGTGTTTCCTTCCAGCCTGCAAGTGTAGAAAGTCTTTATTGACCGTACTGTGATAGAAACCTATCTTTGGCATAGTAACCAATAAATCTCAGGGTTGAAATATGTCTGCTTTAATCTTCACTGTAATCAATTAAGCTTGGAGGATAGAACTGCTGAGATTTAACACAGATGAGTGTTTGCCGAAGTCTCTGAGCTGCCTTTCCTGAAGAATTGGCTTTGGTATAGGATGCATCAGCGGAAGAATAAATCTATATGCAGGATCTTTAAACTTTAAAGTGATGGCAGAAATACCACCTTGATGCAATTCCTTTCCACCAAAGAGCACAACTTGGTCACTTATAAGTCCCAAAAGTACCGCTGCTTTCCAGTTTTTAGGGCAGTCACTATTTGCTAATTAGTTCAATTCCACACAATTCATTTTGTTTTTAACACAATTATTTTTAATGGTAATAATTGCTTATGAATTAACCAGACACTGCTGATGTGTAGGGTAATTATTAAACAACTCCAAGGAGCAAAATGGTCTCTAATACAACTTCTATGCGGCTTGTTTTCAATCTGGGCCTTTTTGGAAAGTGAATGATAAAGTTGCTCCCTCCACATCTGGCAGGCAGCACCAAAGACAGCCTGCTTCTGCACTCATATGACTATCTGAAAGTCTTCTCCACAAGCATTGGCTGTGGGAATACATGAGGTATCCGCTCAAGCAAATGCGATTAAAATGGGCAAACAAGTTCATAATCATGAACTAGCAATCTGAGAACTGAAGAAAGAGCACAAACACAGACAAGACGAGGTTACCTCTGAAACAGCTATATGCTTCTGTGTGAGTTGCAGAGCTCTGTGAAGGTCCCCATTGCCAGGCTCCTTCTAAGACACAGCCAGAGAGGCATTAGCTAGCATGACTGCCTTCATGATGATATCTTTTATTGGACTAAATGTAGAGCTGGGAGAGATGTTAGATGAGATTTGGGGCATAAAAGTGCCTTTTCTCAGGTGTGGGAAAGAAGCAGACACAGTGGGCACGTCTACAAGAGATGCTACAGTGCAATAGCAATAAGCTACTACGCCGTAGCTCATTGCTACCATGCAGTAGCATTGCTGGGCACTAACCATGATGTGATGCTACCGTGCAGTAGCGTCAGGGAAAAAAACTGTGCAGTGACAGTACTGCACAGTAACTCCAGTTACTGCACTGTCATTTAGTACTTGCTTATGCAAGTACTAATTGACTTTGCAGTCTGCCACCCATGTAGATGCAGCCAGTTTAAGCTAAATATCAGGTAGAACAGTGCCTTGGGCAGAGCTCCACATGCACATGAAAAGGGTCTCTTACAGGAGCGGAGGAGGGCTGTAAAGCAGGAGCCTAAAGACATTACCCGGGTAGCTTCAAAACAATTTAAGCAGAAAAAACAATTGTGCGGCAGAACAAAGCCATTCAGAAGGGGAAAATATCATTATTGCCCGTGGAGAACAGGGAGGGAGATTACAAGAGACAGGTAGATTGTAATGATCCATAAAGCCATTGGGTCTGTTTAGTCCATGGCTGTTGTATCCAGTAAGGTTATGAGTTTTTGTCCCTGGGCTTGTCTGAAGGCGTATGGTAGATTTCCTTTGAGTATGAGGACTGCGCGGTTGGAAAGGGAGCAGTTGTCCTGTGACAAGTGTTTGTATATCCCTGTCTCAAGCACACCAAAAAATATGTAATCTATATTCAGGCCCTCAGATTATCTTCATATCATGTAGGAGCTAATTGTCTGATATCTCTGGCACTCACCTGAAATGCAGGCATTTCTGTTACAAGTTTTCAGTTTACCTAAGGAAGTTTTAAACCTGATGGGCATAAGTACACACTGCTACTTGTCCCCAGGAAATGCTCATGTATGCACGCTCTGGCATGCAGCAAGTTGCCCTAGGTGGGGTAGAGGAGGCTGGGGTCAGCACCTGGGCTGGCCCTGGCAACCTTACCTGGGGCCCTGGGAGCCTCCCATGGCACCAGTGGCAGTGATCCAGGCACGCGGAGCCTGGCTGGCTGTCAGAGCATGGCTCCTGCTGGCCAGACTCCAGTTTTAGGCATTGCATGCTGCCACCATATGCTCTGCACTGCTTTTTTTCTGCCATGGGGTTTTTTTGACTGGTCTGCAGCACTGCAAACCGCATGTGTATGCTCGTCTGGATGCACCCTATACATGTAGTTGCAGATTTAAACCTCTCAGTAAACCTATAAGGCATTCCCTGGTGAGTGCACTCGTGCAGTTTGCGGTGCCTCATACCAGTTTGAGACACTGCAAACCACATGCAGCACGTTGAGCACCCATTTGCCGTGCTACTAATTTGCAGCACGGTGGGGTTTCTTGACACTGCCAGATCCCCGTGTCAAAAAAAAACTGCCGCTGAAAAAATGGTGCGGCACATGCAGCTGCAGTGTGCGTGCTCAGAAATGGAGCCTGGCCACTATAGCTATGCCTTGGGTGCCGGCCAGGCTCTGTAAGGCCAGCTTGGTGCTGCTGCTATCCCAGAAATCCCCAGGACCCTAGGTAAGGCTGCAGGGGCCAGCCCAGGTAGCCAGGTCACTTTGCCATGCACCAGGGTGCATGTGCAGGAATGTGACAAGAGGCAAATAGCAGCAGCAGAAATATGTGCCACTGCTATTTGTCCAACAAAAAATTCATGCCCCTGCACACAAATGCTTGTTGGGATGCACCCATGCAGAGATTAAATTTACAACTCCCACATCCCAGGCAAAGCTAGTAGAGGGAAGGAAGGGGGAATGAAGTAGAGGATGGATTTGATGACGAGCAAATGCAGTGTGATGAGAGCCATATGCGAGTGGCAGATGAAGCGTGAAAAAAAAATCTACCCATAAACTTGTCTATACTCATATTTTGAAATGTGAAAAAAAAAATTAAGTGCAGCTTACTGTGCTCAAATCTTTCTCTCTATTTCGCTTTGTCTTATATTTGAAACAGAATAGTAGAGCTGAGTGGGAAATGGGCACATAGTTCTCAAGTACTGCGATATTTTCAAGATGAAGCCACAATCTTTCAAAGGTCTTTACAAAAAACACAAGGAAGAAATCTCCCCTGTTATCTTGCCGATGAAGGCAAATTGCTGTGACGCAGGAGGCCAAGCTTCAGATGGCTTTGTCAAAGCAGGTACAGTGGGACTCCCATCTCCCAAACTGCTGGGCCACTGGTCAGTACAAACGAGGTGACTGTCATTGCTTTTTAATAATAAAAACCGATGCAAATCTCTGACCGGCATTTATTTTTACGGATGCAGAACAGGAAAACAGTTCAAAATGTCCAAAATAGTTGTGGGTATTAGAAAACCTTTTCTCCCCCCCACCTCCAAGCTCCATCCCAGGATCTCGGGCAGTGGGTCTGTTCAGTGCTAATGTCTGGCGAACAGATGTCTCCTCTGACACCTGTCATCATCTAGCGCTGTGCTGCCGTCTCCATGCCATCTCTCACTTGGCTTCGAGTTGTAACCCTGAGTACAGCTACTCCGGTTTCATTTGCTAATGCAGCTGCAGTGATAACCCCCTCTAGTGGGAATGCCGTGCTATTCCTTCTGCTTTTACTGCTCACCAGGATATTGTTTCTATATCCTCAGGCCTCCCCATAGTGAACACAGAGCTAATGGAAGTGAATGTCAACTGAAAAAGAAGCTTTTAGCAAAGCATATGGAGAAACGTGTTGCCATCTGTCTTTCTACATCACCCTGGCTTATGAACAGACAGAACATGCACTGTAATTCTCAAGCCTCAATGAACCCAAATAATGAGAAAAAATCATCCAGGGATACACTTCTGGATGCTAAAAAAAATCCAGAAGCCTTATTATTCGGACATAAGAGAATATGTATATCAATAAAACATCACACAGAGAGCAAGTTTGTGGAACTGACAGTAACAACAGTTGTAGTTCCTAAAGTAATCTAATTATGTCAAGATCAGATATAAAGAGACAAAAGAGATGTTATCCAGACCAACTATTACTTTATTTTATTCTGGCTCGCCTTTCTGGGAAGGGTTTTTACAGACTGGGTTTCCAAGTGAAGACAGTATTTTGGAGTCAGTAAAACTTGCAAACATGAATACTTAACTTGCCGCAGTCCTATTTCTACTGAAGAGCTATATTTTAAAGATGCCTGTAGTTGATCAGGGACTTCAACTGTGGCAAGCAATTTCTCTTGCTGAACCATGCTACAGCAGAACATGTACTTCAGAATAAATTGGAAGCTCAAGCTAACCTGTATGCAGATTGGGAATTCAAGCTGCAAAGCTCTATTTGGCCTGCTTAAATCCTAATAAACATGATTTTTTAATATAGTTTATTGTCTGTCAACTTGGCTAATACATAAATCACCAGGCAATGAAGGAAGTATGTTCATTTAAGCAGATGTGCTTACTTTGATTGTTAATGTATGGTAAATATCATTTAATTTATGTAAAAACAAAGCTGCACTTTCATCCCCCATTTTTTTCCATGAGCTGAACTAGAGGCCTGTGAATTTGTGGGGTCTAGAAAGCCCTGAGCTCCCATGAGCTTCTCGGTCTGAATCAGTTATTCTAAGGTTAGCCTGGGTATCTTTAACACTTCTCAGGGTATCGTTCTCCACTATAAAAGAAATAGCTGCTAGAAGAACCCGACAACGTTAAAGGAGCCATTTGGGTGGAATAATAAAGATTGGGAATATGATAATGCAGTTCAGAACTGCCCCAGATGGGAGGCTAAACTGAAGAATCAAATGAGGTTTAATTAAAAAAATGAAAAGTATAGCAGATGAGTTTAAACCAAGCGATAGCCTGAGGACTTCTTGTTCTGAACTTCAGGAGCTCCCACTGTTATAATGAAATTTACCTGGACCATGTGGAGAATAGAAATATGATTGCAATTTATTCTTCTTGTCTTTGGTTCACCTAGTAGGATCTTGCTAAATTCTTGGGGCTTACTCTTCAGATACCCTATTATATCAACATCCCCCTGTACAAACCCCTATCTTTGTATAGGGCCATTGGAATAAAGTACTAACTAAACGTGCAGTAACTAGAGTTACTGCACAATAGTGCCAGCAAACATCTTTTGGTGACACTACTGTGCAGTAGCCTATTAGCACTTGTCTGTGCAGTACCATGCTACTGCACAGTGTTTCATAGCTTCATAGTTTCTAGGGTCGGAAGGGACCTGAGCAGATCATCTAGTCCGACCCCCTGCCATGGCAGGAAAGAGTACTGGGGCCAAACGACCCCAACAAGGTGTTTATCTAACCTCCTCTTAAAGCCCCCCAGGGTAGGAACCTGCACCACTTCTCTTGGAAGCTGGTTCCAGACCCTAGCCGCCCTGACCGTGAAGTCCCCAAGTCATAGGTTAATCTCCTTTATGCTACTGATACAATTACTACTTTCATCTCTACTAGGAAGGAACAACCACTTATTAAAGCAGGGGTGGGCAAAATGCAGCCCGCAGGCCAGATGCAGCCCACCAGGCCATTCTATCCAGCCCGCAAAGCCCCTAAAAAATTTAGAAAATTAGTAGTTATCTGCCCCTGGCTGCCTGTCATGCAGCCCTCGATGGCTTGCCAAAGCTCAGTAAGCGGCCCTCTGCCTGCAACAATTGCCCACCCCTGTATTAAAGCATTAATGATGACGATGACATGGGGAAAGCACAGGGGAAAGCTCTGTTGAGACTGAATACAATCCAGTTTGCAAATGATTTCTTTTTCTGCAATTTCTCATACAAATTGGTTTTTAAAGATTTGTTGCTTAAGAACAGCTACTGTGGGAAGGTGAACGTGTTATGTCACAGGATTTTGTGCCTTTTTCTGGAACTGTTGGCCAATTGGCATCCATTCATTTTTTCACACTGGGATTGATCTGTCTGTCCAATGTCGAGAGTGGAGGGGCACTGTAATATATGAAAAAGTTATAAAATCAAGTGAATGAACCCTGGATGTTACAGTCAATGTTGTGTTGATGTGGGGGCACAGCTGGCATCTGGGTCTGTGGCAAGTCCTGGTAGCTTGGTGAGAAAATGGAATTAAAATGCACAGAGGAGATGCCCACAACTTAGCATGTTGCTTGCATGGAGCTAAGTGCTGTAAGTTATATCTTAATGGTACAGGACAATGAATTGTAATTAGAAGTGCCAGAGGTGCTTAGAAAATATCAGAGGTACAAGGGGAATGGAGGGAAGCATGGCAGGAGTAGGAAGAGCCATGGCTGTAATTTGTCTGCTGGAAACCCAAAGAGGTCTATTTGGAAAAAGTAATGCAGTCTTTAACTCCCTACCAACCTGGGCAATGCTAGCCTTTGAGAGTCCTAGAATTGGTGAGGTATAAACCAGCTTTCCTCAGCTGCTGAACTAGCTGAGGGCTGAAGACGTGTATTCAGTATGCATGATTTGCTACTTCATATTTTTGCAAAACTACATTGGGTCATATTTTCTCTCATAATTTTTCATGTGGAAACAGCTTGTTTATCTGCACAGTAATTTGTAAGAAAGACATTTCTGTATGTTTTGTTGGAAATCATGAAAAAAAAAAAAAAACCTGCCTAAAAAAGAACCTGAGTCCTAAACTGGAAGTTTCATTTCAAAGCAGTCCCTCTCACGATCCACATTTGTGGGGGCGGGAGGGGATAGAGTTACTGGGTTTTATCTGTCACTGCGTGCGTCTACATGAGATGCTACTGTGCAGTAGCATTGGCAGGCATTAACCATGATGTGACGCTACTGCACAGTAGTAATGAGCTACTGCACACCAACTCATTGCTACAGCATGGCATCTGGAAAAAAAACCATGTGATGATGGTACTTAATGACTGCATGGTAACAACTTCATAGTCTGCCACTAGTGCAGTTGTGGCCACTGAGTGGTAGTGGATATTTGCCAGATGTGGCTCTCTATCCAAGTTCACACGATAACATACAGAAGGGCCAGTCCATTACTAGAACTAGTCTTAATCTTGTGTCTTGTTCTCCCATCTTTTGTGGTTAGTGTTGGGAAAAACAAAATGTGTTTTGCTGGGGAAATATTAAATGGGGCTGGTGAATGACTGAAGTATACCCCATGTGAGTGAGGGTGATAGCACCTGTCCCTACGCTCAAATGACTCTTTTGAGAACAGGGTTGAGAGTATACATGTTGCCTTTCCTTACTCAAGGTACCTCCAGCCATAATAAGGTGAACTTAATGTGCCAATCTGAAACTTGAAAGACCCGATGCTTTAAAAGTATGATTAAACTGAGCGTTTCTACACGTGCACTTCAATGCCTGTTTTAATGTCCATTAAAGCATCACCAAAAAGCACGTGCTTTTGCTAATGTGCATTAAAATAGGCTAATGCACTTTGTTCTAGTATCTCACAATGGAGGGCATTTTTACACATGCTGTGCAGTGGTGGAGGGGGCAACATTTTAATTAGAGTGGCTCTAAGAGCTGTTCTAATTAAAGCGCTTCTGTGTTTCCTGTATCAGCATCCACACACTTAAAAATGGTGGTGGGAGTGCTTGAACTAATGCTTGACAACCAAGCTTTAATTCAAGTGCCTGCACCACCTTTTTTAAGTGCAGGGACACTGATACATGAGATGCAGAAGGCAATGCCATGCTCCAGCAGACTCAATTAATTGAGTCTGCTCCAACACGGTGGCATTCCAGTGCATCGGAGCAGCCTCTGCACTTGTGTATAGGTTCCCAACGGTACTAAATTTCATGTGCATTAGCAAAAGTGCATTAATGAATGTCTAGTTGTACCCAGTCAACTGAATGACATTATTTCCCCTCTGGTATCACGAATAGGATGTGATGGTCAGTCTTTTTCTTGGTGTCCATGGCTTTGTTGTTATAATTCCCCAACCCACAATGTCAGCCATCTGTTAAACTCAATCACTAGTTGTGAGGGCAAGAATCACACTGCCATTGGAGTGTCTTGTGCTTCTGTCAGAGTCCTGCCCTGGCTGTATCTGCAGCTGGGTGATGCGAGCTCTCTTAAAGAATTTATGCAAAAGTGATGTTCCAATATGTCAAGTGGTTGCAGTCATTTAAGAGGAGGTGACAGTGGAGACAGTGAAAGCATGTGTGCACTAAAAATTACATCCACCCAAAGGGGCAGAAAAACAGGCTAAAAAAGAAAAAGAGAGAGAGAGGAGAGACAAACAAATGCAGCTGGGACCTATCCTGTTAGTCTCAAGTATCTTTCCTACATACTCCCCACACACCTTCCTTTCAGCTTAAATACACCTTTTGGATAAAAGCTCGTTCATTTATGAAATAAGAAAGCTGAAGCAAAGCAGCTCTGGGTGATATTTAAGGCACTGAAGGACGATGCAGAGAAATGATTCCTCCGCTGATTACTCTGGTGAAAATTGAGAAAGATATCAAATAAAGCATCTAGAAATGATGTGTCGTGCCGGTGTTTCGTTCAGGAAAAAGCAGCTGTAGACATGCCCACGAGGGAGGGTTGTGTTCCATTTGATCTGATGTTCTTCCCCCTAAAGTTGGCAATGGGGGGGTAGTGTGAAGGAAGATATATATAAGCCTTTGTACTGGCTTGTGTAGAATCAGCAAGGGGGTAGCAACTTTCTCTGAGCACAGAAATGGTCACAACTGCGTACCCGAAGGTTGCAGGGATTGTTAGGGTAGCAGGTCTGGCCTAGCTGTCGTGACATAGGTCACTGAAGCAATTGCTTGCTCCACAGTAGAGGAGGCAGTGATGCAGGAGGTTTGAGTCAGCTCGCTGGAAGGAGCAGGCCTTCCTTTGGGGAAAGGGAAAAAAAAACTTAGCAAGGAAAAAGGTCTTTATTCCGGTTTGCTTAAACCAAACTCAAACCTTGGAGGCCCGCATCTTGAATGGTAGTTTGTTTAAAAGGAAATTCTTACAGGATTTTCTTGTGTGCTTGTTTCTATGATGCTTAAGCTGGATGCTGAGCTTTCAGAGTGTCTGGCACATCGGTCCCCGAACCATCCACAGTTCATCTCACACGTCACTTCTCACAAGGCAGCTGCACTGCAGCAAGGTACCTCGGAAGGGCACATTACTTGTGATACTTGCCGCAGAGGACTGATACTCCAGTGCCAGCTGTTTGCTTTTTCATTGTATTTAATATTAAAGCCTTCTGAATGTATTGACTCCAAGGTAGACTCTGTGCATTGACAGCAAATGTTAGACAACGCAGATGATTGCACAAATGGGGACGGGATGGATGTCTGAACACAACGTGGTGCATTGTCATTCTGTTTTAATACACATGGGTCAATGGGACAATGAAGAAAAATCAGACATGGTTCTGGCTCTCTTTCCAGTTTATGACGCTGTGTAACTCCCAATCTGCCATTTAAAATACTCAGATTCCATCTCTTTTGGACAAGGCAGACCAGTCACTGTGCTGCAGATATACTGCTGCCTTGTTGCAGTTTGCCAGCTCCCATGATCTTCCTGCAAGACCCATGATGCTTGGTGGCTATCCTTAAATCCACAGTACTGGTTTCATTTTGCTGCCTGAAAATCTGAGGTTTTGTTTTGTATTATTTAGCCTTCATGTTTGTGAGTAAAAGTACAAAAATATGAATTTGGTAGACTCTCATACTAAAAGGCAGATAAAATGAACCCACTGTTTTCTAATTTTAGCTTGAAGCCAACCTTGTATTTTTTGGGATAAGAGCTGACTCAGCCTTCTATTCTTTGGGGAAAGAGGGGTTTTTTTAAACATTTTTGGGACATGGAAACTGCTTTGCTATAGAGCCTTGCAAGAGATCATGCTATGCTAAACAATCAGAAACACAGCCCCACTCCACCTCCACATAGAGATCTCCCACTCATCATTTAAATGCTGTCATTTAAAGACAAGTGCAAAAGTGAAAGTTCTTGGAGCAATGAGTATGGCTGACTCATGATGGTATGGATATAAAAATCAACAAGAGATACCGCATTTAGCTGCATAATTGAGATGACAAGCTAACATGTGCAACTGGACACAAGTACATATGTATGATAGCAAGTACATGCAGTTGATGGCTGATTTGAAAAATAATAGTCCAACTCCTGCAGTGAAGAAAGCCCATGTTTTCATGCTGATAGCCCTCAGTTCTGCCTGTCACAGATGGCAGAGTTTGCTGTACTGCCACTTGGGGTATAGAAATAGTTATACCAACTGAAAAAAAGTGGGGCAGAGGGAGTTACTAAACTTCAGCTCGGTAATTTTTACTACCTGTTTCATTCAGAGTAAAGTATTGCAATTTAGCACAAGCAGGGTGCATCTACACATTCACTAATGCGTTTTTGGTTACCTCCATTGTGAGGTACTGGAAAAAGGCACATTAGCCCATTTTAATGCACGTTAGTGAAAGCACATGGTTTCCTGTGATACTTTACTGCACATTAAAACAAACTAATGCCCATTAAAGTGCATATGTACACAAGCCCACAGCCAGGTAGACAGCTGATGGACACTTATGTCCACACCTCCAATTAATTGCTTTGGAGACTTTAACTTTTTACTTCACAAAAGGTATTTCTGCATCCATAATACTTCATTAATGATTGCATTTGATTCAAAATGACATGTTTTTTTCTTCCTTGCACAGTTCATATGTTTCTTCATTAATTCCTTTCTTGACCTCTTATTCCCATGTCTGGACTTTGCTAGGTAATGAATTACCACTGATATTGTCCCACAGAAAATAACTGAAGTCTGTGTAGAAACAGGATTGAAACCAATATGAGTAACTTTTAAGGAGGACATTGGCCTTTAGATATATCAAGATAATACTAGTTTCATTTACTTGTATTTCAGTCTAATTTTTACCCCTGGCCATCCTCCATATTGACATCCTCAAAGATTTATGTTTCTATGCCTGATTTTACATGCCTAAAAGTACCACTTACTTCACTGGGTTTTCTAATGGGTGCTATTTTTAATTTACATAACAGTCATATAAGGCACTGTCATGTCAATCAAACTTTTAAAACTGTAGTTCTGATTTAAACACTGCTTGCTTAAATCTTCTTGTCTATACAGGCCCACACAGGCATACACTCCCTGAAATGAATAGTTGTCAAAAAAAACAAAACATGTATTATCTATTCTCTATTCTATTTTGTGCAATACTCAATTCAGTTACAAAAGAGCCCTCTGAAATATATGGCAATTTTAAAAATCGAAGCACTGTATAGAAATTCAAAAAGGGGGGTGGGGGTGGACCAAACTTCAAGCAAAACTAAAGTTGCTTCTTCAAATTAAATTGCATTGCTATCAAAGAGTATGATATGTGTAAAGGGTGAGAGAGGGTTGGTGTGGGAAAATTACTGAAATCTCAAACTGTCTGAAACTTTTCTTACTCCTGCAATTGGAACAACAAAAAATGTTGTGAACATTTCTGAGGCATTTCCCCCAAAACGTAGCATTGAAAAATATCTTCCAGCTATCTCTAACCTGTGGTAAGAGATGCATCTCACGTCACTCCCAGTGCTTTCTCGCAAAGGCTGCCTATGCCATGGAGCTACCTTTGTTGACCCTCTTGGGTTTTAAATGCCTGATCCAAAACCTCTTGCAGTCATCCATGTGTAGAGAAGGTAGTTAGGCATGTTAGTCTAAAGTTAGGCAGAAAACAGATGGGGGTGACATAGACTAATTTTGGGTACCTTAGACCAATTCATTCAAAAAGAGCTTTCACAGACTACAGTCTACTTTGTCAGATGCTATGAATGGACTGGCAGAACTAAATAGAAAGGACTAAAGCCATTCATAGCATCTGATGAAGTGGGCTGTAGCCTACAAAAGCTCAAGCCTCTCTAAATGAGTTAGTCTATAAGCTGCCAGCCTTGGCCTGCTTTCTTGTAGTCAGTGAGTGTCTTCCCATTGACTTCAGGGGCCTTTAGAACCGGCTAATGGTCGTTTATTGCTGACTGGGATATCCCCATTCAAACTTCCTCCCAGACCTTTGTCACTGCTCAGCTATCAGGAATCCCACAGGCGCAGAGCAGGGCGTAGTGCTAAGTCACACATATCAGAGACCCGCCTTCCCCAAACTGAATATTGCTTTCAATGAACTTCCTCTCTTGGCACATATAGACAAGTCACCATGAGTTTCCCTAGATAACACTACTCTTACCTGGAGCTTCCCTGAAATATATGCTAAATTTTAATCATTTTGAGAACATTTTATTTTTTTTACCTTCCCTGTATGATGATTTTATGGTGACCTTGTACCCAAGTACATCGGTCTTGGCTTACTTGAAAAAGTAAAGATAAAAGCATTCGTGGTATTTGTGTTGATTGTCTTTGTGAAAGGGTTTGCAATAGATACATGCGTTGAGATCGTGATGAACTCTCTTCAGTGTCTCTCTCTCCCTCCATGCCTTCTTTTTCTCTTGCCTGCTAAGGTTATTCACTGCACAAAGGGCAGCTGCTGCCTGTATTGTCTGGGCTGAAATGTAATTTCTTCAGATCACAAGCTACCTGACCATGTTATTATGTTCTGTTGCTTTTTTGCATGTGTCTTTTAAATGTTCTCCACTCCCCACTCCAGCCGTCAACTGCCAGACTTCCACAGAGTTCAGTCTGAAGCATAATGAATTAGAAAATGGGGGAAATCAGAGTAGGATGGCTTTGGCCATTATATAATAAACTGCCTATAACTAGCTCTGCAGGGTTTTATAGCACCCGTGAAGCTCAGAAAGGATCGGGTAATATAGCCGAGGCAATGTTGTGCAGGGGAAAAGAACTACTATTTAAAAGTAAGTGTGGAGGCGGGAGGTGTTTCTCTTACCCTCCCTAAGTAAACTGTCGGCAGATCAAGGCCTTCTGCAGATGTATCCTGACAAGGTACGCGAGCACTTATGTGTCTCTCTAAATTATTGGCAAAGGAATCTTCCACAGTCACAGAGCACAGCAACGATCCTGATCAGTGACTCCATCCAGAGAGCTAAATGGGAGTAGTTGCTCAAGCTCTCTGCCTGTGGAAAAAGAATTGGTCCTTTCTTTTTTTGTTCATCCGTGGAACAGACCTGTCTAAAATACCTGCACTGAATGTGACCTCACTTGCTCCCTTGTTCACTGGGCCCTGCAAGCATATAAGGCAGGTGGCTTTAAGCTCCAAGATCCTCTTTTTCCTCCAATGTCTTCCCTCTCCCACCTTGCAGTCTCCAACCTTGGGAGTTTTCAAGAGGGGGCTGGACAGACACCTTGCTGGGATCATTTGATCTCAGCAGTATTCCTGCTCAGAGGAAGGCATGGGTGACTGGTGCCACCTTAGTTGTGGGGGGCATGTGCCCCCCCAGCAACCAGTCAGTGACCAGGGAGTCCCCCTGCAGCCAGTTTCATTGACCGGGGGGTCCCCCATGGCCAATCTCACTGAGCCGATCACTTAGACTCCCTGGCTGGCACTTATGGCAGGGGGGAGTACTGGTGCTCCCACCTGCCCCCTCTACCTGTCACCTAAGCGGTGAGCAGAGCCAGTCACCCAGTGCTCTCAGGGGGTGTATGTGCACTCCCATACATCCCCCTATGCATCGCCACTGGAGCAGGGGGTTGGACTCAATGATCTTTTGAGGTCCCTTCCAGCTCTTAATTTCTATGATGTCACCTTTTATACCTCGTGCCCTCACCCCTTTCTCCCCCATATGCTTCAAAATGCATACCTTGTGTTTGGCCGGCAGGCTGTTTGTTTCGGATGGGAGATGCTACCTTTAATAAGTGTCCTTAGCTTCATCTCTCAAGTCCCCTGCCACAATTTTTCCACAGCCTGTAAGGGAAAAAAACCCACAAATGAGCAAGGCTCTTAATTTATGAAAATTTGCAAGATCTGTAATTGTAAAGATACTGGTGAAGTACACCTTTGTCCTCTGCTAGTGGCTGACCTGTGTAAAGAGGTTTATGGGTTTATTATTTTGTTCAGGCCAACAGATGTGGTTATTTGGCTCAGGTGCCAGAAGCATCAAAAGGTCCCATGCTTCTTCCTCCAGACAATCCATTCCGGATGATATTATCAAAGCCTTATATTTTGGGTCAGTAAGATAGTTTCACTATGCAGTATTATCTGGGATTTTTTTAATTTCCTTTGAATTTTTAGAAGTTTCAGGTGTTTTGGATTTCAAAGCTTAGTTGTTATTTTATTTTAAATTTTTATTAAAGTTTACATTTGTCCTGAATCAAGCCATCCAAGGTTTC
This sequence comes from Crocodylus porosus, assembly GCF_001723895.1. Classification (NCBI taxonomy): domain Eukaryota; kingdom Metazoa; phylum Chordata; order Crocodylia; family Crocodylidae; genus Crocodylus; species Crocodylus porosus. Next base: position 7,033,949 of record NW_017728924.1, on the reverse strand, counting down.
CTCAGACCCATTAACTGCTTGGAAAGGAACCTGTCTAAATCAGCCTCCAGTCCAATTAACTTATATTGAAAGAGCAAGACCTCCCAAGGAAATATGCTGCATTTCTTCACTTAAGCTGTTCTTGATAATTTGCTTTACTGACAAGTTAGAAAGAAAAGGTAAAAATAGCGAAAGAAAAAATAATGAGGGTTATGGTATAGACTTCTAAATTATAAATGCAAAAAAGGAAGGGAAAAAACCCTCTGAATATCCCATGTATCAGATCTTAAAGGCATAATGGCCATGGAAAACCTTTGTTATTTTGCCTGGACTCAAGTATAACCGATTTCAGGTTTGGCTCTTCAATGTAGCAATCAACCCAAACTACGGAAAATGTAAGAATATAGGCCCTTACATTTGTTCCTGATGAATGTACTCTGGTTGTCCTCAAAGGCAAATGAATACCTCCTTCCTCTAGAAAGTCCTATATGCTTTGTTCCTGCTGTAAAGACAACATGTCCTATTTATCGGCCAACTCTGATGAAACATTTGATTTTACCATGTCTACCTTTTGCCGCTAGCTGTAAAGAGGAACACTTCATCCTGCTCCACCTGTACTCCTTGATTCCTACCTTTCTTCACCTAATCAGATATGGGCCTGAAACTTTATTTTCGTTCAGATACAATTACTATGCCATCTGAAAGAGGCAGTCCTGAAATACATTTGAAAAGGTTTTGCACAAGGCAGTCGTGACTGGGTTTCCAGTACACCTTAGCAAGTCAAGGAAAGGTAAGCTTGTCACATTTTCAAGAGGGTCTCATGGCATGTATGAGTGGTCACATCCTCCCCCTTCTCCCTATTAAAAAACTCCTGATTTCTCCCTGGATTCTCCTAACTTCTTGCTGTTGCAGGTTTTTTTAGACCTCATCTGTTCTTTCACTCCGCTACTTCAGTGCCTTACCTTTTTGAGGTTATCAGTTTAATTTTCAATTATACCATGCTGCCACCAAATCTGATGCCCTCTCACGCTTGTTTTCAGTTTATTCTTGATGGCTTATCTTCCTTCCTGCAATTGCTAGCTCTGTCAAAGAATTAGGATCCCGTTCAAAGACAATTCATTTTTGATACCCAAGTGCGGCTTGCTTTATGTCAATATAAAATCCAGTAAAGGTCTAGCTTTATGTCAATATAAAATCCAGTAAAGGTCTAGAAAAAGATTTTTAAAGGTGACCAGGATCCTAGTCCATATTTTAGCCAGGAAAAAGCAAAAGTTAATCCAAACTGATCTAATAATCTAGTTCTCATTTTAGTATAATGACATTTACTATACCTGATGATAATTCATTTCAAACACCTGTATTTGAAGGCCTCCAAATTTTAAAATAATAATATCTCTGGTAAAAGTCCCCAGTAGCCAGTGACCCCAATAAACCTAGGGCCCTAAGCTAAAAAAGAAAATCAGCTTTCATTCTTGCTTCCTATATTTTTATTGTAATATAGGTTGAACCAAGCATCAAAGAAATAGCCATCCATAACCTTTATACAGGTGATTTTTGCTAGTAGAATCCGCTTCTAGTTGAAGATAAGAGCTACGGTTGTATCATGAAGCTCAGATATATAACATGACACTCACAGTTTTCTTTTATGTGGAATGGGCATTTGAATAGAATTGGGTTTGGACAGAGCAGAATCAGAATCAGCATGGGCATCCCTTATTTCATTCTCTCAGGCAAAGCATGGGCTTTCTGATGGACACTGAAGAGTGCTTGAGGTAGGAAAGAGAAAGGCATGAGCTTTAATGAAAATAAAGGGAATGCCTTATCTTGGCACATCAACCCAGACAGGACTATGTTTCTTAGCTGTAGCTCTCAGACAACCACACACAATCTGTGTTGTCTAGTGTCACCACTAGATACCCGTTCCAGTGGACTCAGTAATGATAGAGAGCCTGCTGTCGAGGCTCGCGTGCAGACAGCGTCATGCTAGCTCTTCGGGTCTGACGCACAGCCCACGCAAGTTGCTAACACTTCCAAGGACCTCAATCATGGGCTATGGATATGGCTGGATACGCACAAACAAATGTAGTTCCCATGCCAATGATGGGAGCAATTAAAGAGTATTTCCCCACAATGATGCCTTCTTTTGACATCCATCAAAAAATACAGCTCTAATCCTCTCGCTGTTTTCACCTTGCTTTAAAAACCATGTTGAAGCATGAGTATATTGAATTATGAATGCATGAATATTATACTAAAAATTAACTTCGGATAACTTGTCTGGTGAGATGTGTCACGCATGTGAGCCGATGACAAGCTTAATTAATGTCAGTGAAAATTTGAAAGAGGTAAAAAAAATAGGTCAGAAAGAAAGTAAACTAATAATAATAATAAACCCACAACATAAAACTGTCATACCTTTCTACAGCAACACACTCTCACTGCTCTGTTGAAGTGGGGAGACTGAGCATGCTAACATTGGCCTGAGCTGCCAGCTCACCAAGCAAGCAGGCAGTAAGACTAGCAGGACGACTAGATAATTAGCATTGCAACCCCTACATATGCAACAAAAGATCACTACCATCTTTCCTCTCCTTCTTCATTGTAAAAACAAAGGGGCCAACCATACTGCGGTTACGTTTGTGGATTTTGCATGAAGATGGCTTAGGAGATGGAGAATGAGGGAAGCGTCCGTGGTTATAATTCAATGGGCTTAGTTTGGTGCTACCCCACAAACTCTTCATACCACAATAGCGTGTGACAAAGAACTTGGAAGGTTTCCCTATGGGTTCATTAGCCTATCTGCAAGGTACAAACTGTATCTGTCCTTCCCTGTGAAAGCCCTAGGTTGCTTGAGGTATTGCAGAAGCAGAAATCCCACCTTGTTGGGGCATCCTGCACCCTGTCTGCCACCACCCTACAGGGGCAGTGGGAGGTTGGGCAAAAACATGGGGACTCTGATTATAGCATTGGGCTCCAAGGAGCCGGAAAGGATCCGAGTCAGACTAGTGCTTGCCCCTCAATGACTGCTTTAGGGATGGATGCAGTCGATTAAGCAAGTTAGAGGAATGCATTGAAGTGAAGAAGCTGTGATTTGGGTACTAAAGTTTTCAATCCTGGAGTCTTTCCTGGAGAAACCTCTAGAATTAATAACAGGAAACCCCCAAAACCCAGGGCTCCAGAGAAGTCACCCCAAAACACTAAAAAAGGACTACAGAGTGATCCCCTCTGAACACGTACTTTAGCCCACACTACAGAAATCTGTAGGAGAAATATAAACCGCCACGAAATTCAACAGGGTAGTTAAAAACCACTCATAGTAAGGTCACCATTTGGTATCGGATTTTGTAGATTTTTTTTCCCATAAGGAGGTAGCAATGAATTACTCACTGAAGAAAGAGTGCTCTTAACTTGGGGGGAAATATGTAGACGGATACAAGAACAGAATTGTAATCATAACTATTTGAGGCAGCTGAGGAAATTGTGTGCGTTTTAAAGGAGCTGATTGGTTTCTTAGCTATTTCCAAGTAAATGGAAGGCAGGCCATTGATTTCAAGCATGCAGATGAAATAGGAAGGAACAGCAAAGGAGAAGAGCAAAAAGAAACGCAGTGCAATGCTTCCTTTCATGGCAAAGCTAAGTCTTTTTAAAGTGCTAAAAAAGACACCTTTCTATTTCGTAGGACTTATACAAGAAGTAGAAATGAACTGTCAAAGGACTCTAGCACAAGACCATTCAGGATATTGGACAGAAAAGAAATAACCCTGGACAACTGGAGGCTAATCGTGGATTTTACAACTTTTCTTAGTGGCTAATTGTGCAACTAGTAACTGCTCCGCAAACTGATGGCGGCTGATCATTAAAGAAGCCATTTTTTTCCAGGGAAAATGACAGTGCGCATATTCATGTTGATTTTTCCTAAGGTAGAGTTCCTCCACACCATAATCTTAATTTTTAATCTAGAAATGTGGGTGAGGGTTCTCGTATTGTTGTCCTGTGTATGTTTGTTAAGAGAAGTTGTGGTTGATAAATAGATCAAATTTTTCTCCTGCAAAACTATGGTTAGAAAGAGCCACTGGAATAGCTGAATGAAACCAATATTTTAATTATACTATCCAGATACATCAAATGGAGCCATGATTCAGGAAGTCACATACTAGGTTGGATCTGTGGCACTAAGCTCAGCCATTGCAGTTTCATTCAGTCGCTGTTGTCACGGAAGTCATGATGTCATCTCTAACCTGACGATATTAAAAAGATCATAACGCATGTTCTCTTCCTGTGATTTCCTAAGGGCCATGCCACTTTTCCTTGTCTTTCAAATACTTCAGCAAGGAACTGCGAGTCCTTTTCCTTCTAAAATAACCATATGCAGCAGAAGACTCTTGGACACATCTCTGCCATAGTTGCCTCTGGTTTGTGAAACCATTTCAAAACCCCTCTTCTCTTGCCCTGCCTTCTTATCATCCACCTGTGCCTTGATCTTAAATGTCTGTGCCGCGTTGCTGGACAAGGACATTCCTGTGTACCAGGAGTTCATGCACATATACAATGTCTCCTCAAAGCCGACCTTCTCTTCCGTAGCGGAACTGCACCGCTGTCGGTAACAGGGCAGTCTTTGCAGCTTTCAAGGCAGGGATACCATAGAGAAATCCTAGAAAAGTAAGAGAGGAAGGGACCTCCGAGGCCATCCAGTCCAAACCCCTGCCTAAGGCAGAATCATCCTTATGCAAACCATTTTATACAAATCCATAATCCAACCTCTTAGTAAAACTACCATCAACCCTGCCAGAGATAAAGCAGGGGAATCACAGCAGCCAACGTCCTGATTCTGTAAAAGTTTGCTAATACATGCTTAAAATATCCTAGGTAGAGAGGAATATGCTCCCTGCTACAGAGAGAGGCAAACCCCTCACAATCTGTCTCCACCTGGTCATGGGCTAAAATTCCTTCCTGACCCCAACTATGACAATTGGTCCGACCTTGAGTGGTGTGGCAAGACCTTCTAGCCATGAACTTTGATGTTGTACTTATGAGTAAGCCTTTGCTACAGAGAGCTTCTTTGCCTATCTCTCTTTTTTTTTTTATTTTCTTTCTTTCCATTTTGCAGTATTCTTTACTAGCTTCCATAATGTTGACATTTCTCCTGCAGATTGCCTAATACAGATAGCTCCAATTACACTGCCGCCAATTTAGTCTGCCCTCATGCCTTGTGGTCGTTTGGGTTTTCTAGTCATCTTTGCTTTCCCTGCATTTATTAATGGGTAGCATCTAGCATAAATGCAGGGGAATAGACTTTTTTGTGATTTTCTTATTATTATTACAGAGCCAGTAGCAGCATGTTTATACAATTTACATCACACATAAAGCTTTTTATTGTTTCCCCCCTTATTGGTATCAGACTCAATGTAATAAAATATAATAATAAATATACGTGCCATTTGAAATTCCGGTTTTTAGCTTCTTGTTCACAAGTGCAAAGTATCTTTCACTCTCTCTAAAAAAGCTATGCTTACAGTGTGCTGCCACAAATGCAGAAAACCTCTGTTTACTGTGAAAAATGTTGCTTGGAGGCTAATTCCACTCTTCCCTCTCATGAGAGGATTAGCTTAGGGTCCTGACTGTGAAAGGGGCCCTGTCAACTTAAAAGCCTTTTGCTGCTTGCAAATAGATAAATAAATACATTTCTTTAAAGGGTCAATTCAGCGACCCACTATGAAGATTTAAAATTGTCTTCAGGGTTGCAGAGACTGGTAGACGCACTGCCTGATCTGATCAATTTGGCCGGGTTGACTCTACAACCAAAACGTCACTTGACTGAGCTACCCCCGGGTAATACTTACAAGTTCCGTTTTTAGGATAGGAAGAACCTACAAATAGGAAGGAAGCATGGAGAGCCACAATGACAGTCCGTGGATTCAAGGAGGGAGGACTAACCATTAGGGGTATGCAAAACAGGCCCTCTTTGATTCAGATTTGGATTTGGCTTGAATCAGGGACAGTGATTTGATTTGTCTATTTGGATCACTGTCCCTGATTCGATTCAGACAAATTCGAACCTGAAAATTGGATGCTGATTTGGAAAATCAGCGATTTGGCCATAGATACAGCTTTAAATGTTTTTTCTACATACCTCAAGGTACGTGGCTCATGGATACTGCCATGCTGGAGTAGATGGAGTATCCCACAGGAGTGCAGGCCCCCCCTCCCCCCCGTATGCTTGGTGGTGAACCTGAAAATGGACCAGAAATACTTCCGGTCCACTTCTGGGTCTGCCCGGGAGTGCATGGACTCCCCCTCCCACATTCCCCCCAGCTCAGTGATCAGCCGCGGGGGGCCCCTGGGTGTCCCCCAGACCCAGGAGGCACCAGTTGCTGAGCAGGGGAGGCATGGGGGGAGCGCAGAGGGTGTCCCCAGTGCACTCCCCAGCAGACCCAGAAGTGGACTGGAAGTGCTTCTGATCCAGTTCCGGGTCTGCTGCCGAGTGCATTGGGGATCCCCCAACCCCCCGTGGGACGCTCCATCCACCCCAGCATTGCAGCATTCATAAGCCGCCTGGTACCTTCAGGTATGTAGAAAAAATATTTAAAGCTGTGTCTATGGCCAAATCTCCAGATCTCTCCAAATCAATTCACAGGGTTGCAATTCGATTCAGAGAGATTAAAGGGTCTCGTGATTCAGTCTGGATTCAGAGATTTGGCCACCAAATTGGGCCAAATCTCTGTTGAATTGAATCAGCAACCAAAGCTTCGCACAGTCCTACTAACCATCCCATCCATTTCAAAAATCACGAATGGAATCCAAATAATTCATGGGGTTGGCCTAAAAATAATGAGATCTTTTAACGATGAATGATGATAACAGTAAGGATAATAATAGTAGTAATAATAATAGAATGTGCTTTCAAACTTTTTTAAATTTTAAACTTTTCTGTTTGATCATAAAGCTGGACATTTACTTTTACTAACAAGTGAGATTCTCCCCAGGTGACCGAGGTGGGGCTCTGTAAACAAACCTTCAACTATTGTGGGATTTGTGGTAAAATCTGACAGCAATGCAATCCGGGTGCTAATCCGGGTAACAGGGTCAGGGTACACCAGGGTAATTTTGTTTTTGCAGTCAAAGCGGGCATCGCACTGAGGTTTCTCTCCAGAGGGATGAGTGACTGATACAGTACCTAATGTTCATCTGGATCCTTCTGAATTACATCCTTCTCATTCCTACCTAATTCCTCTTTCTTCATTCTTCCATCTTCCCCCACTGTTTCCTTTTGCACCATAAAATCTTAACCTTGAATGCACAATGTTGGACTGAATCTTGTCAGGAAGAAACCAGTCCACTTTAGTTGCAATGCAAAGTTTCAGGACACCATAGGGGACTCCAGGAGACATGGTCCATGGGCAGAATATCTTCTGCAGCTCCTAATATGGTCTCCACCTTTTTTTCTTTTGAGACTCTGGAGCTTGCAGGGATTTGGAGCTTGACCAGCGATGGAGGAAAATGTAAGAGTAAGCCATCCTGCTTGAAGAGCTCACTTAAGATCACGGTGTCTCCCACCCGCTTCCCTTCCTGACTCTACATGCTTACCAATGAATACTTGGAGGCCTTGCAGTATTCCACTTGAGTGGGCACTTAATTCTACATGCCCCCTTGAATGTGCTAACATAATGAAGCACAACAGTTTAATACACTGATGCAATAACCATTGGGGAGAGTTTCAGGCTGGATCAGCCTACATTTCCTCCTATTTCACTGAATAGGCCGAGATTAGAAAGCCAATGGGAAAACAGCAGCCCAGTGATCTCAGAATAGACTTATTCATTTGTTCCCCCTACTGCTTCTATTTAATATTCATTAGGTCTGATTTCAGAGCAGGTTTCCTGATAAGCTGTCTACCAGCCTCTCAGTGAAAAATACCTGACATGAGACTGGCTTTTAGGGATTTGTATGCACAGTTCCCATGCAAATGTAATTTTGCCTTCATACATTGAATATTTGTTCCATGGAGGTGAGGATACATATGCCAGTGCCTACACTTGGCATTTTTTTGGTCCGTTTCTTTACGCGGATTGTATCCCATAAAGGTTGGGATCCCTCGTGGCTGTTTAACTTTTGGTCCTTTACAGATACCCATAAACGAGGCCATAGAATAACTCTGTATGTTGTACTTGGTTAAAAGTGCTGGAGGAGCAATCGTCAGTTTGAGTCTTTTAGCCCTTAAAGGTAGGTCTAATTAAACACATCTCTGTTACAAAGATAAATTCACATCTGATAGGGCTGCCCAAACACATGTCTTTTAGGAGGAAATGACTTTTCTTTGTAAAAGGCAGAAAGCTTTTAACTTGACAGACTGGACTTGACTCCCTGTTCCTCTGCTCTCTTCCCAGATACAAGCCTCTAAACAAAAAAGGAGTTGCTGCCATCATTGGTAGTGAAAGTAGTAAACTCAGAGACTTTGTTCTCAAAAGATTTCTTAAAGCGTAACATTGGGCTATTGAGATGGATCTCTTACTACTTTGCCAAGGTGCAGAAGGGGGCTTTTCAGGCCAACTCGCAGAAAATGCCTTCCTTTAAAAGGAGCAGATTTCCTGACAGACAATAATGAAGTCTTTGCAAGAGTTTGCCAAGGGGAAGTTTAGATCTCTATTTTGTTTGCTTACAATATATGCCTATAGGAGCTAAACATCTGCGGAGATGGATGCTAGTAAAATGTGGCACAGATTGCAACAGCCGAGGAAAAGAAATGGAGCATTCATTGCGGCACCGATATAAACCGTCTTTTCCACACAAGCTGCTCTTGCTATTATTTTCACTTAATATTCACCTATTAATAACAGCTTCCTTTCAGCTGTGCCCTAAAATATGTTATTTACTTTCTGATTCTCTTTGGGCTCTGCTTTCAAAGGAACATGGCTCTCCCTTGTCTTTCCATCAGAACAATGTCAGTAGGAAGTATCAAAACCCCACAGTACAAATCTGAAGAATAAAATATATTTTATTGTCACAGCTTTTTGAATTGTCTCCTGCTAGAATAGGAATAAAAGGTAAGTAGCCTTTTCAGCTGTTGTACACTTCAGAAGTCCTTGCCTGTTTAGTCTATCTTGATAAATCAAGAGCATTCTTTAATATCTATTTTTTTAATGCATTTTAGCCATTCAGAGTAACAGGATACATTGTGGCTGAGATTTTCAAAGGTTTCTAAGGGAGTTAGGTGCCGATTACAACTCGATGGGAGTTAAGCATATAACTCCATCAGGCTCCTTTGAAAATCCCAGCATGTCTTCAAGGCAGGTCCCTGAGAGTTGTGCGCCAGGGGAGCACTGAACAGAAATGAAGAACAGAGGGAAGGCATGACTGAGCTCAGAGGGAAGGGCTGAATGCTTTAATACTATATACTACTTTCACTACTGTTGTTTTGACATATCTACATGAAAGCATTGTGCTGAAAGATGCTTTAACCTGCTTCCCCTGTGAGTTTACCCTGGTCCTTGGGCAATATGACAGTTAAATGACAGAGGAAAGAGAAGCTGCCCCTTCCTTTCTGTGTTCTGGCATTCACTTGCAAGGAAAAGTAAGGCTGAAGGCATAGTTATCTGAAGCAAATGATGAAGGCAAGAGGCACAAGAGGCAAGCTAATGCACAGAAATGTGCGTGTGCGGAGGTGGGAAGCTCAGCAATGCTAAGTAGCTTGTCCATAGCACCACATACGTACGCCTGCTCTGTTTCTGGATGGGGTGGGTACCCATGCAGAGCATCACAGCATGTTGAGAGCATCATTGTCCTGACACTCAACAGCCCTGGTGATGGCTTTTTCCTTTTCCCCTACCTCCTGGTTTGTCCCCTGAGAAAGTCACTCACTCACCACATCCATCTCTCTGCACCTCAGATTCTCCATCTATATATGACACGGAGATAATGTTTGCCTTCCTTTTGTGAAGCACCTTCGGTTCTGCAGCTGCAGGGGTACTATTGCAGCAAGATCAGATTTCTGCCAAGCTGAACTTTGCCTAAGAAGTCTGCTGCTGTCACCTGGCCCATACAGCAGCTCTTGGTTTTGTTCACAATTGTTTCTTGCTTCGGCAAATAATTTGGCACTGCTTTCCTGAGTTTCTTCCATCATGGGCAGGAGGGCTGTGTGAAGCTTCAGTCCCCCATTCAATTGGGTGAAAATTCAGCCTGATTTGGTGGCAGAATCTCCAAATCCAAATAGAATCAGAGGACCCTTTAATGTCTCTGAATCGAATTGGAGCCCTCCAAATAGATTCGGAGAGATTTGGAAGGATTCAGAGATTCGGACATAGATACAGTTTTAAATGTTTTTTCTACATGCCTCTAGGTAGCAGGGGCTAATGAGTGCTGCGATGCTGGGGTGCATGGAGTGTCCCACAGAAGCATGGGGGGGGCTCCCCAGCATGCCTGCCAGCAGACCCGGAAGTGGACCAGAAGGACTTCCAGTCCACTTCCGGGTCCACTGGGGAGTGTTCTGGGGACCCCCCTGTGCCCTTTGGCTCAGCGACTGATGCCCCCTGGGTCTGGAGAGGGCACCTGGGGTCCCCTTGCAGCCAATCACCGAGCCAGGGAGGCATGGGGGGGCCCCCCAATGCACTCCCCAGCAGCCCGGAAGTGGACCAGAAGTATTACGGTCCACATCTGGGTTTGCTGCCAACCACATGGAGGGCCCCCCCTGCACTCCTGTGGGATGCTCCATCTGCCCCAGCATCGCAGTGATAACAGGCCACGCCTGCTACTTCAAGATATATAGAAAAAACTTTTAAAGTTGTGTCTGTGTCTGAATTGCTGATTCTCTGAATCAGCATCGAACCTTCAGATTCGGATTTGGCAGAATCAAATCAGGGAGAGCGATCCGAATCAATGAATCTAAGTACTGTCCCTGATTTGGGCCAATCTGAATTGAATAGGACCCATTTCCCACACGCCTAATGGGCAGTAAATAAAAATTCCTTTCCTTGTGTTTCCACATGCCTTGGATTGACGGCAGTCACTTTTTGTCTCAAGTATTGGTATATACTTGTTCTGTTACACAGGTAAAGGACCATATAACTACTCCATCCTCCTTGAATGTCCCAACTTGAAGTGGTTAGTAGCTTGAGTTGCCATTTATTTATAAAAAAAATAATCACTCCATTAATAGTACTATCTTTGTGGCAGGTTCAAACATCTGATAATATTGCCTGTGTCTTTTTTTTATGACCGGAGGAAGTTTGAAGTGATAAACTGTCTCCTGGGGACACATTTGAAAAGAAAGTATAGTAAATTAAATACATAAAGGCTTCTAAACATATTGGGTACATAAATTGCCTCTTAAGTATTGTGACCTTTCAGTTCTGCTATTTTAAGATTTTTTTTTTTAACTTTTAAGACTTAATACCCTTTAAACTACCATGGAAAGAAATTGCTCACTGTTGAAAATATCCTTGCAGCAACCATTTGTCTTCACCCATATTTGGAATTCTCTCACGTTCCAGTCAAGTTGGTGAGCAGACTACAAATCACCTGGACAAGCAACTGTGTGCAGAGTGCAGTAAGAAAACGCAGAAAGGACATACCTGCTCTGCACTGAAAATTTTGCCCTGATTTATTCACAGCTGGAGAAGAAAGTGTTGAACATGTTTTTAAGTCCTAGGAAGTCCTTGCCCATTCTATAATCCATCAGTGCCTTCAGGGGAATGGTGATGAAGATCATCATGCGCCAGGCTCCTATATTTCTGTGCAAGAAGGCACCTAAAAGGTGGCAGATATAACTTCATTGCACCAGTTTGTATACCCGGTGTATTTAATTGAGTTCACTTTGTACTCCAGTTCCTATCACCCCTTTTTCTAATTGTTGGGTAAACAATGCTTTTAGTCATTGCTTCTCCTGGCACATTCCTCAGAGCTGTGTTTCGTCTTTTCTTAGAGAACGAATAATTAACACAACTGAATTCTGAGAATTGTTTTCCATGGGTTTTGTTTGCTATAATAATTGCCAATAGCTACAATAAGAGTGTGCTCTGTGAGAAGGGAGCGGGTTCTCCAGGAGAAGGCACGAAGTTGGAACAGGGGAGAACTAGGTTCACCTCCTGACTCTGCCATCGGCTCCCTGGGAAAACTGCTTCATCTTTCAGTGCCTCAGGTCCTCATCACTAATGTAAGGGTCATCACATTGCTTGTTTATGCTGCAGACACCCCCTGGAACTGTTTCTACTCCATGGGAGATTCCAGCCTTTTCATCCCAAGTCAGAAAACAGCATTGATTCTTCAAAATGTCCCAGGAAGTGAAGTTTCAAAAAAACCCATTGTTTTGGGGTCTAGCAAGGCAGCTTTTTCACCACATCTTGCCCATACTGTTTTTTTCAGGGCAGAACCTCATTATCCCACCATTTATGGACCAGGCCATGATGATCTTTGCCCAGAGACTGTAAGCATTATCACTACACTTCAGCTACCTGCATTTTCTTCTTTCAAGAAGATGTGACTGGTGATATAGCAACCATGGGTTTTTTTTTTTCTTTTAAAAAGTATAGTTGTTTAGCAAAGAATTATTAAAAAAGGGGTTTTAAAGTAACAAATATCTGCTGTGCATATTTGATCTCATCTCATGTCCACTGCACTACCAGTTAAGTTAGGCAGGCTTTCCTTTTAGGCAGGAGTAGGCCATGTTCACAGAACAAGCAAGGAGCTCTTGGAAGCCAGCCTGGTTTCAGCTTATCTGTCAAAGATTGACTCCCACAGTCTGTTCTTCCTGGGTTTTCTGAAGCCCTCACTCCCTGTGTGAGACTTGGCCCAATTAGCATATTGTTCAATGGGCTTTATTACAGGGCCAAGGTATGACGTCTTCCTTCAGCCAACCAGTTTTTCCCAGTCGGATGGCCAGGCCTTCTAGGAGAATGCCCCTGTGATGCTTACTCCGTTCAAAACCCATTCGGCCTTAATGACTTGCAATCACTTGTGACTGTATCAACCTCAGAGGAAATGCATTGAAACTGTCTGTTCCACTATGACAATCTAACAGTCCATTTAAGACAGCCAATCCATAAATCACATCTGCGGATACATATCAGTATTCACTGCTTAGCACTCTGTATTTGTCACAGCACCTAACTTTTAGTAGCATAGCTTCAGGGACCAACTTTTGCAAGTCTTTCACATTTGCACTTTTTTAAAGACAGATATAATTCCTGGTCCTTCACCAAGCTGGATTAAGGGCTGTCCTTTAGAAACAAACCCAAATGCAATTAAAATGATCCTGGGACAAGCAACAAGATGATGATAAAGGGTCTGATTCAAAGCTCATTAAAATCAACAGAAGACTTTCCAGAAACAGTGCTACATTTTGGATTCAGCCTGAGAATAGTAATTGGAAATCGTGCTGGGGTGTTGGCATGATCACTCCCAAAGCACATTAACACGACGTTTTCTTCTGCAGTGTTATGCAGCTATAAGCAGAACTTTTCATGCAGCCATGGCAGGCATGCTCACACGAGGTGTTGAACACATGCGTTATGATATTGTGGAGATGCATGTCTTGGATGGGGCCCCCAGCTCAGAATCAGTGTGTTGCAATTGGCCTTGTATTTTTCCATTGAACTTGAAGTGACCCTTTCTGAATACCGTCTAGTATTGCATGTATTTATTTTGGAAGATGGAGGTCGCAAATCATTAATTTGATGTTAGGTTAAGTGCTTCTAACACAGACAGGTGACCTGACATATTTGCATCCTATATCTATATTTAGAGATATGACTGTGTAATCCTACCTGCTGCTGCCTCCCCCTCCCCCTGCCTCCTTGCTAATCAATGTTGCTTCTCTGTAGCTAACAGTAATTAACACAAAGCACAAGCTCTCCAGAAACATAACAGGCAGGTAGTTTCTTTTCAAAGCTAAACACAAACCAACATGTAGACACAGCTCTGCTACTTGACTTGCAGTAAATAGCTGGAGGCATCACCAAAGATCGAGGTGTAGCATTTGGTTAAACTTTTTTATATAGTATAGCTAAATCTAGCATGAATGTAATGATTTAATTTCTGTCTTTTAAAAGGTAGCTGCTTGACTCTATTCTATAATGCTTCCAGCTTGACACAAGTGAATGAACTGTGTATGCCCTGGGCATGAGAGCGATATGGGCAAGGGGAGAGTGAAGAGTGAATGGGGGTTTCCATGAGAAAAGGAGAGAGAATGCAATTGTTTATGTAAGCAACAAGGCGCCAAAGGTGTGAACTACCGGCCAGTAACTAACTAACAAATGGCTGAAGATTGAGGGCACAAAGGGAATAACAGAGGAAGAAATGCTGCCATGTGGCCAACAAGAAAACTTCCAGGCCGAGACCCATCTTTACAACTCCAGTGACCTCAATGTAAGATAAGAAGAAGATGGATGGGAAGCAGCTGCTAAAAACACAGACTAAGCATGGAAAACCCCCAAAAAGTGAAACAGAGACTGCAAACCATATATAAAGAGAACACAAATGATGGTAAGTTGGGTGAGAAATCTTCTGTCTTCCTTCCAGAGCAGAGACCCGTCTGCTTCTCACCTCGCTCCAGCTGCTCTCTTTTCACCACCCTCAGCTTCAACTTCTCAGCTACTCAGTGAACACGGGGTTGGCCACCCTGTGTTAACATTGAACAACTATTGCTGGTAACTGTATCTGGTGCCTGTCTGTATGCATCGAATGGTTGTTTTGTGTGTGTGTGTGTCTGTGTGTGGTGATGTTCATGGTGACTTGCGTGTGTTTGTATGGATGGTGCGTCAGAACCGCTATGTCTAACTCATGTAATCAATAAAAGTGGCATTTTGCCTTATCCCCCTTTATAAAGTCTCGCTTGTGATTTAAGCAATCTGCAATTTATGTAACAAAGTTCCCTTTTGCCAGGGACCAGACAGACTCATTGTTGGGGATAGTTCCTCTCAATGACACTTTACACAAAGCAGAGGAAAGGTAGGAAGGGTGGAAAGAAGGAATAAAAAGACAAGAAGAAGGTAAATGATTTACTTTCATTGGTAGTAAAATAAGGAAAAGAATTCAGCTCTCTGGATTCCCGGTCTGGTACCTTATCCATTAGCCCACACTATATCTGTTATCTGGAGTTATTTGCTACCTGCTAAGCCATTTAGCCTTATAAAACTCTCAAACCAGCCTATTAATTTGTAGGTCATATAGTACCTCTTTCTCACTGGCTGTCTGAGATTATGTCAGGCTTTACCATTTGGCTTTCTAAGTTTGCCTGTGCAGGTGTTTCCCTAAAATGACATCAGTCAACTCATTTCAGTCACTGAACCAACTATGATGCATAAAGCAAGACTGACTTGGCTAACACACTCACGCTGGGATTTAAGAAGCTAGTAGCACATTTTATCAGCTCCTATCAGGACAATATTAGGGGTACAGTTTCGTCTGTCAATTACCTTGGGATGAGCAATCTACAGTCCAAACGTATTCTGAGGGTACCTGCACACATTCACTGTACACAACCAATATGGCTTGCTTTAAGCCATGTGATCATGGATCAGGTCTTGCTTGTGCGTCTCTTTGCTGCTGCCAGGATCCACACCGGGAATGCAATTTAAGTAAGCTGGGGTTCAGGGAGGGGTTGGTGGGATCAGAGAGGGCTTACCGGGTCTGCGGTAAGGGGTGTTATCAGGTCTGGGGTGGGGTTTGGTGAGAATGGAGGGAGGGGAGGGGGTGCCAGGTTTCTGGTAGAGGAAGTTGGTGGGTCCAGAGGCGGCATTGCCTTTCCAGGGGTATAGGGACCCAGGGGCTAAAAATAGGCCTGTCAAGGTGGTGGGAATAGAAAATGTGCAGCCCCGGGGCCAGGGTGAGCACCTGGGTCTTCCTAGGCCCGGGGCTGTGCTCTGAATGTGTACTGCTGTTTGGTAGATCGGGCTAACCATGCCCAATCTAACTTAGTTTATCTCAGGTGAACTAACTTGGATCAGGTCAGCTAGTATTTGCCCAATCTAATCTCTCCAAACTTCTCTAAAGATCACCATTGCCATCGACCCTAATTCTAGTTAGGTAAATCTAAGTGTAACATCTGCACATACTCTGAATGACTAAACAATGTGTATAAGCCCATGTGTCTGCTACTAGTACTATAACGCACTTCAAACTAGACTCAAGTTCAGCTGTCGGTGTTTTAATTTATGCCATGTAAAAGTTTTGATTTGATTAATGAAAAGAGTTTTAGATGAAGTGCCTCACATTTATTTTCCTTTTCGCTCAAAAATAGCTTTGGCTCTGTTCTCTTTAATGCCATGTATTTTCTACCTTCTGTAAATTATAATCACAGTGCTTTAATGCAAAGCCACTTTCAAGGATTTTTTTTTCTTCCTTCACTTTAAAATGTCATTATATCTTGGGGGAGGGGGGGCAGTGCCACTAATTCAGCTGCGAATAAAAATGCATGCAAACATTATGACATGCCATTTCTAAGCAAAGCCTCAGTGTCAGTGATATTTCTCATTTCAGTTTGGAATTGCAAATATGAGGTGCTCTGCAGAGGTTAATCTTTTTTTTAAAGAGAAGGACAGAGAGTTTAGGACAATACCAGGTAAACAGGGAAGAAATGAACTTGCGTAGAGGTTTGTACATCCTGAACTCTATTCAGTTTATTTGTTGGGATTTATTTTTTTTTTCAATAGCTTGTCTAAGGGGACAAGAACTTTGAACATGGATTTTAGAGCCTCTTGGAAGTTTCTGAGTTCACAAAAAGGTGCATTTTCCCCTCACTGCCTCTGCACAAAGCTCCTATTAATGCAGATGTGATTTATGTATTAGCATCAAGGGGAGACTGTCCTTATTTTAAACCAACAGCTGAGGTGCAGCAAGCCAGAACAATGAATAGGAGATAATAAGCAATGTTTTTTCCTGGGGGATTTCAAAGAGGATCTTGATTATTCCAGCTACAGAAAGGCATCAGTTCTCTTCTGCTCTCATCAGCTTCTTGTACTAGGCTCCTCGGAAATAAAACCTTCAATCCAGATTGACTGCTGAAGGATCCAAGGTAGCCCAAGCATGCTGATCTGGTCCTAGTTCTTCTGGCTTTGGATTGACCAGAAGTTGAGACTTAGCAGAGAAAGTCAGTCGACATACTTATTAGGTAGGCTTAAAAAGAAAATTGGTTTCTAGTCTAGAAAAGCAGGTAGCGGTAATGTGAACAGCCGTTGTTATAGGGGGACTTTGGGTGACCACATGGACAAATGAGAACCTGAAAAATGCAGTGCATAACAAGTTGGGAATTTCTGAATTTGCACAATTTCAATAAAAATGACTTACAATGTTTCTTGACTTTTTTCACACCTTTACTGACTTGATGTATTGGTTGTTTTACAGAAAAAGGTGAGCATTTTTTGAGACTAGAAACTTCCAATGAAGGGTTCTCATGCAGAATTTTGACTTTTCCCCACAATTTTTCTTAGCGTTTTTGAGCAGCTGTTGTTGCAGAATACTACCAATTATTTCAGGGTACAGAGGAATAGATGACTAAAAGGAGCAAGATTCTGTATAGTAAGAGACACTTTTAGCAGCCTACCAGGAAAACTAAAGGGAAATCTAGAACAGGTGTTTGTCCAGATGTCCATGCCTGTAGCAATATTAAGTATAAATGAAGAAGATTAACCCAATGGACAAATGACTGATGAAAAGTACAGTATTTTATATTAGACCTTTTGGTACGCACAGAAACAAAGGACTGGACTAGGCCTCCTGGTTCATCGAATCTAGCCCTTTATTTTCACAACAACCAGATCATATAATTCCATTCATACATTTTTCAAGGTCTATTTTACCAAGTCTGAGTCAGGCAGTGTTTCTTCAGCAATAGGTCTCTCCTCCTGGGTTCAACACTGCCAGCACAACTGAGATCTTTCTGGAAAATAACAAGCTGGCATATACTTATAACAGCATTAATAGTACTTTAAAGAAACCAGCATTTCAGGGGTAAAATTTCAGTAGGATGAATAGGATATAAAAGTCTTCCTGATACTTAGGCTGCTAATACAGCACTTTCCATCCACAGATCACCATATTTCAAGAATCAATCATCCCCATTTGCAAAAGAGCTGAGAGGTGAAATAGCTTGTCCTAATTCACATGGAATCTGAATGATCCCCAGTGATCATTAGAGAAGCTCTGAAATGAATCCAACCTACTTCTGACTAATGAGGCCACCCTGTAAGAAAAATATTCTGAATCCAACCACTGCATGCTTAAGCGCCTTTCACGAACGCAGGACTTTCACTATAAACTGTACAATGCTCCGTTCACTGTTACGACAAGACAATGGTGAGGAACAAACCCCAGCATGGAGGTGCAGGGGATAATGGTATTGTGTTCTGGTCTGATTAATTTAAGTTTGGTCTGCATTACAAAAGTTGCAGTTAATCTTGACCTACTTTAACCTGTACATTCCCCTAGGTAGACATGCTTAGATTGGGATAACCTTCTAGTACAACAGTTCAACTTAAGTGTGGGTTACACCAGTTTAACCGCATCTATATGAGAAGCCTGCACCAATTTAGATGAATCCAATGTCATGATACTGAACTGAAATGATGCAAGGTTTCCTCTGTTTCATTTGTGGGGGGGAGGGGGGGGTTACTAACAAGATTTCACTCCTCGCTGACTCTGCTAATATAATTTGATAGTTCAACCCATTAGTGTGCCTAGTTTTCACTGTTGTTCTGCTTTAAGATTTGACATGATCAGTCAGATCAGGAAAGAAATATATAATTACACTGTGTAGAAATAGACTTCCAGATTTCTAGTCCCAATAGGAAAAAAAGCCAGTGGGTATGTAATTAAGAACAAGAAAGGAGGCTGACCTACTTTCTCTGCTAAGTCTCAACTTCTGATCAATCTATCTTTATTTCTCCCTATTGATCTATTTATCTGTTCATCCAGTCTCCCACTAATAATCTTGACCTCATTTTGTATTGATTGATCATTTAAAGTAATTTCTAGTCTGCTTGCTGCTAATTTAATAAGGTGAGCTGATTAGGAGTTAAATAGAATCAATAAGCCATTCTGTGAAAGCACTGCAAAGACACATGGAAGCATCATTGTCCCATTAACCCTTTCAGCATTTGGAACTGATGAGCTCAACCCCAAAATTGTTGCTAGAAAAGAATGTGTCCCTGTTAAAACCATCAATATCTTTTATATCATAACAGGTTTTTTTTTCCTTTTTAAATAACAAAATTTGGCTATCTTCAAGGTGATGGAAATTAGCAGACTCCTGCCTCACCGGGGTCGACGGCTCGTGATTCCGCTGTGTATAATCAACACCTTGCTATGGGTGAAGATCCATTTTACTTCATACTGCCGTCTCAGAATTTTGCACCACTTGACCACTCTTTGGCTTTGGACAGACTGTTTTTGTAGTGCTACGTAGTGCTTTAGCTCGTTGCAGTGCTACAAAAATATAGGGAACATCTACATGGCATAGTGCAACAATGTTGCTACGACCCCATGCTTGGGTATTTCCTTTCGGGAGTGCTAAAGCACGGTGCAGTATGAAGGGTTACTGCGCCATGTGTGTGACACATGGTTAGATGTCACTGCTACATTGCTGTAGTGGCGTGCTATACTGGTGACGTAGCTGGCAATCACATGTAGACCCACACGATTGCAACATTGCCATAGCACACCGTATGGCAATGTAGCACATTGCTACAGGATGATGTGTAGATGCATCTGTCATGATGTGGGGGTGCAGAGATGTTCCTTGTCCCTGGCTGGAGAGCTACAAAGGTGATGTCAAAGGTGAGTGTGGGAAAGAAGGTGGGGATCGGTGACACGAAGTGCAGTTTGTGACTTACATAGCATGTGGCCTGATTATATGCAGCTCCAGCCCCTCAGATGTTGGACAACCCTGCTCTAATGGCAAACCTTGGAGAAGGGGGAAGACAAACAGAGGAGTATGGGATGCTGGGGGTCTGAGAGACCCCCCTGTAGTTTTCCATGTAAGTACATAGACAGTACTTGTGCTACAAAACATCTTGCTACACAAAGTTCCTCTTTGAGGACAATCTTTGCTGTGGAGCTGCCATTTTTATACAACTGCAAGCCATGTGCACATCTATACAATTGCATTCTGTATTATTATAGGCATGTCTGTAGCACTACAAATGTAACATTTTCCCATGGCCTGTGTGTGCTAGATTGTCATGCCCATCACATCTCACATGTCTTACCCTGACTGGGCATGTCTACAAAAGACGTTTACTGTTGAGTTGCCTAATCAGCTGCACAGTAAACATCTCAGTGTCTACTCGTGCAGTGCTATTAGGACAGAGTAGACTAATTAATGCTGCCATATGTTAGTACTTGTAAACACAAGTATTATCCTGTGGAGGAGTTTTTTACTCTGAACCAATGCATGTGTAAACACTGATGGGGCTGGCTCAGGCACAAGGGTGCTTCAGTGTAGAGGCTGCCTGCCTGCTCGTCCTGCACAGGAGCACCTTTGTGCCCCAGCAAGCCCCTCCACAGCACATTGAACTGTGTCAGAGCAGCCATGGGCTGGCAGACTGATTCTCTGGGCCCTCTGCCAGCTGTGGCTGCTCTGCTCTGGCTCAGCATACCATGGTCCTGGGAGCATGTTCAAACATGGCACCCGGGAGCAATAAACTCTGGTGCTATGTGCTGGAACTTATGGCATAGTAATTGCACATGTAGACATGCCTACTTTCAGGTTTTCTGCTCATCCTATACCTTGTCTCAGTGGAGCAGATATGAACTAATTCTCACAATTTGGAGTGAGTGATTGAAAAACTTCCCCAGCAGATTGTTTTAAACCCCAGTAGTTATGTCACTGTTAGAAGTTGCAGGGGTGACATGGACTGGCAGATAGAGAACAGGTAAGATGATGCAAGATAAATATAATTTTTCCCATGACTCTTTAGTTTGACAAGTATACATCACCTTCACATACTATTTGTGCCAAGGTTTTACCTGGCAGGTAGATAAGAATCCAGGCTGTAAAAAAATTTGCATAACTATAATTATATGTGGTAGGGTCTTGGAGCTTCAGTCTTGGCTCCAGATGCTACTGTATTAGGTACTGTACAAGAATATAACAAAGAGGCGGCCCTTTCTCCAAACTGGGTTATATGTAAATAAAAACAGACAGGGACTTCATCCAAAGCATGAAGGGTACCATGAGAGAAAGCATGAAGATACAATGTAGATCACACACTTTACTTGATGCCTGTTGGATAATCTCTTTATTTAGCCACTTCTCACCTATCTAGTGATTAAATAAAAGTCCCACAACTGGTAAATTCTCTCTTCCTTGTATGCAGGAGCCTCCATTCTCCTTGACCTCTCATTCAGTAGCACCTCAAAAGCTCCCTTGATGTTACCATTCCTCCTGTAACCAGGATACACCCAAGGGTGTGCCCTATTCTCAATTGAATGGGATGGGTGGGCAGGAGGGGGTGCTGTGAGAGGGATGCCAGAATTTCAAGCAGATCCCTCTTTTGTCTATAAAGTTAACCCAAGCACAAAGTTCTTAACTATATACAATGTATTAAGTTATAATATACATAAACATAAAACAAAATATTTTATATATATATATATTTACATAGAGAACACTTACCTAAATCACAATACAACATTTCAGTTGAACAATATAAGGCACAAACAGGAAAATCTTAATAACATCTATTCCTAAAATGTAGTCCCTGACCCACGGCAAGAGATAGTTCTCCTTCCAATGGGGTCCCTTGTGGGGTGTCCAGGAAGCACAAGGGGACTCTCTCCTTAGGGCCTTGTATAGGCAGGGGGGCTGTTCACTCAGCCCATTCTCTGGGTTTGCCTGCCCCAAATATCTTTCCCCAAGGGCCCAGTGACTCACGCTGCCTCAGGTGGCAGTGTTCAGGGCACAGCTTGATGGGGTCTCCTCTGCTGGAGTGCCTCTCCAGGCCTCTCCCATGCCACTGAGCTCGTCTCTACCCTGTACCCCACTCTGGGCACCAAGGGCACAGCTCCTCTCAGCTGTTGCACCACTGCTGCTGGCTCCTGGGTGCTGAGCCTCACGCCGTGGCACTACTATTTCCCTGTGTCCTGGCTTAGCACTGAAGGCTCTCTTGGCACAGGCTGGGCCATTCAGGCTTCAGCCAGCCATCCTCATGCCGGGTGGCTAACACAAGCAGCTTCCGCGACTCCCTGGTTCCCAAGGCTCGGGCCCGTGCACCACCCTGTGCACTGTTGGACCTGGCTGCTTGCTGGGAGATGAGGCCTGAGCCACCTCACTGCAGCCCCCAAGGCCCTGTCGGGGTTGCAGGCTCAAGCTGCCACTTGAGGCTCCCAAAGCCTGGGCTCCATGCACTGAACTGTGCACTGTGATGGGCACGAGCAGTCTCACACTGCTGTCAGGGCCGGGTCTCTGCGCACCATCCCTGTGCACCGGCAACAGCCCAGAGTAGTCTTGCACCACTCCCAAGGCAGCTTCCAGTGGCAGCTTCAAGAGCCTTGAGCCTATTGCCAGCTGGGCGAGAGCATCCCAGCTTTTCTTGGCTCCACCACTGAAGTCTTCCAGACCTGACAGTGTCACAGTCTTCAATTAGATCCTGGGGAGCTCTTCTCCCCCTCCCCTCAGGAAAGGGGCGTGACTTTATTTCTCCTGCTGCTTCCTGATTGGTGGATAGTCTCCACCAATCAAAACAGCGGGATCTCAAGCCTGGGATTCAACCCAAGCTCTGAAAGGTAAGAGCCTGCTACACTCATGTCAGATAAATCAAAACTTCTGTGGTATTTATAATTGTCTAAATACAATTTATCATTTTTCACACCTTGATATTGGATGTGTCTAAATGAGATACTAAATGTACAGTAGATTAATTGTACTCTGCATGAGTGTGGCAGGCAAAAGCCATGCTAATGCACACTAGAATTAGTCTACTGCACATTAGCATCACAAAAAGCGTGTGCCAGTGCTACTGTGCAGTAGCATTGGTTACCGCACATTGTGTTAGTCACTGCACATTTAGTTTAGTACCTATACTATCAGGTAATATGGCACATTAATGCACATGTAGACCTGCTCACAATGAGCACATTTCATTAGGCCAAAGGGACCGAGAGCATCTACAAGCATTGGTATCATGCTTAACGTAGCAGTTTTCCAAAAATCAAACCTCTCGCTTTAAGCTCTATCAGCTCCTGTTTTTTTCTCTCCCCTCCAAATCAATCTTAGCAATGAAGACCAGATTATTATGGTATTAGGCATAATCTTCTGTGGAGTTGCAAGGGACTGTCTGGTGTGCCATTGGGCAGCCAAATGCATTCTCTTAATCTTTTCCCTGTTTGTCCCTTCCAGATGGATAGCCAGGGTAGTGGGGACTGGTTTGTCCTCATCAGGTTGCAATTTAGTGTTGTGAGTTGTATTTGGCAGAAGTCCTTCCTCCTTGTCAGATGAAATTAGATTTACTGGCCTCTAAGTAAATCCAGATGTTTGCCACATGGATAATTCTTAGTCTGTTTTAAATTGCGCCTCATGAGGAAAAAAGGTACCATATGCATCATTATCTAATGGAATACCACTCTGCTGATGATCCCATTTACAAGGAAAAATAGAATGCTAACTGATCAAAAAAAATGACTGTGTACACCTGAATGCGCTCATTAATGCCACTGTTCCATAGTGACCACATGACTTCCATATTCCTGTCCTCAGTCCTATCAGTATTTCAGCTCCCTGAATTGTGAAAGGGATGAACAAGTATAGGGATGGCCATGGCATAATTGTTTAAAGCCAGATAGCTTATTGGTTTTCCAAAGAACCGCAGCAAACAATTAAGGTAATTTTTCAGTATGCATCAGTGGACAAAAATACAAAGATGGTATTAGGTTGTATTAAAAAGATGAAAAAGGAATAATACAGAAATAATATAATGCTATTATACAAAAAGATGGAAGGTCCTGAATTAATGCATTCAGTTCTTTAGCTAGGGGAAAAAAACAGTCAAGAAAGGAAAGTACCCTCAAAGAACAGCAAAAGTGATTATAGTCTTTGGAGCTGGTGAAATGGGAAGAATCCATATAAAAGAAATGTAAAAAGGCTGAGCTTATTTTGTTTGGAAATGAGAAAAGTAAGAGAAGAAATGAATGGAGGTATGAGAATGACACAGACAAAACCAGCAGGATGTTCTGATTCTTCTTCCATTTTCCAAAGTACAGTTACAAAAGAGTATGACATTTTTAAAAGAGTGAATAAATGCTTTTTTTTTTCCCTCTCCACAACTTGTAGATAATTTTGTGGAGGATGTTATTGGGCCACATAGCAGAATACATTTTTTAAAAATTATTAGACATTTATAATTAAGAATAGCCTCTGCAGTTACATTAGCTAGCATGAAAATAATAGCTATCAGTCATGCTTCTGGGCATAGGGTCATCTTCACCAATTGAGGTCAGAACAGCATTACCTTTAAGCTGTAATAATGTATTACTATAATTATTTCCCATTATTTTCCCATTATTTTCTTAAGATTGGATGTAATGCTCCTTTTTTTCTCAATATGGCAACTGTTATTTTTGGTCTGAGTCATCCTTCTGACAGCAAGCTGACCCTCCTCCAAGCACAGATATAAAACAAGTCGGGAATACCATGGTGAGTTTGTAGACCTCCCTGACTTCAGGGAGTTCACTTTGATTGTCTCCCTATCTTGTGTTTTGTATCTGTGTCTGGCTTCTCTCTGTTTGATTTCCTTCTCTCTGGGCACATCTACACATGACAATTTAAGGCACTTTAGCCATTTTTAAGACTCATTAAAAGCACAGGTCTACACATGCATGACTTTAATGCATCTTAAACATGGTGATTTTTAGCCTAAATTTGATACTTGTACAAGCATGTAGATGCCTTACTTAAGGCACCATAACACTGCATATGTCGACTGAGTGGGCCAAAGCCAAGCTTGTGGAGCCCTGTACTGCTGCCAGGGCTGCCTGCAGGAAGAAGAAGCAATGGATGCTATTCTCCGAGGTGCAGGCACTGGAGCTGGAGTGGTGGTACCTGTTGCTGTGTCAACTGATGACTGTGCATGGGGGCACAGAAAAAACAAAACAATCCAAGCCCCAGCACATGCATTGGCAGACTAGGGAGGAGCGGCGGCCTCATGCACTCCCTGTGTTGCGTGGTGAGCAGAGGAACTGTGCCGCAGAGGCAGGCATTGTGCTCCTGCCCACAGTCATCGGGTGGCACTCTGCATGGCCCTGTGAGCTCAGTTCTGGCCCACTCTTGACCAATGCTGGGGAGGCAGGAACACAGGGAGGGGGTTAGAGCCAGGGCTGGGGCTGGGGCTTGGCTGATTGCACCCATGGGGCCTGGAGGCTCCCACCCACCTAGAGCGCGGTGGACAGCACCTCCCGGCGACACTGCCACGGACTGGAGGGGGCTGTCCAGGGTGCTGCCCAGGCCAGGCTGCAAATACATTTGCACAGCAAGTCACGCTAAAGCAGCTTAAGGCAGGCACATGTAGACACATGCCTAAATTGCCTTGAAGCACCCTGAGCTAAGGCACATTGAGTTTAGGCACGTGTAAATTCACATGTAGATATGCCCTTTATGACTCTCAGCTCCTGATTTTGTCATATGACTTGTGGTTTCTGACTCTGGCATCCTGATCCTAGTTTGACTTGCAGATTTCTGATTCTGGCTTCCTAAGTTTGGCTTGTTCATTACTGTCTCTGGCCCTCTCACCCTGGCTTATTCCTATGCTTTTTGGCACCCAGACTTTGGCTTGGCCACTAGTTTCAAACCCTGACTGGAACCCAGTCCTGACTCCTGGCTCTGGACTAAAGTTCCTGAGCCTAATCACTGGATTTGGCTACCCATGATAGAGCACAGCATTTATGAAATATGGAATTACCACGGGGAGTATGACTAGAACGTACCTGTTCTATGTATGACTAACAAAACAAACTCAATGGCTAGGATATGTCTTGAGGCAGCATCTGTAAGGTCCTGTAGAGCTGGATTCCCATGATAAGGACTTCAAAGGGGAGTGGGCAGGGTACAGCCATTCCTTGAGCTATGTGGAGCCTATCCACATATAACCTGTGAATTCTGGTTATAACATTTCTGTGTCATTACATCCATATTAGTGGTTGTCAGTGCATTTACTCATGGCTATATTGCAAATTCAGTGTTGCCAGTGTTGCCAATTCCTATATTTGTTTGTGCATGTCAGTAAGATGGCATATGTTTCCCTATAGTCTGTGTGTGGAAAAAAGTCTTATTCAAGTAGAAACTAGGCCTTTGAGCAAAATGGTACATGCCTCAAAATCATTGTCATTCTACCCAGTTAGTGTTAAATTTCACCCTGTTTTTAAATTTAGCTATACAGTTTGTATCAGTGGATTTATCTGTGGTCACTATCTGGTTTAGATGATACTACAAACAGTATCCTCTGCATTGTACTCTCCTTGAGATGATGATATTGTTCTCTCTTCTGTAACCCTGAGTACTCCATGTTCACTACGACAAGATGGCAAATGTGCTGGTCAATTTAAAACCAGGTACAAAGCCACAATCAGGTCATTTATCCTTTGAGGGACCCAGGGAGAAGGAAATTCTCTCAGCCCTTTGGCCACCAGCTGCTATCCAAGTGGGGCAAATCCATGAAATGTAATTGCAGGCAATTGCAGGCAACTGGGAAAGGTCATCAACTTCATTGCACTCTGGGATGACACAAAGGTGCAGCAGGTACTTAGGCCAAGCCAGGACATCTACAATCTACAGCAACATTGTGTTGCAAGTGGTTGCCTGGGGACATCAGCATGACAGCCAGAACTACAGAGCAAAGGTAAAAGACTTCAGTGATGCTACCAGCAGGCCAGGGACACAAACCACCACCAGACCCCTTGTGATCCTATTATGAGAAGCTCCCTGTAATTTTTCCAGGGCAATGCTGGCATTGCACCATCATTTATGATCAACTCTGGGTTCAGGGGAGAGTAAGTGGAGTCTTCATGTGACCCACCAGAGAGATGATATCTTCAGTGGAGGTTGTCTTATCACAACTGGGATGTCAGAAGAATAATGGGGAGATTTAAAACAAATACAGATATATTTTAGTCTGTCTTCATTCATTTAGACTCATTCCTGCAATGGAGGAAACAATCTCATGATCTTGGGCACAGGTCTGAGTTGATTTTCTTGATACTTGAGGCTGACAGTGCTACATCAGTCCCTTCCTGATTTTCTTCCTTACCAAACCCCTGCCAGCCTCTTAAAGGCATGCATCTTCCCTGACTGCATAGCCACTTTGGAAGCACTTAATAAAATACCCTGGAGTCATCTCGATCTGTCTCAGATTTATAAGAGGGAAAATGCTGGCTAGCAATAGCAATGGATTTCAGTGTCACCATGTAGCTAGCATCTTCTCCTTTGTATTCTGTGTGTGCCATAATCATGAAGACATTGGAGCCTGCATCTAAACCAGATGGCATCCAGTCTGTCCTAGTCCTGTGGTCCTTGTCAAAAGTCAATTTTAATGTATGAGCATGTTCAGTTCATTGTGTGTACACCTGGTCGAACCCAGATGTCTATGTTTAAATAAATGGGACCTGTTCCCCAAACAAATGGAAAATCAGTATCACTCTAGGCAGATTTAAAGGTTTACAACAGGTTGCCAGATAAAAGTCTAGTTCATTCAGCTCCATAAGGGTCTAATCTGAAGCTCATTGATACTGACTGAAAAAAAAGAATTGATTTCAATGGGTTCTGGTTCAAGCCCTAGAAGAGCCAACAAAAGCAGTTTCTATTTGCTCACCTCTTGATCACCTAAATTAGTTGTTCAGACTTTCCAGCCTTTAAGTTATGCACACAGGGTGACCAAGGCAGTAGCCTCAGATGCAGAGTTGGGGAGAAAAATAGCAGCTGTAACTGCAGCTGCATAATCATCACTCTGTTGGTGTCATGGCCGCTGGAAGTCATCTCTGCCCCCATGCTTTGCAGCAGGCCCAGACAGTCATGGGCACATGAACAAAATATAAGCTTCCAGGACATCCTATCCTCTGAGGTAACTACCAATAAGCAAGAGGTAACATAGCTTTCAGTAAAAGCAGGGAAAGAAATTGCATGTAGTGTAGCTGATGCACTGTAAAGTCATACCCTAACTTACCATGAATCTGGAGTCTGTTTGTGTGCCCACAGCCTTTAGTAATTCCCTCTGCAAGGTCATTTTTATCCTTTCTTTTTCATGTAGATTTTTCCATTTTAAGGTTAATAGGCTATATGCTTAAGGAAAAGGAAGTCAAATATCTGTTGGAAGCTATCCATTGACTTTAATGGGCATTGGGCTCAACCTTTATAGTGCGAGATTCCAAATGAGTCCTGGGATTTTCCTGCTAAGATTCATGTCTGGAAAATACCATTCTTTTTCTTCACATCTCTCTTGTATCTTCTGTCAGCTACCAACTGAATGGCTGTAAAAATGTTAGATCTTTAGGTTTTCATTGCATTTTGTTTTTAGGCTCCTGTCTCTCTTTTCACTCTTCATTCTTGATTCTCATTTTCTTTAAATTAAAATTAAAAGTAAATTACACTTATTTAAGTCCCAGCTCTTCAGAGCTTCAGAGCCTAAATTGCCTTGGAAACCAGAGGTTTATATAAGGATAATGGATTTCTGTTATTTGACAACTAAGCAATCTAATTATATAGTGACAGATATAGTTCTGATTAGTTCTAAAATTATGATTGGATAAGAATTCATTTTACATGAATAGATTCGTGATTAAATACAAAATTATCTGCTGATTCTTTGTGCTCTGACTTGTTCATTACCCCATAGATTCAGACAATAAAATGGAGGGGGCTGCTTAAAACTTATTTTAAAAATTCACACAAAATTATACCGTGAAAACCTATTCTGAATTTTGGATGGGATGTGCTAAGTAGAGTAGATCACGCATTTAATTTTTCAGAGAAAAAAGGTAGAAGTCATGTTACTTTGCAAATTTCCCTTACTGGGGATCCTCAAAAACAAGATAGAAAAGTGCATGGGATATTTGAATCAATTCAAGGTCAATATATTTCCACTTCAAAGCATGAACACGACCCTCAATTTTAGCTGAGTATGAAGAGTCAGTTGTAGTTCCCCAACAGTTGGGCCAAAGGAGAACAGATGAATTTCACGACTACTTTTAGCTGGATGTTGTCCCCAAGGACTTCTGGATTTCAGAGGGGCTCTAGCCAATTTTCAACCCTTCAGTAGCTCCCTGTGTTGCAGCCTCTGGTGAGAGAGTAGCAATGAGTTAGTTGGAGAGATCCAGTCCTTGTGCTGGAAATGCCCATTTTTGCACCAGGAAAAGGTCAGTTTTAAGATAATTTCATAGAGAGTTGTTATCCCTGCTCCAGCATCCAGCCAGCTGCACCAGGGCATATAGCAATGCCTTTATCTACTCCTTACCTCTAGCTTTTCTCACTTCTTACACTGACCTAACCACTGTGCTCCCTTGGGAGCCTGAAACTTCAATTCAAAGTTCTAGGCCAGATACAGACATTGCACTTTTACCAGTATAATTGATCCTAACCCAGTCTATACCAGTAACAGAACAGAAGTTTGGTATACAAAGCCAGTCATACCTGTAACAGAACAGAAATTTGGCACATAGAGACTGGTTTAAGAATGGCAAAACCTGGTCTAAGATTTGTCCCCTGCCCACCAAAGGGAGAATGTGCGTTCTGTTCGCTATTGATCTAACCTACACCGCTTACAGAAAACCACATAACTTAGATCAATTCCTCCTCAAGCTTTTTGAACGTCTGTACCTAGCTGTAATGTATACTGTACCAGAGATGCATTATATCCCTCCTGGCTCCAGGCCAGGGTCCAATCTGGCCCAGCAGAAGTAACTAGGGAATATGATTTTTAGCATGAGTAAAGCTGGCAGAACTGTAAATTGTAGGCATGGTCCAGGGCAGGGAGGGCAATTCTTTGGTGTGGATGCCACAAGGGGCATGGGCAGCCTCAGTGCATGGCATGTGGCAGACCGGGGAGGGGACAGGTGGTACAGAGGCAGGTAGGGCAGGAAGAAGTGGGCAGAACAGCAGATTGGGCAAGGAGCACAGCGCAGAAAGTAGAAGGCAGAGCTGCAGATTGGGCAGGGGAAGGGGATATGAGTGGCTCTAAGGGAGGGCATGGGGCCAATTTGTGGCACAGCTGCCATAAATGTTGATGCCCCACTGGTCTAGCAGACAAAGCACCCGTCAAATTGTCTGCAGCCATATACAAGGAAAGGATTTGTGATAAACAGATAAGAGGGTCTAAACCAATTTTGATTCAGTCTGCTGGATAAACATATGTAATTTGACCAAACCACAATCTCCCTCAGAAGGAGTAACAGTGATCATGGTGCACTCTGTACCCAGGTTTGCCAGTGGTTATGCAGTTTTGTAAGCTCTTCAGCATAACATGTCAATTTTAAAGTTGATTGGCACTGACAGGAAACCACTTCCTACGATATGGAGTGATTGGCAACAATGCACTTTCTTCGAGACAACGCTCCTGGATTTATGCTCTCAACAGAGCTCCCCACCTGGGGTATAGATATATATAGAAAGACCTGAAACCAGATCTGAATAAAATTATACCACTTACAAGACACAATTTGTTTCATAGACACTTTCCTTGTCAGTGATTTCTCAACTGTAATGGACTTTCCTGTATTTTTGTCTAATTATGTCTTTGACCTAGTATGTTAATTTTTAGTTTTTTATTAAGGGTATACACATTTTAGAATGCAAGATGTTCTTCACCAAGACTGAGCTGGTGAAGAATGCCTTGTATTCAGTAACGTATCTAACATTTTCCCAGCTATGCAGTCGATCCAATAAAAGATCACCCACAAAGACTCTTGCCTCTTCGTGATTCCTGGACTGCTGTAGCTACAACAAGTCACTGGACCACTACCAGTCTTTTATCATCAGTTTTCTATTATTTGTTATTGTGCTATCAGCTTCATCAATTTTGCTTAAAATGTTAAATATCTGAAATTTGTCAAATATAAGTAAAGTTTGAAATACAGTAAAGTAAAACATGTTACCCAGAGAGAAGGTGGACTCTCCATTCTTGGAGGTTTTTAAGACCCAGCTAGACAAAGCCTTAGCTGGGATGATGTAGCTGGGGCTGGTCCTGCTTTGAGCAGGGGTGTTGGACTAGATGTGACCTCCTGAGGTCCCTTCACGCCCTCATCTCCTATGGTATTTTATGATTTACTCAGGTCCTGTGCACTACCAGTCCCATCTCATTTTTCTCAAACATCTGCACAAGGACAGTTCTCTCTCCCAGCTCTGAAATATCTCTGAAGGATTCTCCAGGCTTACCTTACTTTTGTGACCCCAGTAATAATGCTGAGGGGTTTTTCTTATTATTGTTATTAGTAAACATGAGAAACTGCAGAATGATAATACTCGTAGCCCAATAGTAAAAAGCCGTCATTGTAATAAACACTGGACCATTTTTTATGCTTTCCCATAACTCAAAAAGGGAGCTTAAGGGATTGTGTTCAGCTTCCCTAAAAGGTCACTTTCAGACCAAGATGAAGTACAGAAAAAATCAGTGTAAAAGGTAAATGTTTGGGAAAGTTAAGAGCATGTGAAAATGGAAAGAGATGTTTTGTGCCCTTAACGGAGGACATTATTACCAGAGTATCCTCTAAATTACTTTGGTCATTTGCAAGCAGTAATTCCAGAACAGTAGTTTTGAAGGAAAACTTGGTTTCGTGTATTTATTGATAATTATCCTGGTTGTTTGTTTTACTGTAGTACCAATTATCTTCAATGGGCCTTGTCTTATGAAGACGAGCAATAATGACATCCAGTTGCCAGCTTGCTTTTTTCTAGTAAGAGTCTCAGTGGCAAACTGATGTGGAAGAACGTGGGTTGCATAGCTGTATGAGGGCTGTCTGTGTGCCAGATACAACTGAAATGAGACAATGGGTTCCCAGTTTGCAGAAGGTATCCCTGATTTTCTACTAGTCAAAATATGTCGAGCTTTGAGCTTCACATAAGTTGTCAAAGGTAGGAGTCACAAGGAGCAGAGAGAATGAAAAAAATTGTCCTCCTCAAAAAGAATTACATTCAATAGGGATTTTGCATATGGCCAACTCCCCTTTAAACACCACCTTTTGCTCTCCACCCAACTTCTGAGGACTTTAATTATTAGTGAAAGGTAGGATTTGGCAAAGGCTGCTAAGGATAAGATTTGGGGGCAGATTCTGCAAGCATAATTTGCACTGTACTTATTGAATAGATCTATTGAAGCTAACAGTGGGATTGCCTGAGTATGATACACAGTTTAAATGTTTTCAGTGCAGGAACTTTGCTTATTTTTGATGAGTGAATTATCATGATGGTTACAAAAAAGCACAGTGCATTATAGTATAACAATGATGCATCATTTTAAGTCAGCTCAGATTGACTAAAAGAGATCTCCAATCTCATAGCAGTATCCCTGTTGTAAAAACTGCTATTTTAAAATGGAAGATGAAATTAAATGACCAAAAACTACAGTATGGTAAAAATTGAAAGTCTAAAGAAAGCTACAAAAGCAAGGTAATTGAAGGTGAAATCTCATTTTCTGTCCTTAACTCATTCTGTTGATCATGGGTATTACAATCAGTGTTGATAACTGGACAATTTGTGATGCTGCAATGGGTGAAAGTATTTATAGAAAACTTGCAGCTTTGATTTTAAAAGTCTTTGTTTCTGTGGGTTAAAAGCTGCCATTAATGTAACATTTTATTGTAACTAGTCACTATGTCCACTTCCATAGGGTTCCTCTACTGATCTGGTAGGAAGAATGCATGAGGCTTCCCCCTTCTTCTTTGGAAATCTCCCTGGTGTGATCCCTGAAACAAGGAAACTAATAATTTACAGTGAAATCTGGAATGCTTAGAGCTCTGATGGGGATGAAGCTGGCTATCACATATGCTACATGAGATAGCACACTCAAGTGAAGGAAATAATGAAATTATAACTAAACTGTTCCCGAGAGCTATCTAAGCAGTGCCTCATATAGCAGCTATTTGCAATGATAAATCAACATGATATGAAGCTTAAAGGAAATTAATGCACAAGAACATAATATAGGATCTAAGTCAGTTTGATGGGAAAGAGAATTATTATTCCATACTTCCAATGTGAAGAAAATGTTAGGCATTTGAGAATATATTAGGGATTCTGCCCTGTTCCTCTCCATACTTTCAGTTGAATGCAGTTTGGAGGAATTAGGCCAACCTTATTCATATAAAAGATAATTTATGCATGAAAGTAGTTCCATTAAAGCCAGTGGAGTTACTCTATGCTCTTTGCCTCTGTAGATTTATGGGAGAAATAGAAGAGGAAAGACAGCCCAGTGATTAGGGTGTTTTAGATACCTAATTCAGCCTCCTAGCTCTGTCAGACTTCCTACATCCTCATTAGCAAACCACATTTTATCACGTATTTCTATTGCTTTCAATAAGTTTCAGGTCCTTAAATATCTGGTCCTTTGCATTTCCATGACTCAGTCGCACATCCGTGAAATGGAGCTAACACCTTCGTTTTCTCCTGGGCCTCGCATTCCAGATTGTTAGGCCGGTATTGCTGATCTGTGCAGCAAGGAAGATAAGAAGGAAGATCTGAAGATAAGAAGTATACTCAGGCGGACCCCTGATAAAACAGCAAGGAATTATAGCATTCATAAACTTTGAAATTCTCTTAGGATGATTACCGGAAGATTCTGCGCTCGAGTTGCTTATGTGGCAACATCAATAACAAAACAAAATAAAGCTTCAATTTACCCTGAAGTTCTTGTAACTTAAAATTATAGCTGTACCTTCCCATCTCTGATAAATGAGGAGTGCAGCACAGTTCTGAACTACCTCGGGTTTTATAGAGGCAATGATTCAACCTTGGAGCCATAGGTTGTTATGTGATAATAGAAGATAAATCTGAGATTTGTAGGAAAGAAAGGAGGAATAAATAGTCTTAGAAAAAAATTCTATCTTAAAAAAAATGTTCAAGGTAGCATGTTCTTAGCAAACACAACTTGAGATACTGTGGTTAAGACCTGGGATCCTCATGTTATTTCATTTCTTGAGACTTTTCCCTTCCTGCAACTTGAGCCCATTGCTCCTTGTTCTGTCATCTGCCACCACTGAGAACAGTCCAGCTCCATCCTCTTTGTAACCACCCTTCAGGTATTTAAAGGCTGCTATTAAATCCCCTCTCAGTTTTCTCTTCTGCAGACTAAATCAGCCCAGTTCCCTCAGCCTCTCCTTACAAGTCATGTCCCCCAACCCCCTCACCATTTTCACTGATTTCTGCTGGACTTTCTCCAATTTCTGGTCTGATAGCTTGGGAACTGGCCCGTGGCCAGATCCAAAGCGTAAAAGTCAGTGGTGCATGCTCAATGGTCAACTGAGTCAACATGGTGCATGGTGACTAGTGGTGTCCCCCAGGGCTCAGTACGTGGACCAGTACTCTTTAATATATTCATAAATGATCTGGATTTGGGTATCACACAAGCAGACTGGCTAAGTTCGCAGACAACACTGAATTATAGATTCACACATTGTAGGGCTGGAAGGGACCCTGGAAAATCATCAGGTCCAGACCCGTTCACCAACCAGAAAAGACAACTGAGGTCAGGTGACCCCAGCAAAGTGACCTTCCAGTCTCCTCTTGAAGATTTCCAGGGTAGGCGATTGCACCACCTCTGGAGGGAGCTTATTCCACAGTATGGACACCCTAGCTGTGAAGAAGTTTTTTTCTTAATGTTGAGCCCAAAACAGTTTTCAAGGTGTTTGTGACCATTATTCCTAATTTTCCACCAAGGATACCCTGGTGAATAGTTGTTATGGGGGAAGTGCAGTCACGCTAGAGGATAGGCTGGTAATTCAGGCTGACCTGGACAGGCTCACAAGATGGGCAGATCAAAACCTGATGACATCCAAAACAGAAAAATGCAAGGTGCTCCAGTTTGGGAGACAAAACCCACATCATATTTATAGGCTCAGCAGTGCTACACTCACTAGCAGCATGACCGAAAGAAACTTGGGGGTCATGACTGACCACAAGATGAACATGGACCACCACTGCAATGACACAGCCAGCAAAGCAACTAAAACTCTGGCTTGCATCTACCAATGCATCTCAAGCAAAACCCAAGAAGTCATCCTCCTACATTACTCAGCCTTGGTGAGGCCGCAGCTGGAGTTTTGTATCCAGTTCTGGGCTCCAGTCCATTTCTGGGTCCACTGGGGAGTGTTCTGGGGGGCACTCCATGTCCCTCCCCAGCCTTGGAAGAAGTACTTCTGGTCCACTTCTGGGTTTGCTTCCAAGCATGTGGGGGTCCCCCCACCCCCACAGTACTTCTGTGGGATGGTCCATCCGTCCCAGCATCGCAGCATTCACGAGCCATGCTGGTACCTTGACGTACGTAGAAAAAACATTTAAAGCTCTGTCTATGGCCAAATCGCTGATTCTCTGAATCAGCATTGAATCTTCAGATTCAAATTCAGCCAAATGGAATAAGGGACAGTGATCCCAATCAACAAATTGAACTACTGTCCCCGATTTGGGCCAAATCGAATAGGGCCCACTTCGCACACCTCTAACCCCTAGTGTGCATCAGGAACTGGGAGAATGTCTCTTCACCAGGACACCCCAAGGGAAGACAAGTTCTAAGAGTCACAAACTGCTGGGAGACTGTTTTAGACTGGACATAAGTTCAAAATTCTTTACCATCCGAGTTTCCAGAGCCTGGAGCAGACTCCCTTCAGAAGTGGTGCAAGCATCCACTCTGGATACCTTTAAGAAACTCTTGGTTGCTTATCTTGCTGGGGTCCTGTGACCCCAGGTGACTTCCTGCCTCTCGGGCAGGGGGCTGGACCCGATGGTCTCGCAAGGTCCCTTCCAGCCCTATGAAATCTATGAAAAGGGAAAATCCACTTTTTTTCTGTTTTTCTATGGGAAACGGAAAAACGCAGTTCAAGCTAGCTTGCGTACTTTGCTAGCTGAGATAGTTACATGCCAGATACCAACTCCAGTCCGTCGTTACATAAGCATAAGCCAGCCACTTGCTGAGCAGAACATCTTGAGCGTTTCACAACTGCAAACCAAATTTCCCTGTTGGGTCAATGGAGCCATCTTTTCCATTTTACCTCATTTTGTTCCTATCTGAGGGAAAGGCATAAACAACTGAAGTATCCTGTTTTTATCTGTTGATTTTCAGTTGAGTGGAAAATAAACATCGAAGAGCATTCGGAAACATTCGGGTTATTGTTCTGTGACAATGGCACTCTGGGGAAGAGAGAGATACAGAAAATTTCTCCTTCCCCCAAATAGATTTCCAGGTAGATTGCTCGGGCAGTCCTTACACAGTAAACATAGCTTCTTGACACATGTTGCTATTTCCCCAGGGTGGGGATCATAATAACTCATCACTCCTGCAGGAGCTCTTCTTTAGTGATATACTCAAACTGCTGTCTGACCCTCTGATTAATTCCTCCTGCTTTCCTGCAAGTTCTTACTTAATAAAGTGACAGTGTACTGGCAAGCAAGAGTTCCCATTCTCCAGCAGAATAACGATGTGGCCTTCTGCAGCATGCGAGCTATTGAAAAAGCTTCTGGATCTGGACAAGCTATTCCACATGAAAGTTGGCTGCAAGACAGGACCAGGCTGGACAAGTCTCCAGCGTACCTCCCAAGGAGTTTGCAATGGTGGTGCAGATTGCATACTAATGATAACCTCTATTTGTTTGCACACTTGACTGGGCAAGGAAAATATTTTTCAGAAGGCCTGGCATGCCATTGGGGTTTACAAATTGGAAAGGCAGATGAACATTTCCATCTGGCAGCACCTTCCAAGTCATAGACTACTGGCCAAGTGCCTACACCCATCCATGCAAATCATCATTTCATATTCTTAAGACCTACTTCTATATTAGCATGTCATCGTTTTGTTCCCCTGTTCTTAATCTGGGTCCTTTTTTGAGTGGGTATTGTCAGTCATCATCTCCGCATACATCTATGCATTTTCTTATCCTGATCAGCAACACCCTTCCTGGTGGCCTATTTCTATGTTATGGTATATAAGGAAAATTGATATACAGGTATGGGAGTTAATTAGAAAACCTGACTGGAGTTCCCTGAGACTAAGTTCTGTGCCTGGGTTAAAGAAATACTTTTTTGTCTCCTGAATACAAATCTGCCTCTATTAAAAACCTTCATTGTGTTTTAGGCCAGTATGTTGAAAAAAAAATCTGTTTCCTGTGAATACGACACTTAGCCATGTGAGAGAGTAGAGTCACTTTCAAGGACTCTCTTGTCTTACTTGTACAGAAATTTTCCCTCTCTATCACACTTGGCAATAATTATAATTGGGGTTGGAGAATGGGGAAATTAAAAAGAGCGTTTAACTCCATATGGAACAGCGCGGTGAGGGGGGCTCAGATTTATCTTTTCTCCACTGATGCTTACTTATGTACAACCATTCGAGTTGGTTGTTTTTTCTGAGGACAATTTAAAGTTGTCAGTAAGAAATCAAAGACTGGAAAAGTCTGACTGCAAAAAAGAAATGCTTTGATTAAAAAATACAGCAACTGTGCTTCTATTCCCCTCTAGACATCCAACTTCTTGGACATCCCATATTTCTTGTGACGCACCAGCCTTTTTTCCTGGTGAGGGGCGGTGTAGTGAAGCATGTTAGTCACATGGCTTAGGGACAATGTGTTTGGCTGGGAAATCGAGTTTGAGGGCTGAAGTACCATGAGACCCAAAGGTATCATTTCAGAATGTAGTTTCTCCAGTTTTCTGGCAGCATTTTAATGATTTTTTTTTTTTTCATCAAAAGCAGACACTTTTAGATTAGATTTCCTTAAAAACTCCAGCCTCAATAGAAAAATGTTTACCACCCCCCACAGACTTGCACATCAGGCAGTGGAGGTAAAGTAGATTTCTTAAGTGCACCCTACCTAGAATAACTCCCACCAGCGAGTGATTTACAGTGAGCATGTGCACTGTCAAGGAAGAAAATATTTTTTTCTACAGTGTAGAAAAATGTGATCTAGTTTGGAGAAAAAAAATGTAAGCAGCTCTGTATAGCAGCCAGGCATTTGGGAGTTGGTTTATTATTTATATGACTAAATTAGAGTGAATAAATATGACTTATTATTTTTATTATTAATTTTTGCTATTGCAGCATAGTCATGAATTGTTAGGCACTTACACCAAAAGAAATAAAACCTGTCCCAAGCAACTATTGCTCTAATTGGATAAAAGACAACAGGTGGGATCAATGGCATAGTACAAAGTGCAGTTTATCAGTGAACTGTTTGGAGTCAATGTAACAAGAAGAAGCATGTGAATAATGGATTTTTCAGTCAACAGCTGAGCCAAAGAACTGGAGAAAAGTTTCACGCTGATGTCCCTCTCGAACAGTTAGTTTCATGTTCAAATTATTTAACCCTTTTTAAAATTGGTTTTTAATAGATGTAGGCCAATTTAGAAATTAAAATGCATTTTGCAAAATAAAAAGTTGAAACTTTTTTTTTTTGAAACTCTCAAAACAAAACAGTTTTTGCTTTTCAAATTTAATTTTCTTTTTACATTTGGCAGCGACCATTCATCAAATTGAACTCGGATTTCCACTCCAAGCTGCATTTATTATTGAATTTACTATCCGCTCAA
Organism: Crocodylus porosus; assembly: GCF_001723895.1. Taxonomy (NCBI): domain Eukaryota; kingdom Metazoa; phylum Chordata; order Crocodylia; family Crocodylidae; genus Crocodylus; species Crocodylus porosus. Next base: position 6,995,284 of record NW_017728924.1, on the reverse strand, counting down.
GAAATGTTGTCCACTTCTAGTAACAAGCAGTGGCCAAAGCATACTATCTACCTAGCCATTACCAATCATTCTGTAAGCAATGGAGTGTGGTTTTGACACTATTAGCCTAACTACCGCCTCTGTCCCATGCACATATTTGTGCTCATCACTGAAGGAGCATAATGAAAATCATAGAAAAGTGAGCAATCCCCTGCTCAAAGCAGAATTATCCCTGTCTAAACCATCCTAGAACCATCCTTGTCCAAACCATCCTGCTCTTAAAAGCAAGGACAGGTAAGCCATCAAGAAAAGATTTTCTTTAGTAGATAACACCATGGCAGTCTATACTTTTTAAGGAAATCTCTGTTGTGCTGGAAAAGAAGGGAAAATTAATGCACACCAATAAAGGCATCTGAGAGATTTTACTTGGCATAATTTGTATGTTAATGGCAATTATTATAAAATCAAGAGAGATGGAGGTGGTGGTGAGATTGCTGTCTCTGCAGGCTTGTGCTATCTGGAAGCCTACGGAGAGTCAATTTAGGATTAGAGTGGGAAGGAAAATAAAAATACTGCAAAACTTCCAATGATTATTCATATGTTCTCTTTATAACTCCCATCAGTATTTTTCTGCACCCTGATCCAGCTTAGGTTTATAATACGTGCTCACTTTTGCTGTTGCACATTGTCTTTCCGGTTTCAGTGGTTCACATGGAGCTAAATAATTACATGTGTAATTCTTTGAAGGACTGAGGCCCTGATTCATCAGGCCTAGACGAGTCTCTGTCTGCAGGCTCAGCGTCAGAGTGCACAAGGTAGAGGTTAAAGTAACACACGCTGCAGAGCAGTCACGCATCACTTATTTTGTATGTGCAAGTTAATTGTTCTGAGGATGCTTGGGAGGATACAGGAAACCTCTACAACAAAGTGTACTCATCACCGCAGAGTGTTGTTGGTCTTTAATATACACAACCCAGGTCTACACATGGGAGACTAAAGAAGCTGGCTGAAAGATAGAATTTCCTCTCTCTTTTACATAAGTTTCGCCATGCTCATTACCTTTGTATCTGAGCATCTTCCAATAATGACTAACATCTGTCATGTGGTATTTGTTCTCTCATCCTCTCCCCAGGGGGGGAAGTGTGTGTAGTGGAACCGCTTGGTTTGTTAGACTGTTGGCTTTGGGTTTTGTTTGTTTGTTTGATTTTTATCTATACCCCAATTGCTCCGTATTTATGTTAGAGAAGACTGAATTGGGGAAATGTGCCTTGCAATTGAAACAGAAGAGGGTGAGATTTGTGATAGCCCTGGTTTCCTGGGGAGATAATTCTGCAGTTTGAAGCCGGCCCCTGTGAGAGCTCTACCTCCCGCCTGCACAAAATGCTTTTACAGAAGCACGCTCTATTATGCCAGAGGAGTGTGGTTAGGAAAACAGGGACATGGGACTAGAAGCATCCCCAGAGTCACCGAGTCCAGTCCCCTGCCATCACCAGCAACCATATTGCATTTTTCTTTCCATAGCTTTCCAAATCTGTATCTTAAAATTAGTTGTGCTTCTTGTCGCTCTGTCTGAAAGCTTTTGCTCTGTGTCTGAAAGCTTTTGCTTTTGATGGTAAGAAACCTTTTTCATCCTTGAGTATAAGAAGGTATTTTATATATGCTGGTCCTTGGGCATGGAGTACCTTGAAGATAAGTACCAAGACCTTGAATTTGATATGCAATTCTATGAGAAGCCAGTGTAGAAAGCAGAGGATAAATTTGCAGTTACTGCCTTGTGCATGAGCTGGAGTTTCTAAGTCTGCCATCTTCATGCTTAGGTAGAGTGCATTGCTGTTGACCAGCCAAGGCACAATGGAAATCTAAACAACTGTGGCCATGATGACCCAATCTCCTATGCAAACAGAGGCAATAGAAAGCTTCACGTGTGGATACTGCTGTGTAACATTTTAGTATAAACAAGGAATTCAAGAGTACTTCTGGAATACTATAATAGTATTCAAATGGCTAAGGAGACTGTCCTACCGCTGCAGAATCTTCCTGTTCACCAGCATCACTCACCTGTTCATCCTCCATGAGCTGATCTTACTAAGCATTAAGCCACCTACATGGCATGACTGTGGTTAGATACAGGGAAGGGTTGGTTGAACTCTGTGACACTTAAATCTTTCTGGTGCTTGAATACATCTTACCTGACCAGCTCTGCTAACGGCCATAGGTAGAGGTTGAAAACAAGTGGAGAGAATTGATCCAGGTGTTGCTGAGAAGGTGTTGCTGAGGAGGTGTAGTTCCTTTTCATTCATGTGTGCCTTCAGAAGGGACTCATAGTATTTTAGCCGTAGCCCTGGATTCTTGCCATGTCTTTCAAATAAGACTGGGATAGCTCATGGCCAATAGTGCTGAATGCTGCCAAGATGTCTAGAAAGATGGCTAGCTGTCTACCCATTGACAAGAAGGAATCATCAATCAGTGCTACCAAAGCCATTTCAATTCGACCTCTTGGCCCGAAGACAGATTGTGCGCATAGATTAGTCTTGACACCAAATAGTAAGTTAGTGAGCAGTGGGGTGTCCAAAGTGTGTTTCTTCAGGGTCACTATGATGTTTGAAGGAGAAAGAGAAGAGATCTTTTTTTTGAAGCACTGGCTATCTTACTCAGGTATAGTTGTTTGTGACTTATTTCCAAAAGCTTGGAAGGGTCAGGCTTGAATTCACAAGCCTTGACTCCTTTGCCTGGCCAGAGCTTCTTGATGAAGAATACACTGAACTCTAGGAAAGTGGATGAATGTTACTTGGTAGATATAAGAGGTGTAGATCCATGCTGTTTAAGAGGGCTTCCTGAATATCCAGTCTTTTCAGCAATTCAGGGTGATCGTTCTGCAAAGAACAAATCTCAGTGACAGGCTAGCCAAGACCATGATCCAGAAGGGATGCTCTTAATCTCGATAACGCCATTTTCTTATGGAAATCTGCACTTTCTAAAACATTTTGATATGATGAGGAAATCACCATCATATACCATTCTTAAGTTATAGAACTATTCTCCCATTTACAGCCTTGGTTTTCTTTTTAATTGTAAAGAGGCTTAGTTTCCATTTTGGACATGTAAGTAGAGGGGGTTTCCATCTTTATCTGCCTAAGAGTATCTTACGTACCAATACAGTTAATCTTTTATTCTTTTGACACATAGAGGGCTCTCAGTTACTTCAATAATGTCAGTAATTTCAGTTGAGTCAGTCAGACAAATCTGGTGAGAGATCAGAATAAGGCCCTAGACCAAATTTTCATTAAACACATTTTCTAGCAGTAAATCTCATTGAAATGGAAGACTGAAATATCACCTCTGCTTTCATCCCCATATGTATATGTTAAGTTGTGTTGTTTTTAATTTATTTGGCACATCATGAATATCATTTTTGTTTCCCTCTGAAAATGAGAAAGGCAAAAATATACATGCAGTGCCAGGAAGAAAGCGTAAAACACCCTCTGATCAAAAGGCACATTTTTAAAGGCATTTTTAAGTGCCAGTAATAGAAGCTGGATAAATTAATATTTCCTTGAAACGGAAGCAAGCAGAGTGATAGCTGCCACTAGTGAGAAGATCTAAGACTTTAGAAAGGAAACAACACAATTAGCCAAAGCTTTCCCCTTTCATTGGTCTTTTCTCACTTCTGCTTTTCATGTTGCATTTTGTTTCATTGTATCCTTCTGTAGTCGTGCCAAAACCTAATGAGACAGCATTTGGCCTGATTTAAGATGCAGTCACTTTCAGGTAACCTGTTGCTTCTGAACATTAGAGCCATGTTTTTGTCAAGTACTGTATTTCCTGGTGTATAGGTTGACTCAGTGTATAAGTCAACCCCATTTTTTCCAATCCAAAAAGTATGGAATTTTGTAGATCCGGTGTATAAGTCAACCTACATTTTTGGATCGGAAATATGGGGTCAACTTATACCAGCCCCTGTGGAACAGGCACCTAGGGGTAGGGTGGCCATCATAGAGGACATTCTGGTTTTCTGTTGCTCTGTCCTCTATGGATATGAAACCAGATGCCTTTATAACCTCTATTTTTCTCTTCAAGAGAAAAATTTCTCTTGAAGAGAAAAATAGAGGGCATAAAGGTGTCCAGTTTCATATCCATAGAGGATAGAGGACAACCAGGCTGTCCTCTATAATGACCACCCTACCTAGGGAATGTACACATGCCACAGCACCACTTGCAGAGGATGAGGATGAGGCTGGGCTCGGTGCTCAGCTGGCACAACCACATCTCCTGCAAGTGGCACCACCTGGCCCATGCCAGCTGAGTGCCGAGCCTGTCCCTGTCTGCTGCAAGCAGCACTGCTGAGCACTGAGCCCAGCTGTGCCAGCTGAGCACCAAGCCCAGTGCTGCTCACAGGAGATAGAGCTGGGCTCAGCACTCGGCAGCGCTGCTCACTGGAGACAGGGCCAGGCTTGGCACTTGGCTGGCATGACCTTGTGCCCCTGTGAATGGCACCAGGCTTATTCCTCAGCTGGCATGGCCCAGGCATCTCCGGTTACAGGGGAGGAGGCCGCACCAGCCGAGTGCCATGCCCAGTCCTGTCCCCATCCCCATCCCCATCTCCTGCCAGCAGCACTGGACTCAGTGCTCGGCTGGTGCACCCCCATCCCCTGCAAGCAGCACTGCCTGCATCATGCTAGCCGAGTACCAAGCCCAGTGTCCATTTCAGGGGATGGTGCCATGCCAGCCGAGTGCCGAGCCTGACCCTGTCTGCTATAAACAATGCTGCTGACTGCTGAACCCAGACCTGTCTCCTGCGAGTGGCATTAGGCTCAACTCTTGGCTGGCACTGCCCAGGCAGCACCATTCACAAGGGATCGGGCTGTGCCAGCCGAATGCCAAGCCCAGTGCTGTTCACAGGGGATGGGAATGGGGACAGGGATGGGGACAGAGCCAAGCTTGGCGCTCGGCTGGTGTGGTCCCATCCTCTGCAAGTGGCACTGCCTAGGCTATGCTAGCTGAGTACTGAGCCTGGCACCACTCTCAGGGGATGGTGATACAGTGTATAAGTCAAGGTTAAATTTTAAGAGTTAAAAATTGGGCTTCAAAACTCAACATATACACTGTGAAATATGGTAATTTGTATGTATAAAAACAAAACAGTAGTAAGTAATTTTGGTAGCTAGCTGAGAATGCATTATTTTTAGTCTTTCAATTAGTTTGATTTCTTCTTATATCCAATTACAAGATGAATTGCCAGACACTACACTGTCTGTAATTCTAGAGGGGCATGCATTTTTTATTTTTTAAGAGAGGGAATTAACCACCAAATATTTTCAAGACTTTGACCACATCAAGAAAATTAATAGTATACATATTAGAGTTGTACTTTTGCACACTCCAAATCTGATGGGAAGAATGTTGGCGATTTGACTATTCTATTTTTTTAAACCAGAAATTAAAAATACATTTGAGTTGCCCCTTACCTTTAGTAAAGCCAAATTCAGACACACATACACAAACACACACAGGGATCACACACTTCTTCTGTTTTGTGAGGTGGGCTATTACTTTGTCCAGCTTCCTGAAACACCCTCTCAGTTTCTTTTGCAAAGGGAAGAAGAAAAGTTTGACTGTAAGAATTCCTTTAGATGAAAGCTGAAGATGCTGTCCTTCACCCTAAAAGGATGTCCAAAGCTAAGTTTCTTCTGGGACCCATGAAGGACCAGAACATGGATGCCACCACAGTAAATGATAATATCCCGTGTCACGGCAATTTTCATTATATGTGTGTATCATTTATTCTGTCTGTGATCATTTATTGACTCTTGTCTTGTGCTTAGATTGTGACCCCTTAGGGGTGAAGATTGTCTTTGTTCTGCAGTATTACAGGATCTAGCAAAATGGGTCCTGATCTGGGACTAGGGCTCCTAGGTGCTACCATGTTCATGATGATGATGCCAAGCTAAGAGGGAGAGATGTACAACCTAACATTTTTGTTTTCTTGCCATCTCTGGCCAGTGCCCCAAATGGAGGTAAACAGTGGGAGTTTCTAGACCTCAACTTTTCTCACTTCCCTAACCAGTACCCTACCCACACTCCTGAACTTTTAGTATTGGGCCCCCCTTTGTCAGAGATAATGATAATAATAATCAGACAACAGGGAAAAAAATTACCATTTTCAGGCCCCTTTCTGTCCAGGCCCTGGGTAGCTGCCCAGTTCACCCATGCACGTGTCCAGCTCTGTCCTTAAGCACCAGCAGACAGGTAAAGACAAGTGGAGAACATGGGTCACCAGAGGGGGATGCCAAAAGTTAGACACCGTGTCCAGGGAATAGTTTAAAAAATTAGCTGAGAAAGACAGCACAGGCAAAAAAGAAAAGTTTTGTGTCTTGTGCTAATCAGACAAGCCCTCCTCCTTCAAGCAAAAACAATGCAACAGAAGCGTGAGTGAAGGAAGTTTCTAGTTGACTGTATAATTTGCAAAGATAGTAGAATTACCTATAACCTAGGGGAATCCACTGTGTTTCAGAGATAAGGTATATGATGAAGATATATTAAAACCAATTCAAGCAACATGACCAGCTCATTAAAGTGTACATTTGAAGGAAGCTTAAATACCCATATGGACATAAAATCTCATTAAACATATTAATGAATTCTTTTCCTTTAACATTTTAGCCTAATTGGTTGCACATTTTTTTAAGTTGGGAATCTAGCTGTATGCCCAGTGGGAGTCCTGTTCAGAGATTCTGGCCACTTAAGGAGGATTGATAAACAGCACATTCAGCTGATCAAAATCACGATGAATAGTCGCTGTATGCTAGCAACCAAGTCACACTTAATCCCCTAAAGTATTACCAGGCTATGATCTAAATATTATTTCCTTTAAGACAGAGAGGGGGAAAGGGCTTTCCTCAAGCATTCACCCAACTGAAAAAAAATGCTTCAGACTTGTTATTCTGTGACCCTAAAACTGGAGAACCTGATGCGACATATATAATGTAGTTTGGAATCAATGGTTACAAATTGGCAGTAGAGATTCAACATAGTATGGGAGCATTAAAGGTGCAATAATGTCAATATGGAAAGCTGCAAGAGACTTAAAGCAGTCATGCTGCTTGATAGTGCTTGAGTTTTAAAAGCTGTCAGCTAGGCAGCAGAGATGAAAAGAGAAATCCTGTTAGATGAATTGGTGGCTGGAAAAGATCAGGGGTTTTTTTATAGATTGGGTATTTGCAGTGTATGACCATGAGAAGAAGCAAAAGCAATCACTATTGCAGTGCTAATTGTAATGAACTCATGCTACTAATGACAAGTATTGAGGGGTGGGTGGGTCTAATAGTGTCAAAATTAGGGAACACTGTCAAAATAAAAAAACCCCACCCCCTGAAATTCACCCTGTGTAGCCAGCAATCACAGGGACTCTACACAACATAGGGTGCTGCTATGTTGCAGCAGCAGAGTGCTCACGAAGTAGCTTTGGCCACTCAACCCTACTCTATATATTATCTTTGGACTCTGGCAGTGAGGGTGGTGTGGAGCCCAAGGTCAAACTCAACTATTCATTTTCAGGGTTGATATGCCCAGAGTCACAGTAGGTGCATAAGACAAATGTCCTCAGTGGCAAAAGTGAGCCTCTTACCACTACGTGATTGGTTGGCATTCTCCTAGCTGCTTCTCTTGAAGTCGATAGCAAATCTCCAGCTGACTTCATGGGGAGCAGAGTTAGCCCAATACTGGGCATTTCTTTAGTGCAGCGACCCTCAACATTTTTACACTCAAGGCACCCCTCGAAAAATGCCAGGTCTCAGGTGTCACTTGTTTTTTGACTGCAGAAAAATAATAGAGTCATGTTGCAGAGAACTCAGAAGGCCCACAGCAGGTCAAAATGTTTTTAGCCCTATGGATTCCTATTGGAAAATTTGGGGTTTATCTTATGAATCATGTCTGTGCACCCAGCTGTGCAAATGTTGCATGGCATCCTATGGCACCCTTGAAAGGACCTCAAGATACCCAGCACCCTGGTTGAGATGCACTGTTCTCGTGATGACTTTCCTCATAATTGGTTTAAGGCAATTTAATAGAATGAGGCATTGTGGGAATGGTGCTCACTCTGGAAGGCTCTGGGGAAGCCCAAGAGTGTTTGCAGTGGTTTGGCTGTACCTTTTCTTCATCTTCTTATACCACTATAGAAAGGAGAGGAAGAGCAGCTTGCTCTACTGCAACAGTCGTGCTTCTGTTTCTTTGAAGTTATGACCATCCATCTTCATAATTCTTTTCAAGAGCAGGTCACCAGCTTTTCCTCACAGACAGCCACATGGGAAAGGTACCATTTAGGGGAAGACAGGAGACTTGTGACCATCTGCAACTTAAAGTGGTGAATTCTGTGAACCTGGTCTGGGGGGCTTATATTCACTAGCATCCAGACTCATTTCAATTTGATGGAGGTTTTGAGTTCTACTTTAGCCATTGCTTTATGCAACTCAGAAGATACCTGGGAAGGCATGGTTTGGTTTGGGTGGTTCTACCAGGGTGATTTTCTTAAAACTCCTGTTATCATAGAACTGAAATTAAAACTATAAAGTATGGGATATTTCTGGCATCATATATAAAAACATGCAACTGGTGATATTGCAATTTATATAAAAAACACACAATCAGCTGTAGATTTAGTTTCATGAAATATGTAATAGTAGATGAAGATACAGTGGTATTGTATGCTAAAATGTATCTTGAATCAATTTGCCATTTTTATGCATAACTGAATTCTGTAAATGTGATAAAAATTACAACACCCCAGGGTAAAATTTACCCCTTTTCAGAAATTTAAAATGCATTTGAATTGTCCCTTTTATTAAAACCAAACCCTGACATGTACACGTAGACCATGCACTCCTCTTCTCTTAATAAAGTCTCTCTTTAAACTTTATTTTGAGTAACACAGAGATAGTCTATAAACCTGATATAGGCTGAATAGGGCGAATTTTGTTCTTAATGATTAAAATTTGGTGATGTTGTGGGATTTCCATACATAATTTGCAATGTAGTGCAAACGTTATTAAGATACTATCTTTTGGATTTTCTGTCACGTTAACATTTAATTTGCTAGCGCAATAAGATTGCCTTATCTGTTGTACTCGCCTCATCGTTAGGAGATTGACAATGTTCTCATCAGTTTACAAATGGATGGTGAACATTACAAGTCTATTTTAGAAGTCATATATGCAATATAAGTCACTGAAATATCTGTAGTTGAATCAGTATTTAAAACTTTGCTGTCAGGGTTGTCCAGCATTCGCTAGTATAGGTCAGAAAACCAATGGCCAAGAGTGGTTGAAAGCATGAGGTTAGGACATGTGCTATCCATTCTAACTTTGAAATGTATAGCACACAAATCAGCCTTTGAGTTCCCCTAGGGGACAGAGCAGAAAAGCTCATTAGCATGATCTCTCCATCTCCAGTAGGCTGGCTGTGGCAGGCACCCATGGCTCTGAATATCAACAGTGTCCAAATGCACTTTGGGTTAAATGGCCCAGCAAGTTGCAGCAACTAGCTCTACAATCATTTCAGGACAGAACTACTCTGGGATGCCATGAATCTTTCCTCATGGAAGGAGCACTAAAGATATGAAAAGCTGCTTGCATGTAAGGGACCAAAGGCACTGAGTACACGGGGCATGGAGGGCCCTGGCCCACCTTGGGAAGAGGGCTATCAGGGCCCAAATCTAAGAAAAAGTATGTAATATTTCTGAGGAATGATGACTGAGGCCAGGGATCTGGGACACTGCAGAAAAATGAAGATTTTATCTTTTTAAAGAGAAAAGCATGGGGAAACTGCAGGTTTCCCCTTGCAGGCTGGCAGAATACCAGCTTGAAGGGGCTGCTTGAGGCTGGGGGTCGGGGAGGGCAATTGAAGGTGAGGAATGCCACATGCATATGTGCATGCACATGTATATGGCAGCCAAGCAACAGTGAAAAGCAGCTCCTGCTGCTCCCTTCAGGTAAGTCTTTGGGGGTGGAGTGGGGAGGCACAGGCGACACGGAGGAGAGGGGTGTGGAGCCAAGTTGATATGGCGGGGGGGCAAATGCCCCCCCCCAAGACTTCTGTGCCCACAGTGGAGCACGGGGCACAGGACACAGTTTCAGGCAGGAACCACCTCTGTGGCACTGTGGGCAGGATCTGGCATGGGTGGGTGTGCTGCACCACCATGTCTGCCAAGGTGAGGTGCAGCAATGGCAATGGCAATGGCATGGAGATGCCCCACCCCTTGCTGCTGCTGGGTGGGCAGGGGGTGCCTCACCTCGGCAGCCATGGCACTCCCTCTCATGCCTGGTCCTGCACACTGGGCTGCAGAGGCAGCTCCTGCCTGGAATTGGTCCAGCCCCACTGCAGTCCTGCACCCTCCCAGCCCTACCATGTGTCGCCTGTGTCCACACTGTCCTTTCCCCACACACCCACCCCATTCCCCACACACCGGCAGCGGGGGACATGTCCATCATCTTAGGTCATCCTCCCCCCCCCCGAAAAAATAGAAGTCAGCACTTATGAAGTGGGGAATAAATGGAAAAGCAGCTATCCAGATATGTTTTCTAGCTCTGCTTTTAAAATTGTATAGAAGTCTATGAGCTCATTTTATTTATGCATGAATGACTTAGATTTTTCTCATATTGGGAAAGTACAGCAGTTGGAAATTTTAAAATACCAGAAGGGAAGCAAGCAAGAACTCAGGAGAACTGAAGTAGGACCTGGGCCCTGCTATTTCACCTCCTGAGAGAACTATGCTTCACTGACATCTCCAGAATTTAAGTACTGCAAATCTCAATCTCTGGTAAGGGATTAGCATGGATGAATTTGTGTTCTGGCACAAGCACATGTGCTTCCCATTTGATCCATTGTCTTCAACAGACAGCAGAAGGGACATAAATTCTAATCAACTGCAGAAAATGAGATCAATGGGCCTGAGTAATTACATAGTTTCTCTGGGCAGGATGAAATGTTTGCAGTCCTAAGCAATGACACGAAGGTCTTAAAACAGCAGGTTATCTTGATAATAAGGCTGGATTAGAAGCATAAAGCTGTGTAGCATTGTGGAATCTAGTTGGTACAAGGAGCAGAGTTGATTTTTAACCCATGAGGTGGCTGGCTGTTAGAAGCTTGTATTTTCTTGCAGTATGATCCCTACTGTATCTAGTGAAACTCCATCACAGTTTTATCTTTGCTAAGAATTGGATTCGATTGCACAAATCTCCAGTTGCATAGCACTCCTTCTACCTGTCCACTGTGACATCTGGTGGGCTGGATTTTGCAGGTGCTGGTCCCAACTTAGTCACAAATTACAGTGGAGTGTTCCTAAAAGAGTAGCGTGCTTTTGTTCAATCAAATATATACCTAGAGACCAAAAGATGTATGCAGTTGAAAACTATAATGTAGTTTGTAATGTTAAGTCCAAGTATCCAGTTTGGCTCACCTTGTGGAGAAGAAGAAGACTAACTTCAAGAATTCCTCAGGACAGAATACATCAAACAGTTTGAACTCTAAACCCACTGTCTCTCATTTATCATTTTGTCATTTTGTCATGAAATGGTTCAATTACAAGCTGATCAGAGGAAATAAGCAATCAAATTTTACTCTGAGCAGTTAACAAATAAATAGAGCTTAGTTTTAGAACTGAGTCTGATATAAGATGATATCTGAGTAGGAAGTCCTCTGAGTCTATTGATTTGCCTACAAAATATATTTTGGCTTGGGGCAATTACTTTGGCTATTTATGGAAGTTCATATTGCAGATGCTGGGCCTAAGTCTGGCCCTGACCACCTCAACAGATGCACCTGAGTGTGCATGTGCTATTTGCAGTGCCTTAAAGCTATTTGAGGCATCAAAAGCTGCACATGGTGTACGTACAACTGTTCACCGTACTGCTATTTTGCAGTGTGGTGCCAAAATTTGTCACTGGGGGATCCTGTTATAAAAAAAACAAGCACAGAAAAAGCAGTGTGGCAGCAGCGTGTGCCACCAGAAACAGCCTAGCCATCCAGAGCCACGCCCCGGTTTCCAGCCAGGCTCAGTGAGGCTGAATAGGTGTAGCTGCTGCCCCAGGAGACCCCCAGGACCCCAAGTAAGGCTGCTGGGGCTGACACAGGTGCTAACCCCACAGTCCTCTTCCCCACCCAGGACAGTTGTGCACTAGGCCTGTGCAAAGCACTTAGTATTTGCTTTGGATTCAGATTCAGCTGATTCAGAGGACAGTGGTTCAATTTGGTGATTCGAATCACTGTCCTGAATCAATTTGGCCAAATCTAATTCAGAGATTCAACCACCACTGACTTGGCTGAATCTCCAGATTGAACAGGCCCCGTCCCCGTCCCCTGCCTACTCTCCGAGCCCTGTCAATGGCTGCCCCACCTGACCCCAGTGTCTCGGCACTTAAATCCAGGCACTCACCAGTTCCTGCCAGACGGGGAGGGGGGAAGGTACGGCCATCTTCGCTGCCCCCCCACTGCCCCTTGCTGCATGGGGGCAGGCTTTGCCATGAGCCGCCAGAGGCCCCAACAGCCACTGAAGCAGGCAGTGAGTGCAGGGCTTTATTTTTTTTTTGTTTTAAGTGCCGGGATGCTGGGGCCACACGGGGCAGGAGAGCAGGCAGGAGTTGGGGGCACTTAGGAGGGGCTGGGGGAGTAGGCAGGGGAAGGAACCTAGTGGGGGTCCTCCTAGAGTCCCTTCCCCACTTCTCCAGCACACACACACCTCGCCCCCTACTTACTTGCATGGATTCTGGGTCCATGTCCCTGAGGTGGCGAGCAGGGACTGCCCAAATCACTGAATCTCTGAATCCTCCCTGAAGCATTTCAAAATCGATTCGGGGGCTTCAGATTGATTCAGACCTTTATATTGGTCTCCTGATTCAGTTCAGATTCAGAGATTTGACTGCCAAATTGGGCCAAATCTCCAATTCAAATCAGCAACTGAAGCTACATGCAGCCCTATTGGGTGTCAACCAGCGTGTGTTTGCACTGCTATTTGTACCATGGCAAACACACCCCTGCATATCAGGACATGCTTTTCTGTTGAGATCCATATAAAAAGTGTAGATTTAGCAATACGTGTGGCATAGAGAAGTTTGTCTCTCCTGATGTTATCTTGAAGAGGCTGAATCTTCCGAAGGGGTCATATTAGGGGTTTACCCAACTGCTTTTAGTACAACTGTCAGATTTAACTGTAAGAATTGCTCATTACTAGATGATTTGGAGAGTGATCTTCAGCCAGTTGTTCCCATATGTAGAATAGTTAATAAAATATGAGTAATATATATTTACATAAAGAGAGAAAGTACTTTATATCTTGGAATATTCCTTGATCAAGGGCCTATCTCAGAACACACTGAAAACACGGATCACATTCTCATTTACTGCAATGTTTTAATGAGCTACGGTCAGAGCCCAAGTGCATGCAGTTGAAAAAATGACTTTCCTCTAACTGTCTTCATTATACCAATGGATATTTCAGTTTTTTGCTACAAGCTAATGAAGATAACAAATTCCTTTTGCCAGAATTTCCAGAGGAAAATGTGTTTAAGCATATGGGTTTAATTCATATGGTAGCATCTAAACATGATTCCAGCTGAGGAAAACATCTCTGTTGAAAACAGTACTTAGGCTAAATTGCCTAATTTCCAGAAGTGGTGAGCATAAAACTTTCCCTGTTGCAGTCAGTGGGAGTTGTGGGATGCCTCTCATCTTTTCAGCACCTTTATAGAATCATAGAAAATGAGGGTTGGAAGGGAACTCAAGAGGTCACATCTAGTCCTACCACCTGCTCAAAGCAGGACCAGCCCCAACTAGATCAAAGTTTTGTCTAGCCATGTTTTGAAAACCTCCGAGGATGGAGCTTGCACCACCTCTCTGGAAAACCTGTCCCAGTGCTTGACTACCCTCCTAGTAAGACAGTTTTTTCCTATCTTCTAACCTCAACTTCCTGTGCTGCAACTTGAGCCCATTGTTCTTTGTTCCATCATCCCCCACCACTGAGAACAGTCCAGCTGCATCCTCTTTGCAACCATCCGCAGGTACTTGAAGGCTGCTATTAAATCCCACCTCAGTCCTCTCTTCTCCAAACTAAATAAGCCCAGTTCCCTCAGCCTCTCCTTACAAGTCATGTGTCCCAGACCCCCAAACCATTTTTCTTGCCCTCTGCTGGACTCTCTTCATCTTGCCCACATCCTTTCTGTAGTGGGGGGGGTCTAAAACTGGGCAAAGTACTCAAGATGTGGCCTCACCTGTGCTGAATAGAGGGGAACAATTACTTCCCTCAATCTGCTAGCAGCACTTCTAATAATGCAGTCCAGTATGTAGTTAGCTGTCTTGGCAACAAAGGCACACTGTTGAATAAGGGCATACTGATGCCCTGCATATGTGACTTAATCCTAAATATGGAATTTGAGGCCTAACTCTAGACGTGCACGCTTGAAAATCTTGACTTTGCTATTTTAGCACCTAAGAATACCTAAGAGAATTTCCATACTCAAGCAGCCATTTTGAAATGGTTTGGAGACACATTGAATACTATTTTTTTCATATTGATTAAAAAGTTGGAATCTCTTCAGTAATCTAGGATGATAATATATTGTTTCATTTTCACCCCAATCATTATATTATGCAAAAGGTAAAATACTATTCGATAGCAGCTACAACTGTAAAATATTGCAGAATGTGCTTTAATACAGTCTACTATGCAACTACATTTTTAATGAAATGTGAGGAATAATGGAATTTGCCAAGTTTAATTACATCCAGTTTGATTATAATTGAGTTAGTGCTAATGTTTGTACATCTCAGGCAGCTGACTGAACTAAAGCATTTCTTAAAATACACTGAGGCTCTTTCTCTCTGTGATCTTTTTAGAGTAGAGTCTTGAACTATGGCCAACACGTATTAAACACTTTTGAGGGTCAATACTGAAATGCTCCAAACTCTGGATATCTAACTTCAATCAATAGTTTATAATTAAAGGACAAATAAAGCACTCGATCAAAGAAGGCATATTGCCTCTTTGGAGAGCAGAGTCACAGTAGTTACCCCATATTAGAAGTCTGTTCCAAAAGTGAATGCTCTGGGATATGTGTGTATATCCCATCACATGTCAACAAGCAGATTAAAAGACGTTTTTGCACCCTTCCTAAACTACTTCTGACATCCCCCGTATCTTTGTTTTGACCATAGTATTCCAAAGTGTACATACAGTTTACATGTGCTAATTACTCCCTGTTACAAACTGTTTGCTTGAAGTATGAGAAATGTTGTTTCTTCAGAATTACACTGAAGTTTAAGTAGTGTTACAGTTCAAGACTATGTTAACATAAGTAAAAAGCTTTTGTCAAGTGCACTTGTGTTTAGCTTAAATACAAACATTCTAGGAAAAAGAGACTTTGACTAATAGCCACTTATAGTATGCTCTTAAAGGAAAATAATTTGATTATGGTACCTAATTATGTCTGTGCATTGAGTATTCCCATACATACAGCATACGCAATGGTGTCTGATCATTTTAGATCTCTTCCCCCATATCAGATTTGACTTCAGAAACTGGTCGAGTAATTGGGACAATTAAGGTGCCCCTGAGATATAATTACCCTTTCTAATTTCTGTGGGTGTAGGGAAAAGGAAGATTGGCTTAGAAAGAAAAAAATCTGGTTCGCTATAGTATCATGGGAAAGAGCATACCAAAAAACCCTAGACATGTGCAAATCAGCTTTAAACTCTTGTATTCAGCTGATCTATAAAAACATCAGGTTCTGGACTCTCTCCTGTGTACCACGGTAACTTTATGTTACAAAGACCCTTCAAATGAAGATCACTTCCATGTAGAGGGAGAGGGCTGGTGAAATAGCTTTCTTCCACTACCTCTTCCTGCTGCTGATATAGAGAAGGGAGGTGTGTCTGGGCTTTCCCTGTTTCACACCGATCCCTATCCATCTATCTAGATACCTACATGGTCCTCATCCCCAGAGAATCCAAGTGCCTCCAGCCATCCTAAGATGCCTCTTGATAAGGTGTACATAAAGTGTGCTCTGATAATGCCTGATAGTGTCTATGGGAGTGTCAGTCTCACCAGGCTTCCCTCCCTCTTGCTCACTTTTATCTGGGGATTTTCCGTGTAACAAAATTTGACTCTCCAATGAGGGATAGACTTTTCCATAAGTTTGCAAATATCCCACAAAGCCTCAGACCATTGTCTGCTATTTTGCATTGGATGGCACTGTGTTATCATGAGTTACAGTTGCACTTACTTCCACTTCAGTCAAGATGCAGTCCAAATGCCAAATTTTATAGGAGAAATAACTCATCTCCCTTCTGCAAATTCACACCATTGGCTCACCTAATTTTTTGGCAGAGTAGGTTCAGTGTTAATCTTTATGGGTGCTTTGCACTGTTGCGGTTGCTGATTTTAAAGCAAAAACATTTAAATTATAGTTGAGGAGGAACTTACACTATTATAACCTTCAGCCCTGAGGCTGTTATGATGGTTTGCAATGGATGTGTGGCCCCAGGCATGTACAACATGGACAAAGGACTCAATCTAAGTGTAAGGACAATAACACGTGCTGTTCCTGCCTATTCTAGGTGAGTGTTTGGTTGATGTGCTAGGGACACAGTGATTCTTCTTCACTCCCAAGAGCAGTTGCTCCCGATAACAGTGAATACTCAACTGGGTGCTGTTGAGGGCTGTGCTACAGGCTTATGGGCTGACACTATGTGAGTCACGTTGGCTTTCTTCAAATAAATAGGTGGAACTAAATGCAAAAAAGACCAATCCAGAACACCTCTACACAGCTGTCACCTACCACTGGACACACCTTAACTCAGGAGGTATCCTCAACTCTTGCATTTCTGCCCTTACAATTCCTTCAGCCTCTGGAGTTCTGCTTATGTTAATGCACAAACCAGCCCCAGCCCATCTCTTGCCTCAGCCCAGTTAGGATCTGCAAACTGCTGCCTAAGGCCCAGGAAGAGCTGAATCCATGAGCCCTGCTCCGAGCATACCTGAAACATGTGCTAGTAGGATCAGGCTCCTTACGTAATGAAGTAGCAACCATTTTCTTCAAGAAAAAGGAGCAGTGCTAATTAGAGGAAGACCTAGGTTCAGTTCCTTCCTTAAGATATTTTAACATTCATCACCTACGTCACAGGAGAGGGGCCTAATCACTAGGCTGGGTGCTGTGCTGGCTAGGGACACTTCCGAGGGCAATGCTGCTTCCCAAGAGTACAACTGAGCACCACCCCTCATTCCTGTCGTACATGTCCCAAACTCAGAAATGAGCCAGTGAGAACAGCCTCTCCTGCTGGGTTTCAGGGATACCAGGGACAGGGCGCGCAAGAAGGGACCAGTGGGGAAAGCTCAAGGCCTCCTAATCAGACAGAATACACCTGTTTCACCCCAGATTATGAAGCTCTGCATAGCCACATTCAGTCACCTGAACAGCCCAAAGGTCACTCCAGTTCTTCAAGGAAACTTTTGACCTCAGGACTCTGATCAGCCAATGCAGCAACCACCTCTCTCCATAGACACCCTCAGATATTTCTTTTTCCTCCTGTGATGTTCCAGGATGAAGAGGGAGTCTTGTTTCTTCTTCTTCTTTCAACACCCATCCCTTACTCTCTACTCAGTCTCTCGCTGTCTCTTCACAGACTGGTTGTGGGAAAAGTAGGGAGAGAAATGTGACTGGCCAGACTAACAGGCAGGGTGAAAACAACCAGAAATTCTCAGGATTCTCTCGCAAACATGTAGTTAAGTGAAGTTTCTGTTTCAAAACTATCTTTCCCTGTGCCACTGTATTGAGTATGGGTCAAACAATTTGTTTGTTTTTCTGCTGCTCCCATGTCTAAATTAAAGATTAAATTGTAAAAGAGGACTGTTAGACATGTTTACTGCTGTTTGAGAAACCATTCTCTGGGCTCCTATTTCTTGAATGTATTTACCTCGCCGAGCCCCTTTCAACCTGGGTGTAACTCACAGAGATTGACATTTACCCCAGCTAATGAATTTGGCCCATAATCTCAGTTACTCAAGCATTTCATTTTATAACATTCCAGTTTTTTAGGTTGCCTGTGGGCAAGGAAATACCTCAGACCAGTTCCTGAAGTCTTCTAGCAAATACAATCCAGAAGGAATGATCAACCCAAGAAAACACTCGAGTGATACCATATCAGCATGACCATTGGGTAATACTGGTGTGACCAATTGTGGTCTGCACAGCTTATTATCTGGTCTTTCTTGGAGTCTATTTTATGTTGTTTTGCTTAAAAAACACATAGACAATATAACTCAGCAGGATTTTAAAATCTCTTCCAATTGCCCATATCAGCTGCTGCTGCTGCTTTGGTTCAATTCGAAGGAATCTAGTCCAGTGGTAGCATCTAACGGTACAGGAGCTGTCCATATAGATCAGGTAGGCTGGGCAGAATAGAGGATTTGAGACACTTATTAGGTATTGTAATATCCAGCATCACTATAGAAGACTCATTTCTATTTCTGCTCTACATGTTCTAGTCCCTCACTCCTGCGGTGACCAGATACGAATACAGAGTAGACATCTCAGTCATTTACTCAGACCTAGAAGCATAGTAGATGCAAAAAGCTTGCAGAAAAAAGACTGGATTGAAGACCCCTCAGGGATTACACAAACACTGAGGAACTCTGGGAGTAGCAAAAAGCGAAAGAAAAAGAAGGAATTTGGGAAGTTACAATACCACCACATCCAGCTACATATGTTCATGGAAAGCTCATGCTTTCCCCACTAGAGCTGTTCAAAAAATAGAAAATGCTGCACTCCAGAAAAATTTTCAGGATCATTTCCATTCACACAGGTTTTGACAAGGAGACATTTTTCAGTTATGTGGCAATACTTTACAACATTTTAAAACAAATCGCTCATCTTGGAAAGGGAAAGATAAAGCCTTTTTTCAGCTAAAAATATTTTTAGTTGAAAAATTTGAAACAGCCAAAGTTTTCACTTCCTTGTTCTAATGGACAATTAGACACTAGGGAAATAAAGTGCAAGTCATGAAAATTAAGAGGTCACGGTCTGGGCTTATCATTTTAGCTTCAGTGGTAAAATATTCATAAATTCAGTATATATTTCTGTCTCCCCTTTTATTTTAGACATATTGGTATTTCAGATGCTAATTTTCTAATTTTATTTTTTGGCTGTTGGGGTGAGAAGCAAAGCTATAATTACTTCATTGTTATCTATCATCAAGTTAAACCACATTTTAGAGCTACCCTAGTAATTGTCCTTGGTAATTGCTGAGATGCTTGTGCAGATTAGGTGCTTACTGTATTATTTAAAGTGTTGGGTCATCTTTCTGTAATTGTAATGAACATGCTTTTCATTCTGACATGCTGTTCACATTCTAAGTGAGAGCTGAGCAATGATGCAAAGCACAAGTAGTAGCACTCCACGTAAAGTGAGCTTTATTAAAATGTATAATGAAAAAGTTCTGGATTAACAAATGATATCTTTCAAATAAATGTTTTAACCAATTTACCCCAGACCTCAGGCCCCACAAATTATGCATTCCAAACTGTCTGTATCTATGTAAATATATATGCATTTAGTTGCACATATGATGAATGCATATCTAACCTATACAGATACACACAGACACACATATATATGTATAACTGTATACTAGGTCTGTGCGAAGCTTTGTGTACTGATTTAATCTGGAGGGGATTCGGCCTCATTTGGTGGCTGAAACTCCGAATCCAAATTGAACTGGGAGACCAATAGAAAGGTCCGCATTGATGTGAAGCCTCTGAGTCAGTTCAGAAAAATTTGGAGAAAAAATTCGGAGATTTGGTAATTTGGGCAGTTCCCACTCACCACCACAGAAGCTGGACCTGTGCTCTGTGCCAGAAAGTAGGGAGCAGGGGGGAGAGATGGAGGAGGAGGGAGGGGCCCATAGGGGGACAGCTGCCAGGCCCCATCCCCAGCATGCTCCCCCAGCCCCTGAGCGCCCCCCCAACCCCTGCTCACTCTCCGAACCCCATCAATGGCTGCCCCACCCAGCCCCAGTGTCCTGGCTTGCTTTTTTCTTGTTTGTTTTTGAAGCCTCTCACTCACCAGTTGCCGCAACTGCTGTCAGGGTTTCTAGGGACTCATGGCAGAACCCCCCCCATACAGTGCAGGGCAGTGGGGGGCAACGGGGATCACCCCCTGCCAGGCAGGAGCCAGTGAGTGTGGAGCTTCTTTTTTTCTTTTTTTGTAAAGACCTGCATCGCTGGGGCCGGGCAGGGCAGCCATAGGGGGGCTGGGAGAACAGGTGAGGAATGGGGCCTGTTTGATTTGAAGATTCGGCCGATTCCACAGCAGACAAATCTGCGAATTACATCACCAAATTGAATCACTGTCCCCTGAATAAGCCAAATCCAAATCCGAAGCAAATACTAGCCTTCTCACACAAGCCTACTATATAGGTATGCATGTGATGAAAGCATATGCGTGTGTGGCGGGTGCATGTGTGTGTGTTCAGATATATATTTGTATGTGTTCAAATATGTATGTGTGTGTGTATATGTGCATATATGTGTATACACACATATATAAACATGCATACACAAACACACCCCTATCTGAACACACACACAGATATATGTGTGTGTGTGTGTGTGTGTGTGCGTGCGTATACGCACACACTTTCATCACATAGGCATGCATGCACGCACGCATACATACATACATACGTGTGTGTGGGTAATCCAATTTCTTATGAGTGGTACATGGCTGACCTACAATTGATTAAGTGTCTTTGCATTTCCTGGTGTGAATACAATTCCAGTTCTCTCTGTACTTCACAAAAAGCTTAATATTGAAATATTAGTAACTTACTGAGTCGCAATTAGAGACTCCAAGCTATGTTAGCAAATGAGGGTTACTGTTACTCTACAGAGTTAGCCCTGATTAATAGCCATGTGTCTTTAAGACTGTAGCCCAGATTTTTCAAGTTTAGTGATCACCAGTAGGCTAGTGATTCATAATCCAACAGCTACTGAAATACCAATATGTTTATGATTCAAACAAGGGCCAGAAGCTAATCTAGCAATTTATATTAAGCCTCCCCTTACTCAGTTGAAATAGAGCCAAAAATAGGCACAGAAATACCACGTAGGTTATATATTTTTCCCTGTGATCAGCGTCTACTGTCAGTAACATTACTGTAAAATTAGGGATCTCTGTTGCAGCAAGGCTATGTCTACCTGGTAAATGTATCAAACTGCAGAACATGGATAGCATCCTAGCTACTCCCAGTGGGCTGTCTCCTAAACTGGGAACAAGGTAACTGCTTCCATGCAGTACCCTAAGTGGGTTAACTAGCATAAGGGAAGGCTAATTAGCGCAGGCAATCTGCAGTACTAATTATCGCACATGTAAGGTAGAGTGCATTTAGCTAAAGTGCTTCCAGGTTACAGACCCTGGGGCTGTGTAGGATACTGGACATTTACTATGTAGGTGTGGCCTAGGGCTTCTCTCCTAGAAAGGCTTTATACACATGCTTAATGTCATATGCTGTGAATAGTGTCATTGACTTCGCTGGTTCTATTTGCAGTGCATAAGGCTTCACCTACAAGCACATGTTTGCAAGTTGGGGCATAAATCCATCATTCCACTAGTGAATAATAAAAAAGCACCCACTTGCTCATAGTGAACAACTTGAAACTACCCATCACATTCACTAAAAAATGGTATCAATATTCTGAGAACTGCCATGTCCTCTTAAGTGTGCTGCATAAATCGTGGCTTTCTTGGAAAGTTAATTGATGCATTTATAAAGTCTGCTGCTTTTTCCCCCTTACTTTTTCAATAAGTGTGCAAACCACTGAAAAGCCTGTAGGTGATAAAAGTCTTCCTTGAAATCATCTCAAATAGAATGTAGCCACAAGGTAAAATTCTTCCAGGAGCAGCAATTGGTCATGCACGATTACCTTCTGACACACAAAATAGCTAGCCCAGAGTTTATGCTGTCATTAAATAAATGGGAACTAACAAGAAGTCTTTTTTTATCTCTCCCTATACTGCAGATCCTGTTCTGACAACGGCTTCTGAGGGAGGGTCAGAGAAGGTGGGCTCAAATCAGCTTTGCTCTGAACCCTGTATTGTGAATTATACCAGTGAAGAGAGAATTTGAAATGGTACTATTTTGATTTGGTGTAAGTAAGGCAAGGCACAGGACAAAGTCAAATCAGATCTACCATGCTGGTAACAAATTCTTTTCCCTTGCGCTGCTGCTAGCAATGTCTTTTGTAGAACTGGATCTTCAGATTTATTTGTACTCTCATTCCCTAATCGCTCTGGGTACATCTACACATGCCATTAGTATAATGCAATAAACTCCAGCATATTTCACGCTGGAGTCAGCTGCTCCCAGGCACAACGTTTACACGTGCACCCAGGACTGCAGCAGCCTGAGATGGGGTGGAGCAGCCCCAGGGGTTCTGGGAGTCTGGGGGTTCAGCCCCAGGCTCCAAGTGGTGGCATTGGGCAGTGGAGGGGCTGGCGTGGCAGGTAAGAGTGTGCAAAATGGGCCCTATTCGATTCAGATCAGGGACAGTGATTCTATTGGTTGATTTGGATCACTGTCCCTGATTCAGTTTGGCCGAGTCTGAAGATTCAGTGCTGATTCAGCAATTCAGACATAGACACAGCTGTAAATGCTTTTTCTACATATCTTGAGGTACCAGGTACGGCACACCAAAAAGCCACCTGGGAACACTACTGTGCAGTAACACCAGTTACTGTACAGTCATTTAGTACTTGTGTATACAGCTACTAAATGACTATGCAGTTACAACTGAGCAGTCAGCATCTCATATTGATGTGGCCAGTATTTACAAGTACTATCCTGCTGCAGAGTAAATTCATTTACTCCAGCCTAATAGGGGGACACAGGTAGGTGCCAAGATGTTTACTGCATAGCTAATTAGTCAACTGTGCAGTAAAAATCTTGTGTACACGTGCCCTGTGAATAGTACTTTACGTTCCAAATAGTCCTGCTGAAACTACTCATAGAACTGAGTACAGTCTGGCATGAATGGGAATATCTGAATATGTCTTTCTATTTTCCCCAATGCTAGGAGGGGTAGATAATAGTGACCACCAACATGGTACTTCCCCAGGAAGTCTTTGGAAACAATGGTAGGTAATGCTAGTTTAGATTAGCGCTGCTATATTAAATCCTAATAATAGGATCAGTTACCCACCGCCTGTCTAACATTTGAATCAAAAAAAAGAGAGAATAAGTTACAAAAATTAAACTGCAAAAAGAACAAATTCTGCTGCTACTACTCATCAGAAACGCCTGGGTCCCAGAGAGCTCTTTTAAAGCCAGTAACCCTACTCTTGGAGAAAGGTGTTATTCAGTGTGATTGAAGGTGTCAGCATTGGCTTGTGGACTTCAGAGAAATAACCTGTTTGAATAAAAGGGTCTGCCGGGGTAGAGGGTAGAGGCCTGACATGACCCAAAAAAATAATCCATTTTCCTGAGTGTTGCTCAGAAATTTGACATGACCTTTTCATAGAGTCATAGATGATAGGGTCTGGAGAGACCTCAACAGATCATCGAGTCCAACCCCCTGCCTAGTCAGGAAAGAGTGCCTGGGTCAGATGACCCCAGCCAGATGCCTATCCAGCCTTCTCTTAAAGATCCTCAAGGAGGGGAGAACACCACCTGCCTTGGAAGCCCATTCCAAATTTTAGCCACCATTACCATGAATAAGTTTAGCCTAAATCTGCTTTTTGTCAGCTGGTGATCATTGCTCCTTGTTACCCCAAGAAGCGCCATGGTGAACAGAGCATCTCCGATCTCTTGCTGCATCCCCCTAATGAATTTGTAGGTGGCCACAAGATCACCTCTTAGCCTTCTCTTGGGGAAGATGAAGAGGCCCAAGTCCCTCAGTCTGTCCTCGTAGGGCTTGTCCTGTAAGTCCCTAACCATACAAAGCACCTCCTCTGGACCCTCTCGAGTCTATTAACTTCTTTCTTGAAGTACGGTGCCCAAAACTGGATTCCATACTCCTACTGCAGTCTGACCAATACTGCATAGAGGGGAAGTAGCACCTCCTTGTCATAAATCTGCTGATGCACGGTAAAGTGTAGTTAGCTTTGCTGATGATTTCATCACACTGACGATTCACGTTCATGTTTCCATGAGGAGTGACAGTGGAGAGGTAGACAGACAACATAAATCTATGCACCTCTTTGAGTAATCCTGCTAATTGGAAATTCACTCTTCCAAAGTGATTACAATTGCTAGCAAAACTGACCTGAAATGCAGAGAGAATCCTAGAAGAGATGGAAAACAGCAGTCTAGTCCCATCTTCCTTTCCAGAATCCCCCTTTCCAACAGTGGATAATCTCTGAACAGTGGTGCTCATTTCTTACAACCATTTGCTGCCTCGATATTTGGTATCCCATTTTGGACTGAATTGTCTTGATCTTTATTTGGCATCTCAGAAGGGAAAGAAGTCATCTTTCTTCCTACAATTCAGCACTGGCCAGCAGGAATGGGCAGGAGTTACTCCATGCACCTTACACAGGTAGTGACAGAGTGACCAGTTCCATGAAAAGGAATTAATTTGCTTTTACTTGGGGCAAGAGGAAAGCAGGTGAGCAATTAGGACTCTGAATCTCCACTCATACACTGGTCATGGGGCAGTGGCATACCACATTACCCCCTTGTGACGGCGTGGCCTAGGGGTGCCGTGAACTCCCCTAGCACCCCCTACTGTGTCAAGTTGGTGTCAACTCACCCTCACCATCTCACCCGCCACGTCTTTGGTGTTATTAGTGTTTAAGGGAGGCTGCCTTTTTATCTTCTTTGACACGGTGCCATGAGGTGTCCCAGTCTGTGCCCTGCCCTAGGTGACTTGGTGCACTAACGCCTTCGGGGCTATGCGTGGCTCCTACCACCCCTGTACCACGCCCCAAGCCTCACAGTTGTACAGGACGTTGTCTGGTCAATTTCCCTCTTGGCGCCCTCACGGGCACCCCCGGCTCGTCCCACAGTCGCCCGTACCCTCATGGACGCTCTCTGGATCGTCTCACTGTTGTCCGCACCTCATGGGTCCCCAGGCTTGTCTCACAGTTGCCCGCATCTCACAGGTCCTAGGCTTGTCTCACAGTTGCCTGCACCTCACAGGCACTCCCTGGCCCACCTTGCAGCCTGCACCCCATGGGTGCTCCCTGGCTTCTCTCGTGGTTGCCCGTGCCCTCACAGATGCTCCCTGGCCTGCGCCTGCCCGCACTGGGGTTCTCCCGCAATGCCGCCCGCACCAGGGCCCTTCTCCCCGCTCACGCCCACACCAGAGCCCTTCTCTGCACTCGCGATCCTGCCCGCACCGGGGCCAAGGTCGATACACCCCTAAAAGCTGCGCCCTGTCTGGCGCTGAGGTCTCCACACTACCGTGGAACCCCCATGCGGCCTCCTCCAACCCCTAATAGCCTCTCCTGGTCCTCCGGTGTTATAAAACTACAAAAGCAATAACGCGAGCTAATCAGCTATAACTCAAAATCTAAGCCCTCTGGCTAAAACATTCTCTGAGCCAAGCATTCTCTAAACCACGCACCATGTCGCACCCATAACTAGTGATTTATACCTCCAGGCCTTTCTCTTTTTCCCCTTTCAGGGCCAAGCTCTTTTCCTTGGCCTAACAGTGCCCCTTCAGTCCCGCTGCCAGTTGGGAGAGGGAGAGAGGGAGAGCACCCACAGCCTCCTGTCTGTGTTTTATGGTGGTCATCCCTGCCCCTTCTGGTCAGCTGACCCACCAGGTGCTGGCCGCTAGCAACCAGCACCTGAGCCCATACTACTGCTTTTCAGTAGCAGGCACCTTAGTGCCCTGCTACACCCCTGTATGTCATAGATTGTAGAATTACAGTACGGTCCTGTATTCACTCAAAGTCAGAGGTATCTGTCTGACTGCAAGAGTCTATTGGCTATCAGCTAGTGTCTTAAAAGGAAGTGCAGTAAAGCAGCACATCCTGTTTTCCTTCTGACTGTGAGATAAGCTGTAATGTTGAGAGTAGCACTTGCTGTTCTCTCTGGTCCAGAGCCAAGCTATAAAAGCCAAGAACATATTCCATTCTCAGCATGCTAGTAATAAAATGTCTCAGTAGTGAATGGCTGCTTGAGGGCCAATGTGTGAGAGAGAGCCTGGGTATTGATGATATTTTATATGCTGCTAAGTTTAGAAAAAAATAATGAGTATGTTGCAGTTCCAACTATGGCTAATAGAGATGAACGGAACATATGGTTCAACATTGGGCTATTTTTGCTTGTTAAAAGCAGTTTTGACATAACACAGCTTCTGCATGGTCTTCCCTCAAGCTTTCCACTAAGGCAATGGACAGTGCAAAGGGAAGGAGAAAAGTCTGAGAATAGTAATGACTTTCTATAATTGGGTCCTGGTTCATGCCCAAGACTCCTAGGCAGCACAGTGCAGCTAATAGTAATTGGGCCAGATTATTGGCTTCTGCAAACTGTCACAACTACACTGGAAGCAGTGCAATGTTGTTGGTTTAAGATGCTGAGAATCTAACCCAGTATGTTATGCATTCTGCCATAACAGGCGCTGTCAGACTCCTCTCTTCTCAGACGACGATGTTCCAGGGTGTTTTCTTTTATCAGTTAATTATGTGGAGCCTGATTTTGCTCCTTACACATTCAGGCTGAATACTGCTCCATGAAAAGTCACATTGACTTCAACAGCCTGATTCAAGGACTAAAGTGCTACTCAGTATAAATAAGCAGATCTGAACATGCACTTCAGTAACACTGACACATTCTGTTTGGGATTTGTTTGTTTTGCGCAGGTAAAGCTTGATTGGGTTTTGACTCTTTGTATCTGTCACGCTCACACGTTTCAACAATATGAATGGCAGTGCTAAAGCATATCAAGGGTTCAATGCGATCTAAGTGTTTTCAGTGTTAAAATTAAAGTGTATTTTATCAATAAAGTGGCTGAACATTCATTTCTGGAAAATAAGTTGACTAATGCACGAGGGCAGAATTACATCCGTCTAATCATTTTGGGTAAAATTCCCATTGAGATCAACATAGGGAAACAAGCTAATGCCATAACGAGCAGATTCTCGATTCTGCTTCACCTTTCAGCTCCAAGAGAAAAATTGTTGTGAGACTAGCATCAGCTTTTGCATCCAACTGAACTAAGATGCATTTTTCAGCACAGGAAGAACCCAGCCAACGACTTGCTGGTCATGTCCCTATCATTTCTTCCCTGAATGACTAAAGCCTGCTCAGAAGGAAAAGAACTGGCCCTTATATTATGTAGCATGGGTGCGCTGAGCATTCTCTGCTGTGTCACTCAGTGTTGTACTCGAGATATCAGTGTACAAATGCCATTGCTAGAAAAAGAGGATTTCCTTCAAAGAACTGCAAATACAACTGCATAGAACTTATAGAAGTCGTAGAACTTATCAGTGTGGTGCAAAATATTCATACCAAGTCTGAAATGCTCTACATTGTCTCCTTTTCTTGAATTGGTATTGCCCTCCTTTCCAGAATCTGGTATTTGCATGTGGACTATTCTATACATGAAGTTTCATTGAACAGAATGTATTTTCTGCTGTGTTGATGCAACAAGAAATCTAGTTTGTATACAGTGAGTGCGTCTACATGAGATGCTTAATGCGCAGTAGACTGAAGGACTGCGCATTACAGCGACACGGCAAAAAACATGTTATTACACTAATGCGCAGTAGTATTAATCTACTGTGTATTAACCATCACGAAAAAGGTGTGTAATTGCACTAATGTGTACAATCATACTAAATAGGCACTGCAAATGAATGAACATGTAGATATGCCCAGTGATACGTACATATGCAGAAGTACTTGCTCATACACTTATGCACTCCATGGTGGTGCCAGTAGCAGCTCCACAGTTAAGGTTGTTGAGTTGAAATGTACAATTAAGGAGTATTAGGATCTCTTATTTTCACACTTCAGTGATTAAATTTGGTCTCCAAGGCCATGTCTGTATCACCTTCCTGCTGAGTCTGGGACCGTTGCTGAGAGACAAACTTCACCTTCTTATTTTTGTGTGAGTTGGGCTCATTTTCAGAGTGACTTAGACAAATGGAGCATTGGGCCAAAAGAAATCTCATGAGGTTGCACAAGGACAGGTTTAAAGTCCTGCAGTTAGGACAGAACAAACCCATGCACCGGTACAGGCCGGTGGCTGACAGGCCGGACAGCAGCTCTGGAGAAAAGGACCTGGGGGTACAATCAGCTGAATATGAGTGTGCCCTTGTTGTGAAGAGGACTAATGGCATCCTGGGCTGCATTGGTAGGAGTGTTGCCAGGAGATCAAGGGAAGTGATTATTCCCTTCAATTCAGCACTGGGGAGCCCACATCTGGAGTACCTTGTGCAGTTTTGGATCTCCCACTACAGAAAAGACAGACAAATTGGAGAGAATCCAATGGAAGGCAACAAAAATAGAAGGCTCTGGTGTATGATTTATGAGGAGAGGCTGAAGAAACTGGGCTTATTTAGTTTACAGAAGTGAAGACTGAGGGGGGATTTAATAGCAGCCTTCAAGTCCCTGAAGAGTGGCTCCAAAGAGGCTGGAGCTAGACTGTTGTCAGTGGTGGCAGATGACAGAACAAGGAGCAATGGGCTCTAGTTGCAGCAAGGGAAGAAGTTTATTTGAGATATTAGGAATAATTTTCTCACTAGGAGGGTAGTAAAACACTGGAACAGGTTACCCAGAGAGGTGGTGGACTTCCATCCTTGGAGGTTTTTAAGACCCAGCTAGACAAAGCTTTGGCTGAGATGATCTAGTTCAGGCTGGTCCTGCTTTGAGCAGGGCATTGGTCTAGATGTGACCTCCTGAGGGCCCTTCCAGCCCTCATTTTCTACAATTCTATGAGAACAGCCATGGGCTTGACAGGGAAGCAGAAGAAGCATGGTCTGAGTTCAGTACAAACTTTTCAGAAGCCAATTTAATTTTTGTCCAGGCTTGTTTTAGTGGAAAACTTACTGTGTTTTGCAGAGGATGTATTCTAAAATCCCCCACACATACGTTTTTGAAACATGCCCTGGTTTTACCTTGCATTATAGTTCAGAAACCTGACAAAACTATTAGGTTTTCAGATGACTGAAAGAGACAGTTAAGCACATGTTACCTCCCAAAGCACAGAAAAAGGCAAGACAGCTCAAAAATTAGAATGCTTCAGGCAGAAGGGCTTTGGCTGTGTATTGATTTGTGAAAGCTCAAGTGGATGAGAAACCGCTCGGATGCAGAAGCAATGAAACAGCACGCAGAAAGGGACAGAGGAAGAAACTTCAGTTCAATCTGAACTGCACTGGTATTGGACTGAGAGAGAAACTAAGGGGATGAGCTTCAGGGTCAGGGTCCTTACTGAAAGAGGTTTGAAGATGGGAGTATTGAAATGTGGTTTGCTTCTTCCTGTGCTTAAAAAAAAGAAAAGATTCTACATTGCAAATAAAAAAAATTTGAATTGCATCATAGATACGTGACTCCCAGCCCTACCTGGAAAAAAAAAAAAAACTTACAAGAATTTTACCACCCTGAAGTTTATTAGCTGCCCAGATTAAAAAGATAGCACCTCACACATCTCTTTGAGAGAGGCCTCCGGTTAAACAGTGACGCCTTGTTCAGACTCTCACGATGATACAGCATCTGTGTACCGATAGCATCTTGTATGCAAGGCACTTCTGAAATTTTGCAATCGAACACGCAATTATTTCCCCTTCTTTCGAACACATCATTGCTCCATTTACACCATTCAACATCTCTTAGTGAGCTTGGGATACAGGCTGAACAACAAGGAGAACATGTGTGGGCTCTGGGGCTGATGGGAGGATGAGGAAGACCATGTGCACCATAGCTCTGCAAGGATTGTTCAGTCAAGGTGTGGGGAGAAAGGAAAGGAATTAGCAGCCACGTGCAGCAGTCTGCGGGGGGAGGACATTTTTGCAGGTCTGCGTGAAGTAGGTCAGAGCAGAGATATAACGTGTGGGACCTACAAGATTGGGGGAACTACTGTTCTTTGGTACAATAACATTTCCTGCTCTCTGTGCTTCCAACATTATGCTTTTCAAGAGCAAACCATATGGCTTTTTAATGGTTTAGAAGTCAGACTACCTTGCCGGCTTTACTAGTCAGCTGCATAAGGGGGCATTTGAATATGTACTATATTTTTTCATCTCTTCAATAATTTAGTTATAGGCAGTTTTTACTGTCTTTCCACTAACGTAATGTAACTTTCATAAAATGTAAAGAATTTGACAGACAGAAAACTTTTCATAAGTCTCTGCTACGATACACTTATAAATCAATACAAGTTTCCAATCTTACCCGAAGGGATGTTTTGGGAAATTGGAAACGTTAATTTCTTCACATATGCAATTAGTAATGCTTGTTTTGTAACAGAAGGACAAAATGATGAAAGGACTGATATTCCTGTAGACCTGAGTTTTGCCGTAAATGAGCAGGACCCCCTGATTTCACCATTTAGGGCCTTACTTCTCTTCTGAAGGAGAATTCTATATCAAAGTGAGCGGGGATCCCTTTCTCCCCCAATAACACTGGGGACTGATCTAGAAATCCCTGGCTGGGCTCACCTGACCAATCCCAGTAAAGTTAATGGAACAGCTGATGTGGTTTGTTGAGTGTCTTGCTGATTCAGAGGCCACATTTTAAAGCTGTTTATAGCTACCTACCATAAATTAATTACCGAGATATTAAATTGCTTTATAAGTAGTGTAGATTTGGTATTTAAAGGAATAAAATGCAAACGTGCATGCTAAATCATGGTGGGTGTGTCAGAATCAATTAGCCATTAGTCAGCCAAATACTGGCATGAGGATGAAATGATGCATTTATCTCCCAGGACAGGGAGATGCAGAATGAACAAGAATTTCCATATCAACCTCCACTACTATGAGGGAGAAAGCAATTCCTTTTTCTAAAAAATAACTCTTCTCCATTGAAATCCTGGAGCCTTGGTTTAAGGGTAAAATAAGCATATCCCTTGGTTGTGGTCTTTGTTTACTAATAACCACCATAGGGTGCCTAATGGTTCTGAGATGAGAACCATTTTTTTTTGCCTCCCATGAAGTCAGTAACCTTACTCTTAATGCTTTAGCAGTATAATTAATGTAAAAATACAAGCCTAAATAATTGCTTTGGGGTCATCTTAATTAGGAGTGCCATCTTTTAATTGGCAAAGCATTTAATTAAGGCCCATCCTTAAATCCTATCCCTTACATTGCATGAATAATTCCACATAAATTTGAATGGAGGCAAAATATATTAATCCTAGCCTATCTGCCTGTTATGTTTGTCAAGCTTGTAAAGCCAGGGGGGAGGGGAATCTTTCCCTATGTATTTTTATTAATCCAAATGTAAGCCCTGTAGTCTGACTTTCTAGAGGGTGAGCGCTTTCTGTACCTATCAGTTGGCAGAAATGACCACTGCATGCCTTTCTTTCAATAAGCTCTTTACCCAGAAACCCAGACGGAGCAAAGCACGATGGCAGGAGGAGAGCTCTGCCCCAGTTTATTGGTGGACAAAGAGAAATAGAAATACTCCAGAGAGACTCTATAAGCTTTCTATTCAAAATGAAACAGACCCCCTGCAGATACCCACTGTGGAAAGCCAGTCACTAGAGCTTTGTGCATCTGAGGACATGAGTAGTGCTTTCCCAAAGGGCAGGAGACAGGCTTGCTGGAGCTTTGGGACTCTGGGATTATCTTTACCTACTGACACTAAACAAGGAGTGTATATAGCACAGGAGAAGTGATATACTATTTGTCTATGGGGTGAACACACTGCTGATTTGACAGATTTGACAAAAGAACATTTTCCTTATGGTTCATTTGGATAGGATGCTGACATATGTCCTAAAGTGACGCAATAAATATATAACCTGAGTTAAGCTTGCAAGTTGGAAAATACCAATTATGAAGGGTACCTTGGGAGGTATTTAGTGAGCTCAGAAATTCTGGCTGAAGACTCAAGCCAATGGGGTTTGTTCTTGGAACTTAATCTCTGCTGCTGCCACCAGCTCCAGGAGGATATAGAGAATATCTCCAACACAGTGACTTGAAACTGGGCTTTGTGACTTCTTTTTATTAGGCCTGTATGAAGTGGTTAGTATTTGCTTTGGATTCGGCCAGTTCGGGGGACAGTGATTCAATTCAGTGATTCGAGTCACTGTCCTGAATTGATTCAGCCAAATCCAATTCAGAGATTTGGCTGCTGACAAATTGGCCGAATCTCTGAATCAAACAGGCTCCATCCCCCAGCTGCTGCGACGTGAGGTGGTGATTGCCACTGCCCCGTGCTGTGTGGGGGGGCTCTGCCATGAACCCCCAGGGGACTTGGCAGCTGCAGCAGCAGCCGGTGAGTGCGGGGCTTTATTTTTAAGGAGCCGGGATGCTGAGGCCTGGGGAACCACTGGCGGGACTGAGAGAACAGGTGGGGAATGGGGGTGCTCAGAGGAGCTGGGGGACCAGGCAGGGGATGGGGCCTGGTGGGGGACCCCCTGGTCCCACCCCCGCTTCTCCAGCCTCCCCTCCACCCTCTACTTACCGGCACGGAGTACAGGTCCAGCTCCCTGCACAAGAGCAGTTGGAGCTGGGAGCAAATACTGTCTCCAATTGTTCGATTCCTTCTCTCTCATAATCTTTGAGGTAGGGAAGCAACATCAAGGACTCCACCATGAATTTCTCCTCCTAACTAGAGCAACCTGCAAAAACCCCAGATAGCTAGCTGGCTGCTCAGGTTAGAAGGGGCAGCTGTGGTTTTAAAAGTTAGTCTGTCCTGTCATTTATGTAACTGAGAAAGAGATTTTTGAGGGTCGGAGGATCATGTAGGATGTTGACCACAGGGCCAGGCCCTGGGGCAGTTGAGGACAAACACATAGAAAACCCACTCCTAGGAATCATAAGAGTCCATGTTTCTCACATTAGCAAATCTCCAGAGCTCTGTGTGTACAGTGCCTTCTGGCTGTTGGGAGCAAGGTGCTTTGCTCCTAGCTTTCGCATTGGCATTGCTTTCCATATCAGTGAAAGGTTTCTAGCCAGCAAAATGAACCACCAAGCATTCAGCTTGTAAGTGAAAGTTGCAGATTAGAAACCCTCCTATCTCTGAGCCCTTTCCACCTGGCTTCATTTCCCCATCAGCTCCACAGATGGGACACTAGAAACACTCAATTCTCAGCTGAGTCATAATATCATAGTGAAGAAACAGAGGAGTGGGGGAAATACTCTGTTCTGGCCTATCCAGAGTACTCCCCTGATGTCTGCAGGTGGAGTTGTTTCACCAGAACTGCCTAAAAATAATGTTATGTATTAAACCTTGGAAAGGAAAGTATAAAAAGAGAGAGGGGGGGGGGAGAGAACTATGGCTCTTGTTACTTGTTGCCATTGGGGTTAATATGTAGACTAGGGGCTGAATCCTAGATTTTATCTCCCATTTGGATGGCAGCAGTGTGCTAAGACCAGAAGAGGTGTCTGTTGCAAGTATTACCACCCCTTTGGGAAATATTGTTCATGGTCTGTGTATGAGTCTCATCTGTCCTTCCACAGATGAAATACTGCTTCCCCATTACTGGGGTTTGAAGACAGCAGACAGAGAAAATGAGGGACACGGGTAACTGAGGAGGACCAAAATATTATTTTTTAATAATGATAATAAAAGGTTTTATTTAGAGACATTTACTCTACTGATGTTTTATGCTCCTTTCTTCCACTCTGTGCCTGTCTTGTATATTTAGATTATAAATACCCTGGGGTAGAGCACTATCCAGTATTTTGCATTAGTACAGCATCTAACATAATGAAG
Source organism: Crocodylus porosus (assembly GCF_001723895.1). Taxonomy (NCBI): domain Eukaryota; kingdom Metazoa; phylum Chordata; order Crocodylia; family Crocodylidae; genus Crocodylus; species Crocodylus porosus. The sequence goes on along the minus strand of NW_017728924.1, from coordinate 6,961,438 downwards.
CCCCACTTTTTGTTGCCACTGGGCACGTCTACACAAGTCACTATAATGTGCAGTAGCCTATTCTACTGCCAGTAGCACATCACAGGAAAAACTGTGCTAATGCACAGTAGAATTGGTCCACTGAGCATTAATCATCCCCCAAAAAACCTGTTCACCTATGTGACTGTGCATTAGCATGGGTAATGCACCTTTATGTAGTTCCTTATATTAGAAGGCACTTTTACATGTGTTTTTGCGTGGGGGGGGCACATTAATTAGAGCAGCTCTAAATAAAGTACTGTTGCGTCTCATGTATCAGCATTCCCACATTTCAGAATGGAAACGGGGGCACTTGAACTAAAGCTCATTTGATGCACTTTTGTTCAAGCACTTTCACTGCCATTTTTAAGCGTGGGGGTGCTGATACATAAGACACAGGAAGCTGCCGGAATGCGGTACTTGCCACACTCCAGCAGACTTGATTCATCTGCCACGCCCCAGTAGACTCGATTAATCGAGCCGGCTCCCACATGTTAGAACCGCAGCACATCGGAGCACCCTCCATGCTTGCGCATAGGTGCTCAAGGTACTAAACTCAGTGTGTAGTAGCAAAGGCATATTAATGAACCTGTAGATGCACCAGTATCGGGTGGTATTATCACTACTACTACTCCAATAATAGTACACGGTTTGCTATTCCAAAGTCCAGCCTGAGTAAGTGGTAGCCTTTAATATCTTCAACAGTTGCTGACCTGGAGCTAGATTGTGCCTTTTGTCATCAAGTTGGAGTACACTGAACCAACCATTGCTTCTTTGCTGTGGGATATTTTCAGGTTACAGGCCAGTATGTTGGGAACACAGACCCCAGACCTCACCCAGCATGTTCCAGGGGGAAAATAGTGACCCAGGGGTTCTGGCAATGGTTTTTATCTTTGCAGGAACGTAAGAGGACCCCCTAGTATTGTTTGTACTTGCACAATTGAGCCCTTTTTTATGTTGAACACATGCTGCTTAAATGTCTTGGTTTAGAAGCTGTGATGAATCACTTGAAATAAAAATCTTTTCCTTGGTGATTTGAAAAATGCTGTTGGAGGAGAAACACCTTTTTCTTTTCTTTTCTTTTTTCTTTTTGTTCGGGTTCTTGCAAAGCTTAGAATGAAAGAACAATTCAGATTTTAGACTGAAGAAACAAGTAAGTTTTCCTGGATACTAGGACTAGTTTTGTTGCTTTCACTTAAAACTATTCAGTTACAATATGGTTTTCATTGGAGTGCTGCCTCTAATCCTATGAGAAGTGGTGCAGGAGCTGAAGGACAAATGAATTTCTAATTAATTAAATGCAACTGCCCATAAAGCATGATAAGCCCCCAAAACAGCCCGTTTTTTCTTCCCCCAAACATCAGTTTTTACATTTGTTATGAAGCCTTTCATTGGACGCCAACACAAAACACTACTGAATATATCACGCAGAGTGAAATTCATCCCAAGCTCATTAATATTGAATCTAAATAATAACATAATTAGTTCCAGCACTGAAATGTAACTTATTTGAAACCAGTTCTGTTTGCTTAGTTCTTCTTAAAAATTTTCATTTAGCTGTTCAAAAGGGTACTGTGAAAGCAGACATTTTTAATAGCATTTTTCCTAATGGCACGTAAAACAATTTTTGGCCCTCCACCTAATAATCTTGTTTATTTCTGGCATGGGATTGCTTGTTCATGATAGAAAAAAAGGGTAGGAACCCTATTTAAAAAAGTAACATGTGTTCCAATCCATATTTTTCAAAGATATTTCACAGCTTGATAACTTCACAGCACTGATAACTTCAAACGGTACAACGATCGAAAGCTGATGTTATGGAAGCGGATTCTCCTTGCCTTTCCCATTTCCAGTAAGCTTTGATTGGCACATATATCAGCTAGTTACCTAAACAGCATATATATA
>NW_017728924.1:6938724-6959415 GCF_001723895.1 Crocodylus porosus | reverse complement strand
GATAATCAGGAAGAAATTTCTGATGAAGGCATATAGCACAAAGAACTACGCTAACCAAAGGAAAACTCCTATGAATCCCAGGAGGAAGGGGAGGACCTGTTCATTTAACCACAAATACATTGAAAACACAACAACCAGAGAAAAAAAGGAAAACTCAAAAGACTGATATATCTTTGTTTCTTATAGCTGAGATATGAAATAAAATACGGCTAGTGATCTGATGTCTGGATCAGTCCCTCTCTCAGGCCCTTTAGATACCTTTAAGATAACCCTGCACGGGCTGCTTAGAACCTTGTAGGAGGCAGATGAGAATTCTCTATAGTAAAAAAAAGCACTGTGACAAAATAAAATAGTGCAGAATTATATGAAATAGGGATGGATGTGACCAGGAGAAATCCATGTAGCACATTCCTCTACCTCAGTCCTGGATCAGCTCATACTGAATTTGTTCCTGACAGGTATCTTAAAAATCTCATGGAAATCTCACAAACTCACTAGACCAGTGATGCCAAGTGCATTTTGGGCTGGTCCGTGATCCCAATCCCACACATGAGGCCTCATTATCAGGCTTTTGGGACTCCCTATGAATCCAGAAATGTAATTGCAGGACAAGCAGTGACAGCATTAATTGCCATGACTCTTGGAGCTGCTGCAAGTAATGCTGCCAACACAATGGTATCGCCATGTCAACGGTGTTCTCTCTCAAGTGTTTCCCCACTGAAGAGTGTCCTATTAGAGCAGAGTTAACAAATTGACTGAATAACTAGAAAGAGCAGCCAAGACATACCATGGGAAAGTTTTTGAGTTTACTTTATTGTTGAAGACCCTCAAGACTGCAATGAAGGGTGGCCAGCACTGCAACATTTGCAAGTGGCTGTAGAAAAATGAATGAGAAATGATGAAGGAAATGAGGGAGGGCAAGGAGTAGATGGAATCATGTCTGCACCGACTTGTGTGCCAAAAGAAATGGCTGACAACGTGGTGAGAGTGGTACATCACTGAAAGATTGTCACAGCATATCATCTTTCCCACACAAGGCTCTGGGAGGCTGAATGCTCCTTCTGTGACATGACACTGATAACCCCCCAGCCCCAAGGTGCAGGCTAAATCACTGAACAGACTAACCAGCATCTTCTTTCTTTAGAGTTATCTCTGTTGGCCTTTAATTTTAAAGCTGAATATCCCTCTCTGGAGAAGCCATCATTAACATGTTTTCATCTTGCATCAGTTCCAATACACACTTTGACTTGGAAAGCAAAGACAGATTAACAGGACTGTTTTAGAAACTTTAATTCATCTACCTTTATCTTCACTCATAGCCACTTTGTCCCTGACCTTGCACCTCAGCAGCTGTTAGCTTTTTGCACTATCAAAAACCTGCCAGTTTCCCCATCTCAAACAATTTCCTCAGATATTGCTTTGAAACCTTTCCCCGGTAAGAAATCATTCACACTGAAGTTTCCATTAGGACAGCGCATGCTCTTTCTGATTTCTCCTTATGACTTTTCTTTCTCTAGAATTTACACTGCAGAGCATAATTTTGAACAAAAATTAAGAACAGCAGCACCTGAACATGTTATCATTGAATTGATACAGGTAATTTTAATGGCTCCACTTACCATAGTGTCTAAGTGCCTCACCGTCATTTTTTGTGCATATCCTCAGAACCTGTCTTTGAGGCTGGGAAATCTTATAGACATTTTAGACAGGAGAAAAAATAAAGGACTTGTCCAAGGTCTGTGACAAAGCTGGGAGACGGGCCTATGAGTTTCAACCATATTTTCTGTCTAAGTTCATGCAAGAACCACAAGTTTTTGTCAGATGATTTGTTATTGGAAAAAAATATGTTGAATTCTCTTGATGTTTTAATTGGGCTAGTTTTGGCCATGTTTATCTGCCTGTTGCATTTGCTTTCCATAAAAATGTACCAGAATGAATATTCATGGAAAATAAAGTTCAAAGTAGCATGTGCAACTATTCAGGAAGACTGAAATCCCAATTATATTGATATTCATCCAGGCCAGGAGCCCCAGTATGCTTATCCAGTAATGACAGTGGAATAACTACAGCATAATTAGGAGGAGATTCAGGGATAATATTTGTTTGTGTACGAGTTACCAAGACAGCTGCTATTTTCTTCACTTTATGGGGTTATCTATGAGAATTAGAGAACAGTGGGTATGTCTACACGTTCATTTACACCAGCTTAAATTTACTGTGCAGTAAGCAGGAATAGCCCAGTGTCTACACATGCAGGTATTAAAGTGCATTAACATTGTTTGTGGACTGACTCAGGACTAACATTAGTCCCGAGTCATTCTACACACACAGTTACTGTGCAGCAAAGCATCTACATGTGGTTTACTGCACAGTAACTAAACTGGTGCAAATTTGATACCTGCATTTTGCAGGTATTAAATTTATACTCAAGTTGGCATAAGTCTCCATGTTTACTGCACAGTATAGACATGCATATATAGACTCACACCTGTATTGTGCAGTAATTTTAGTTCCTGCTCAGTATATGTGCATGTGTAGATGTGCCCAGTGTTGCCATGACTGGTTCTAGTGAACATCTGCATCAAAAAGACCCCAAATGTGACCATTCAATGAAGGCATGACATAGGCGTTCCTGAGTTCATGCCACACGATACCAGATGGAAAGGGACACTTTAGGCTAGGAACAGTTATCATATCACTTGGTCATCCAAATCAATGTCCACTGAGCAAATTTTATTTTAGTATATAAATGAATTTTCTATGTCCATCTGATTTTAGATGCTGTGCCAAGAAGGGTGAGTGTAGTACTGCTACCTAACATTTAAAGATAAAAAGGCAAACCATGTTAGAAAGGGATGACAGTCTAACAGTGCTAGTCAGATAAGGAACTACCCCAGTTAGTCAAAGGTTAAGAAGACAACTATTCTAGTGTGCACAAGTGCATAACAATTAGAACAGTTTTTACCTTACTGTATAATAAATAATAAGGGTAGAAGTGACTGCTATGATCATCTAATCTAATCAACTAATCTGACACATGATCACATGCTGGAAAGGTTTACCTGAATTCTACTTAATCACAGCATCCAACCTGGATTTAAGAGTTGCTGGTGATGCAGAATCCATCACAGCCATAGTTAAATTATTCCAGTGATAGCAATAATGAAAAATGTGACAGTTTAAATGTGGAGGGCTAGAATTGTAAATCAGTCTACCTACACTGAAGTCCTAGTAGATTTACACAGGTTGAGAATTGGTGTGCTACACTGTTTAACTTACCAAGGAATAAACCTCATCCCCATGACACACATCAGTGAGTGCACTGGAGGGGTATGACTGGTTCAACTGGAAAGGGAATTTCTTCCACAGTCAATGGAGTAATACTATTAATGCAGTAACACTGTTAATGAGCTCCGGGTTAAAGGCCTGAATCTGCTAAATTCCAGCTTGATGATGAAGATGGGTGAGATAGCTGCATAGTTGAGACCCTGCTATTCATGCTCCTCAAAGCAACATGGAGCACATTTCACATTGTACAACACCTAAAGACCCCCATTTGAAACTCCCATTCCTGAAAAAGTGAAGCAGAACTCACTGCTACGGATGAGAGAGATGGACCAGGTCATGATTCAGCTGTGAGGAAACCAAGAAAGTGAGTTGACTGTTACGTAATAAGAATAGAGCTCTGCATTGCCCAATTTGAGTGAATATTGTGCACACTTTGTGTTTTTAAAGAGGAGGGGATTTTTAACGTGCTGCAATTTTTTCTACTACCTTTCACTAGGGTACCCTGGCACCCTGGTTGAGAATCATTGGATTAAACAAAGCAGATATACTTTTTGCAAGCCATTGTTTGAATGCATTTAGTTATTTTTAACCAGACTGACATGAAAACAAAGGTGATAAATTGGATGCACTTACAGGCTGGACTCAGTTCCTCAGGAGGTCTTGGCTTAGTTCTGTGTCCTAAATTCCTGAAATTTTGCTAGGCTTAGATTTCACCCTCCTACACACACACACATACACACCTACACATGCACTCTTTAAATCTCTTTCTCTCTCCCTTCCAAACAGTTTAAGTAAAATTTGCTGAGTAGCCAGAAATTCTGATTTAGGCTTGACCTTTCCCTCTTATGTCCAGATAGAGTCGTACATCCATCAACTTAATGCTTCATTAGTATGAGATAGGCCTGGGAATGATTAAAAGCATAAATAGAATACAATACATCATTTCTGTGATGTTGAATTATTTATGTTCTATTTGTAAAGCAAAACAAAAAACCCCTGGTACACCGATCATGCATATTGCAGTGCACGGGATAGACCTCTGAGTAAAGGGTTCTGATTAAAGGGTATTTCAGCATTCTTAAGTCAAATGTATTTATTCCAAATTTCTCAATGCAGGGCCACGTGAGTGCTCCCTAAATATGTCTGCATCACATCAATATGCTCCCAGGCCTACACATTTGCTCTTGAATTGGTATTTGTGCATGGAAATCAACCCCACTTCCTTGAATCTTAGGTTTAAAGATTAAATCTGGTTAATACAAAGAGCAGGGAATATAGAGGTGAAAATTTGAGTTGAGAGAATTCAGCAAATGGCACTGGGCTCTTTCTGTATGTCGTTAGCAGTGGATATTATACCTATTAAGGGAGGGTATTGAGTCAATTCCTGTATATCACTAAGGGTCAGATGGTCCATATAGGATGTGAAAAGTGACAGCATGGTCCATCGTGTTACTGTGGATTTATTTGTACCTTTAATACCTTTCATGTAACATATTTTTTCTATTATGTAAGCTACAGTATGAACTTAGAGATTGCCAATACTTTCTATATGCATGCTCTTAGCCAACAGTAAATTCCAGGTAGTTTACCCCATTTCACTGATGTACTGCAGAATAGCTGCTGCACTGTCATCTAATACCTTGGATTATTTCACAGTAACTAGTTCATATGCCATGCTCTTAAAATAGTTCATAGCCAAAGTCCTTTTTACCAAAGGGAATACATCACTGTAATGGTTTTATCCCCTTTATATTATTTCACCCACGGATTACGTGGGCCTCATGGAACAGGTTTATATCTCCAAACTGTAATTGTTTCTTTAGAGAACCAACCTGAAACTGAAAGATGCAGTTCAGATGTTTTCTCCTCTCACATGAAGCAATTATGATGAATCAGAGTTTATTCTGCGCTTCTGTTGATTGCCATAGTAACCCGGATTCACTGTATTTAATAGGAAGCATTAAAAAAAAAGTTATTTACTCTGTCAGGCAGGGAGTCCTAGGATGTACTGGTTTATGAACATTGAGAAAATATTTTAATAGGGATATTTATTTCTTGGATTATCATCAGGTATGTGCTATTAATCTGATCTGTTTCTGTCATGCTGTCTGCAATAAATGAACACTGGCTGGGGGGAATTGCCAGTCAATGACTTGCACCTCTTCTTGCTGTAACCCATATTTTATATTAAAGATGGATGGAGTTTTATTCAACCCAAATGACATCCAGGGATTTTCCGTAAACCCCTATTTTTGTGGGGGCGGGGTTGCTCTGTATTCTTAATGAACCTGAGAGATTGCCAAAATCCAAAAGGCAATTTAGTGAAATCATTACAGGCAACCCCAGCCAGCGCTCTTAATTGGTTCTGGAAAACCCGAGCACTAAGCGAAACAGCGTTAAGCGGAACCCGTTTCCCACAGGGGCTTAATGTAAACACATATAATTGGTTCTGCATCGCCCGCCAGCCCTGGCCCTGCCGCTCCCAGCAAGGCACTGCGCGGGCTCCACCAGGGAAGGCATTGGCTCCCCCTGGCCTCCTTGCTCCACCGCCACAATGGCCCCTGCTAGCCCGCACCTGCTGACTGCCAGCGCACGTGTGCACGGCCCCAGCTGCCCCAGCCGCCCTGCCCACGGGGCCTGAGTCGGGGACCCACCCGCCCAGGGATTAATGGCGAGAAGGCGGGGGGCTCCGGCCAGTGCAGGATGGTGTCCGCGCCCTGCAGGTTTGTGCGTGCCTGGAGTGGAACGGGTCATGGGCTGCAGCCTGTGGACATGGGCCTCTGCAGGCTTGGCCCCGCTGTGGCCTGGGGTGGGGGACACTGTGCACGTGTACTTTAGTGCTGGCTCACACTGGCCCAGGTCCCGCAATCCTGCAGCCCTGGCCTTGGGCCCCTCACTCCTGCCACCCTGTCAGCCCAAGCCTGAGTGCCAGCCCAGGCCCTGTGCTCACCCCACCTGCCTGCCTCTTCTTGCCACCACCGCCACTTTTCCCCGCCCACCGGCCACTCCAGCACCACATGCCGCAGTGGACCCTGGGCAACATGCTTATGCTTCCCGGCCCTCCACCCACCCCTTCTCGCCACTGCTCCTCCACCCCCACTCCAGCACCACGTGCCAGGGCGGACCCTAGGCTCCTGCCACCCTGCCCAGGACCCCGCCAGGTGCCACTCACTGATTCACTGGATGACGACGCCACTGCTGTTGCTACCACTGCTTTTCCCCAGCCACCGTGCTGAGCATTATAACGAAGCTCTCTGCGTGCTAAGTGAAACCAGGTATGTTGTATTTTAAATGAACACTATAGCAAAACCACGGTAAGCAAAACCACGTTCAGCAGGGGTTGCCTGTACATTAATATTACAATATGAAATTTCATTTTGGCAACAAACTGAGATTAAAGGCCCAAACCTCCTCATTTCCTGCTATGTTGCACCATGTTGGTACATATTTATTTGTTTTTCTTCAGGTAGCAGCTTGGAGCTCCTGTCATGGACCAGATCACCATTGTGCTAGCTGCTGCATGACACAACAAATAAAGATTCAGCAAATTCACACAGACTGTCCCAAATGATACAGACCCCCTTCCATGTCTAGGGAAAAGTGCCAAGAACCAAGGCATTTCTGAAGTTGAGGCTGATGCTCATAGTCTTGCTCAGATGGGACATGACATGTTCCACCTGGCATATTACAGATCAGAGGAATTCAGGATACAAACCTAGAGACCGGGAGAGAGATCCCTGAATTCTGCATGGTTGAAATCATTATTCAGTTTAACAGAAAATGGTGACATTTATTTTAAAATGGGATGTTGTTCTGCTTCACACTCAAAGTGTGCCCTTTTGACCACCCTAAGCTGCAACATTTATTAACTATGCTAGTTCTTATTCTATAAAACATAATTTGCCCCTCAGCTTGAATCATAATTATAGATAAGAGTCTCAAGTCTCTCAAACAATTATTTATACTGCGTTAGTTAAACATTTGATCACACTGCTGTGAACTATATTTTACAATATATACATTTTCAATATTTCAGTTTCATTGATCCTGCAGAGAGATATTTATTTATTTGGTCCAGAAGAGTGAATTCTCTTTTTCTCTATTCTATGGGAGTTTTATTTGTTTGTTTTTTTCTCTAGGATTTTTAAAGTGTGCTGGAATTTTTTTTACTGATTATTGCAGAATTATTATTTGAGAATGGATGCTTAGATTTAGCCTTTCATGCACTGCTTTCCCATGAGGAAGCAGATGCCATTAGCATGGAAATTCAAATAATAAATTGATATCAATGGTAAAAAAGTAGTTCATTAAACTAATATTGCCTAATATATAGTCAATCTCTATCCTGATGAACAGTTAACTGCAATAGACATGCAGAATAAGCCATCTTCGCTGAATTTACAATGTGTGTCTGTGTTTGCTGGCCTCACTTCCTAGCAATTTTGCTGAAGTAATAATTTGGTCATGTCAGGGGATGGAAAACAGGATCTCCAAAGTCATAGTCAAAAGGAGATGTTGATTAAACTCATTGTGTGACTTGTCTTCTACTCTGCTATTAAGCACTCTACTGCCTGTCTCCTACTCAGATATTACATCATCATCTACCACACGCAGCGGCCTATAAGATAGATGACTGGGATTGCAGCATCTGCTAAACTCACAGACACAGGAAGTGTTAGAGGTGATGGATGTACTTTTTTAGCATAGTAATCCGATGGGACAAAAGATGGGATGGTAACTGTTGTTCTTTTATTTTTCATCTGAAATGCAACTTTTTAGAACAGATTTTGTTAAGGTTTCTTTTCATGTATTTAAATTTCAAACAGTCTAAACCAAGTATCAAACTCCTATCAGGTCATACAAAAATGGAATGATGGGTAAACACCAAACGATTCAAAAGGTGAAGATTTAGGATCTTAAGTCACATAGGTGAGATCCAGAGAAGCATTTCAGTCTTCTCCACCTTAGATGTTAGAAACTGGCAAAAGTAGGTGCCTGGCATGAAAGGCCTATTTACCCTGAGGATATGGGATGTGTAAAGTACAGTGGAAGCACCCCTAAATTTGGGGGGGTTGAAATGCTTAAGGACTTCAGACAACCCTACTAAATGGTCTGAATCTTTAGATAGAATCATAGAAAATGTGGGTTAGAAGGGACTTCAGGAGGTCACATCTAGTCCAACCTCCTGCTCAAATCATGACCAGCCCCAACTAGATCACCCCAGTCAAGGATTTGTCTAGCCAGGTCTTAAAAACCTCCAAGGATGGAGAGTCTACCACCGCTCTGGGTAAACTGTTCCAGTGTTTTACTACCCTCCTAGTGAGAAAGTTTTCCTAGTATCTAAACTAAATTTCCCTCGCTGCAAGTTGAGCCCATTGCTCCTTGTACTGTCATCTGCCCCCACTGAGAACAGTCCAGCTCCATCCTTTTTCGAACCCCTCTTCAGGAAGTTAAAGGCTGCTATTAAATACCATCTCAGTCTTCTCTTCTCCAAACTAAGTCCAGCTCCCTCAGCTTTTCCTAATAAGTCATGTGCCCCAGCCTCCTAACCATCGTCATTGCCCTCTGCTGGACTCCCTTCAATTTGTTCACATTTTTTCTGTAGTGGGGGAGCCAAAACTGGACACAAAACTCCAGATGTGAACTCACCAGTACCGAATAGAGGGGAACAACCACTTCCCCTGACCTATTGGCAACAGTCCTCCTAATGCAGCCCAGTACACTGTTAGCCTTCTTGACAACAAGTGCACACTCCTGAATCATATTCAGTTTATTGTCCACTTTAAGCCCCAGGTCCTTTTTTGCAGAGCTGCTGCCTAGCCAGTCAGTCCCCAGTCTGTGTTGGTGCCTGGGGTTGTTCCATCCTAAGTGCAGGACTTTGCAATTGTCCTTATTGAGAGAATAAGAATACTTTTGGTCCAATCCTCCAATTTGTCTAGGTGTCTCTGAATCCTAGCCCTACCCTCTAGTGTATCTACCATACCCCCCAGCTTGGCGTCATCCATGAACTTGCTGAGGGTGCACTCTATGACATCTTCCAAGGCATTGATGAAGATATTGAACAAAACTAGTCCCAGGACCAACCCCTACGGCCACTTGATACCGGCTGCCAACTAGACATCAATCTATTGATTGCTACCCTTTGAACTTAATGACCCAGCCATTTTTCTATCCACCTACAGTCCGTTCATCCAGCCTGTACTTCCTTAGTTTGCTTGCAAGAATGTTGTGGGAGATGGTATCAAAAGCCTTGTTAAAGTGCTTCCTGCATCCACAAAACCAGTCATCTCATCAAAGAAGGCAGTCAGGTTAGTCAGCCATGACTCAGACCACCATCAAAAAGTACATCACACCCACCCACCCGCCCCTCTTCCTCATAAGTGAGGAGGGGCACTGCCCTGCAAAAGTAGTCCTTGCCTGCACTCCTAAGCATGCATTACGGCAGTGGCTTCACTGCCTGTTCTCCAACTTTGGTGCATGTGGAGCAGGATTGGGTGAACAGAGTAGGCTTCTTGGTGGAGCTGTCAAGAGACCCCATAAAAGCAGTGAAGACTTGCCGTTCAATATGCTCAAAGAGTGTGCCTTATATTGAAGTCTGCCATAAAACCAATTCCTTCTGAACCAGTTGTTTTATACATTAGGATAAAAATCTTACTTTTACTCTTCCCACATGAGAGCTGGTATGGCCAAAATGGAGGTTGGTCTTATCTTTGAAACCTGGGAGTTATGACTAAGGAGCTTGTATTTTAAACTTTACTTATCTTCCTTAGACCACAGGCCCATCAGTTCTAAAACACCCAATTTAGGTGTAAAAATACTTACCTTTCCCAGAGGTGTTATGTGGTTTTAAAGGACCTAATCTTAGAATAGACTATTCATGTCCAGGACAGGAAATTCTGCATCAGTACAAAGCATGATGTTTGTTAATACTTAGTTTTCATCTGCTATTTCATCTTCTATTTCAAGATTCTCCACATCTTTTCTGAAGTGCAGTGCCCAGAACTGGACACAGTACTCCAGCTGGGGTCTCACCAGCACCAAGCAGAGAGGAAGTATCGCTTCCTTAGCCTTGCTCGCGATGCATTGGCTAGTACATCCCAGTATACTATTAACTCTGGTAACTACAGCACTGCACTGGCAGCTCATGTTCATCCTGTGATCATCATAACCCTGAGGTCCCTTTCAGCCATCGTAGTGGCTAGGGCATCTCCTCCTAACTAATATTCATGTCACTGGTTACTTCTCCCCAGATGAAACACTCTGCAATTATTCTTATTGAACTGCATTTGATTCTGCTCTGCCCACCTTTCCAGCTTGTCCGGGTCTGCTTGGATCTGCATCCTATCCCCTAGCATGACCTCTTTTCCCCATAATTTGTTGCCAATTACAACCACACCCCTTGAACATACAGCCTCCATCAGTTCCCTGGAAAATTGCAGATCCAGCTCCTCCTCCTGGTGTGCCGGTCTGTAGTAGACACCTACATCAAGTCCCTTCTCCTCATTCCCACCCCACTCCACATCTTGACCCACAGGGTCTCAAGTTACCCTTCTTTCAAACCAATTTGGGTCACATGGTTCCTTTACATAGAGAGCTAAACCTCCTCCCTTCTTCCCTACCTGATCCCTTCTGTGCAGCCTGTAGCCTCTATGCATACAGCCCAGTCATGTGTGGCATCCCACCAAGTCTCCCTTATTCCAATAGGATCATGTGCCCTTTCTGCTAGCAGGAGTGCCAGATATTCCTGCTTATTCCCCATACTCCTATTTTTTGTGTATAGACACTTAATGCCCCCATTGGTAACCCTCAGTTCCCCACTGCCCCACTGTCATTCCAGCCTCTTGATACTTCCCTGACCTCCCTCTTTACATCCTTCCTGCTTATCTGTCCCCCAGCTTGCATTCCCATCTGCACACCCATCCCACAATGCACTTAATTTATAACCCTCTCTAGCAAGTCAGCCATCCTGGAAGAAAATAGTTTCTTCTCCCTTGGCATGCAGTAGATGCCATCTCTTCCCAAAAAGCCTATATTCTGGAACAGCATTTCACGATCATAAAATCTGAAACCTGAGGCACCATCTCCCGAGCCTCCAGTTAACCTCCTCAATACAACTGTTCCTCCAGAGGCTGTGACCCCTGAATGGGAGGATGGAAGAGAAAACCACTTGCGCCCCCCCAACCCCTTGAGCCCAGCTCCCACAGTCCTGTATTCACTTACGAGCCACTACGGTTGTTCCTGGCCATGTCATTCATGCCCACATGGATGAGTAGCTTGGGTTAGTGGTCAAAGGGCCAGATGAATTTGTATTATTTTTATATTATTGTACAATGCATATGTGCATACAAATATTTCCTGGGCAAAGTCCTAATACAGGAAGACAGCATAATAATGCAATATTGAATTTCACATGGATTAAAAAAAAAAAAAGGATCTTAGACAAGAACTACAGGGTCAATAGCAAAAGCAATTTGGTTGCTATTTGGTGTAAAAACCAATCAAAAGGGCTGCAAATTCAATTCAGTCGATTTGTTATTGATTTGCCTTCTGTTCTTTTTTTAGAAATACTTTTATTGATGTAGAATTTTAGCTTGCTCTACCAAACGAATGCCTAACGCTGTAACAAAGAGCAATTATGTGTGTTACAAATAAGCTATTGACTATAATAATAAAATAAGGAAAGAGAGAAATCATGTCAGCATGGCTTTTGGCAGTGCCTCCCAACGCAGCTTCATTCAAAACCACTTATGTAATCAACAATTAATGAGTCGCAAAATACTGACGGCCCCTTATTTTCTAGCAGGTATGATGATAACCTTACACAACCAGGCTATTTTAAGAAATAAAAGACCTTATAACTATCACCAAGACAGCAGCTTTTTGCTATTTTACTATAATAAGTTTTTTCCCCCTGCCTGACACTCTAAATGCCTATAATTTTAGTCCCTGGGACCACATACCAGCATAAAGTTTTACAAGCAGAGAGCTGAAAGACCTTATTATCTTTGCCACTTACAGACAGCAGTTTCACCTGGCATCTCGATCTTCAGCACCTTCATTTTTTTTAAGGTCAAATGAAGTCACGCAAAGAGACAGCACCAGGCCTTTAATAAGTTCTAACAATTTAGGTTTGATTAAATTTGTACAGTACAGTTGAAATCCTTTGGGGAGGAGTAAAAAGCCCAGCTGATAAATCATAGAGGAAATCAAGAAAGGAAGAAATAAACCCCTGGTTATAAGAGATTAAACAAATCATAAAATATTGCAATAAAAGTAGCATTTAGGAAATAGAAAATGACATAAGTTATTGTCTGGAGGTGCAAGTGTATGCTTGGGAGGAAAGGAGGAGACCAAATGCACCTCAGGTGTAATTCCACTGAAGTCATTATTGCTAGGAATGGCCTTCATCCAGCAAAGCACTTAGGCATATGCTTAATTTCAACATGCAAGTGGTTCTGGTGAAAGTAATAGAGCTGCTTATGTGCTTAAACTCAGATTTAATGATTTTGCTGGAGTAGGCCCCCATCTTGAGTTACATGTCTGGTCCAAGCCCACTGAAGTCAATAGAAAGACTCAGATCACCTTTGGTGGGCTTTGCACCAGGCCTTTAGTGCAGGGTTCTTATTTTTCCAAAGCAATGTGTATAAAGCAATATTGGATATGGCTGGGGGATTTACAGACACAATAAGACAAAGACGGAGAATTACTAAGATAATCATAGATGTGTAATGTGCTGATTCGTTAAGCCACTCACTTCTGGGGACTTAGGTTAAAATATTGTCAAAGGTCATGAGTGAAAAACCAATTTATCATGGACCCAGGTAATGTCTATTTTGATACGACCTCGTATCTCAGAGCTCCTGATTATTTGGCAGTTTGTGTTACTGAGGTCTCCAAGGGTCTGATACCTAGAAGTGTCGGCACTTAGAGCCACAAACGGCAAAAAGAAGTCTGTCCAGAGCCTTACTCTGATCATGGCTCCTGACTCGCATTTAAGCCACCAACATTGCATCCTCAATAATTTCTCCTGTGGCTCTTACTGCAGCGTGCATGAAGTCTGTGATTTTCTGTGGTGGACAGGGTGGAGCATGGGTTTTGCCAGGAGGGAGCAACTTGACTAGACCATGGCTCAAATAGTTGTCATGATCTGAACTTTTAACAGATCCTGCATGTGCAATTCCATTCAGAACAACACCACTTAGTGTGCTGCACCATCTCTTTCTCAGGGGCTGTCCTGCGGGCAGGTTGTGCCAGGGGTGCCTACCGCAGGGTTTCTTTCACCGTCTTGTGAAACAGTGCCGCTGTCAGAGACAGGTTGGAGGATTAAGCGTCTCCTCTGACAGCGCCTGTGCTGTCAGGTACTTGGACCCTGCACTTTTTGGCAGGGTTCCCAAGTGATTGGTGGGGTTTATTAGTGGGGCAGTTGGTTTCTACTCACCTGCCACAGTCTTCTTCTTCTCCCCTTCCCTGTTTTCCCTTCAAAAACACTCCTCTGCTCTGGCAGAAAACAGGGCAGCTGGCACCCCTCTAAATTGAATTATGACAACCCTTAACGGATGCCAGATCTACACTGACTCTGGAGCATTTTGGTCCATCTGCATCCAGGGAAAGAAGCAAGATTTTAACCTTTTAATCACTTCAAAGAGCAAACATTCTGGACCGGCTCCTAATTAGTTACGTTCATGATAAAACATGAGTCAGAAAAGACACAAAACCCATTTGCTTTCCCATAGCTAGTCCTTGCAAGCCTGACTGAAGAAAAAATATCCTGTCAACAGGAAACAAGAACTGTGTTATTGGCCTTGATTCTTGGGAGATTTGCTTGTCCAAGGCATCAGTCTACTATGTAGTCTTCCTCTTTTTTACCTCATTGTCATCTACGCAGCTCAGTGTATTTCTTCACCTCCCCCTCATCTTCCTTTTTGAATTAAAAGACAAATATCAGTTTTTGTTTTCTCCAACTATGAAACAGGGAACAAAGAAATAACAAAAGGAGCACAGAATCCAACATTGCCAGCTCCTATTTGTGTTGCTTGAACCGCGGCTCCTCGAGAACGTGAACATGGGTAAACTTATTTCTTAAAGAAGTTTCTGGCTCTTGAGGTTGTAGGGGAGTGCTCAAAAATATGGTCCTTAAATGGTTAAAAAAAAAAAAAGGCATTTCTTCAGAAGACATGCATCAGCCAGTTCCCACTGACTTCCTGAGGACGTTGAGAGCACCATGATGCACCCAAACAAACCCGATCGACTGAAAAAGTAAACCCATTTTTCTGACATGGCATGGCTTCCTCTTGGTCTTGAAAAACCACCATTGAAAAGTACAGAGGAGCAAAAATACTAATGTTACAAGACCAAAACCTTATTGACCAACAATGTATTTCAGAAAATAATTGTTGCATTTTACATAAAAGGGTTTTTTTTGTGAAAAAGTTTGCTTTCCTCACACTGAACAAGTTTCAAGTTCAGTCCCAGAACTGTGTCTCTTCCATGCCTTTGTGCTTTCTATATTTTAAGGCTCAGTCAGCAAGGTAAGGTTGCTGATAATTATTCAGAGTTGCCAATTAACCTACTTAAGAGGTCAGATAGGTAACTGACACTAATCATGTGGAATCTCATTATTGGGATAATAATACAATCATCTAGTGCATTGTTTGAAGACTAGAGATTCTGGAGAACAAATTAAATCAGAAAATAAAACCTGTGCCTTAGCAGACAGTATACTTGAAAACATGAAAATACAACTATAAAACACACTATTTATGAGTAGAAAGCTGGTAAAGTCCACAGAGAAATGTTTTTAAAATTTAAGTGCCAATATCCATCATGAGTGTCAGACTAATTCTAAAATGTGTTCCCCGGCTGTTAAAAAAGAAATAAGATTTAAGAAAGGGATGAATCTAGCAAGTCATGGGTTTTCCAATTTATTTTTACTATTCCAGGCACAGACCTGGGAAGATGGGATAAAATTTTATTCCACAACCTACACTTCAAGTTTCCTAGCCACAGACCTTATTTCTGGTATGCTTTGCCTTTACCCCTTCCTCTGGATTTTCACAAGCAACAACTGAACTATTTTTATTAAGATATTGTAATAGTGCCTCATATTCCTAACAGCTTTCCTGACATGCAGGAAACCATGGCTTGTGGCTTATAAAAATGGATTTTAAATTTAAACCAAGACAGCTGCAACATCACTCTTGCACTAGCATTTTTTAAATTTAACACAGACGAAGGTTGGTAAGAAGGGTTACAGCATAGATTGGAAAGCTTAATTTGACCTCCTGCATAACACCAGGAACAGAAGCTCACCGAGTGTCAAACTGATAGTGTTTGGTTAAGTGAGTGGAAGTCTTTCAGGGAAGCATGAAGACTTGATATAAAAATTGCATGATGGTATCAAGTTGATCCAATATCATAACAACCTCATTGTTACACACATGCGTTCAATTTTCAGTCTGAACTTCTCTTCAGCTGCCAACCACTGGTTCACATTATGCTTCCTTTCTACTAGATAAAAGAGATTTCTTTTACCAAAACTGCCTCCCCTTTTGGGTACTTACAGACCATGACCAAGTCTCCCTAACTTTCTCTTGTATTCACTAAATAAAAAGAGCTTCTTACATTTATTGTTACAATAAAGCATGTTTTGTCATCTTCAGGTCTCCCTTGCAGCTTTTTCTTGAACTCTTTCTAATTTGTCAACGCTGTTTTTGAAGAGGGGACACTACAACTGGACACAATACTAGAGATAGACTCACTTTTTCCATCCTGAAAATGAGGATCATGACTAAGGCAGCCAGGAAGAAGAACCAAAGAACTGCAGAAACAGTGAGGAATAGCAGGTGATGTAATTTGCCTTGGAAAAAGTACTTGATGGAAGGTATTAATGCAAACAAGTTTCATCTGATGGAGATCACAGACAAGCCGATCCAAGGATTAGAGGCACATCTGGAGAGGATGGTGCATTTCATAAGGGATCCTGATGGAAGAAAAGAGAGGGGGAACTGCATGATCAACTCAAGAATAGCACACTCTCACCGAACAAGTGGATGTGGACGGCAGACCCCTAAACAAGGAAAGTAACATGGGGAGACAACTGGATATTATAAATATTGGAGTTACACGGAAGAATAGTAGTCTTGACTAGAACACAGGCATTGAAATATATGCAGTGTTCAGCAAAGAAAATAGGACAGAAACCCACATTTATGAAGTAATAGCAAGGGAACAAGGCAACAATATGTATAAAACAGGATTTGACTGGGTAAGACTCGTTTTGAGGAAGATATTCTATTAAGAATCTGCACTGGGAAACCTCAGTCAAAGCAGGATATAGATATTATTGATATTAGAAAAAAATATGCCCAGAATTGGTATAATTACAGGAGGCATTCAATTCCCAGATGCGGACTGGAAAAGAAATGCTACTAATAATAGTAAAGTCCATATTTTCCTGGATGGGATCACTGTGCTATGGCCCAAGTATTAGATTAATAATTTACTTTCCCCTCAGTTTTCTTTAAGGGAAATGATACTGAATTTGGGGACAAGGGCAGATGGCTAATGGGTAAGGAAACAGAAATTACAGCAACCAAGGTAGAAGTTAAACTCAAAGAGCTTGATGTGGCCCAGTCAGAGGGAATGAGTCTTCCCCTTCCCCTTCTTCTTTCATCTGGCTAGGGCAAGCAATGGCAGAGAAGGTTCAAGTTCAAGTTGTATGTTGAGGTTTGATAGGCAGTTGATGACATCTGGGCCAACTAAGTGGATTGCTTCAATCCCTCCATGATATGCACATTGAGGGTTGGAGTTTGCAGTGTGGCTCATTGACTGCACCTCAATGCATATGCAGTTTGGAGGATCCTTGATGCCTCATTTGTTCAATAAATAGGCACACTTTCTGTGTCCTATATGAATGGGGTTCAGCATGGTCCAATATTTACACTGCAGGCAAAAACCTACAAACTCGATGGTCAGATCTACGACCAAATTTTTGTTGCACACTGATTTTGCACCAGTGGCTCTCAGCATCCAGGCTGTTTGACAAAAGTTGGAGCTCATGTAACCAGAAAGGCTCCCTGGTCTTAAGCCTATATCTTGGTGGGTGGGTGATATTTTCATATAATGGGAGCTCAGGGTCAGCCATGACCTTTTCATACTCTCAAAGTACAGCCAAATCCCTTCTCACCATGGAAGGAGCAATATTTCACAACACCAATAGCCATGGAAGCAGCATGGATTTTAGACCATCACTTACTACTCATGTGGTGGCATTAACTTGTGTATCAACGTAATGAGTGTGAGGGCTTTGGCATCAGATAGGAGCATAGTATTCATTTGTAGAGTACCAGGGCCTGGGTTGATCTACAGAGGGTAGGAGCATGACTTCCCCAGGATGTTCCAGCAAGTTTCTCTGTAATATTTACCCTCATTGCTGTGTTTTTGCCAGTAATTTTGAGGTGCTGGTGGTAACTGAGAGTTTGATTTAGGGCAACTCTAAGGAACACAGAGAAGGAATAATCTACTTTCCAGAACTCCAAAAGAGATGGGACATACGATTGTAGATTTGGTAGCAAGGCTCAGTAATATATCTATCAGATTAGGATGGTATTATTGAGGAATAACAAATATAATGCCTATATTTAGGAAGGGGAGAAAAAGTGGTTTGAAAAACTGTAATTTTGTTACTTTTCCTTTAAAAAGCCACTCTCAAGTCTTGCATACCATTTAAATCAAAGAAAAAATAAAGAGAAATTGATAAATGGAAGAGAGCATAAAATGCAACGTGAGATTATCCGAGATACATTATTAGACTAAACAGATAGCTTTCTTTGATATCAGCTGGTTTTATAGACAGAGGAAATGAGGTAGATCTCAGCTATATGGACTTTAGCAACACATGTTACACAGTGTCACTATGAAAACTGCTAGCTGGGCTAGAGCAGATGAGAAGTTGCATAAAGGCTAGAGGGTCAGCAAGGAACTGCCTAATGGGAAGATGAAAATGGGTAGTGTGGAAAAGGAAAGTACTGATCTAGATGAAGGTTACAAGTGCAGTTCCTTAAGGATTGATGTTGGGGCTAATGATCTTAGCACGCCAAATTGGCATGTGCTGATGAAATTCACTGATGACCCAAAGCTGGAGGTCATTGCCAATACAGAAGAAGAACAGACTATCATCCAGTGAGGGCTGGCAGAACATAAATCAGATGAAATTCAGTAGTCCCAAAGGCTGGTCATAACCGTGGGGGCTAACAGATTTTCTCCAATGATCTGGGCATTTATTCACTAGAAACATCAGGGAAGACAGCAACTTGGTACAAGAGTTGATAACAGGCTGGCTATGAGCTACTAACACACCATAACCATGAAAAAAAAGCAAATTTATCAGACAAGTATCAGGATGTGTAAGGAGAGCTATTTCCCATGGAGACAAGGAAGTACCTAATGCGCAAGCTCTGATGAGCCCTCGCGTGGAAGATGGTGTCCAATTCTGGTCACCCAAGGTCAAGAAGGTTAAACGCAAATGGGACCAAATGCAGGGAAAGTCTGCTAGCGAGCAGGGCAGTGCACCATACAAGAGGAGATAATAGAGCGTAGCTTGGTTAGCTTAGCAAAGCAGAAGGGATACAATTGCTCTTTACAAACATATCAGGGGCATAAACTCAAGGGAAAAAGAACTATTTAAGCTAAAGGACAATTTTGGCACAAGAACAAATGAGTAGAAATGAAGGCTATTAGGCTTTCCATTAGGCTGGTTACTAGAAGCAGTGAAGTTCTGTAACAGCTTTCCATTAGGAGCTCTGGGGCTAAATATCTATCCGCTCTGGAGACGAAGCTTTATCAGTTTATGAAAGGAATTATTTGACAAGTTTATATATAGTAAGGAACCAAACTCCATGACCCAAGAGGTCTTCCCCACCTGGTTTTAATGCTGCATGTAGTCAGATACCAATAAGTGGGTCAGGGTGATGACTGGAAGATAGTGCATCTGTTATGGGTATTAATTTTAACAATAAAATTAATATTTCAGGTGATGGATCTGGCAGGTCATTAAAAGGATTAAAATGGAATGAGGGCAAGAAACAGGGGGAGCAGGAATAGGAGAGCCATAGAAAAGAAAGGAGGGGCGGTAAAGAGGGGTGTAGAAAGAAGAGATGTGTGTCTGGAACAGAGCTCGTAATTAAAAATGTAAAACATCCAGCTAAAAGTATGAGTTGCAAAGTCCGCAAAGATAAAAACTATGCAGATCCTGCTAGAGAGGATCTTCCAGGGGCTCTGGCCTGTTATAACCTGACTCCCAAACTTTCTCCAGGACAGCTCTGGTTGCACATAGCAGATGCCATTCGCAGAGTCCCAGAATGAACGTACTGAGTCTCCACAAGGAGCAGTGGGCAGAGGTTGACCACTTCTTCTCCTGTAGCTGCTGGTGCTTCTGCAAAAGGGTCTTCCAGTCATGGATACTAGACTATCCAGAGAATAAGAGTAAATCCACATAGCACAGATCTGCCCCAAAGATGAAAGCTTTTAGCTAGTGTATGGCAGCTACAGATTGCTTGGCTTTGCTGCCCTCTGGTCACAACTTTTCTCTCTCTAGTCATATCTGCATAACAATGCTCCCATATCTATGCTCAACAGCAGCACCCCCAGGAACATTACCCAGGCTGCCTCTTACATAGGAAGCAGTGTAGTCACAGCCACACAGTGCCAAGGGTGAGATAATTAGCCTGAGAAGTGAGTTAACTGGCCCATGCTTAAAAAGCGCACCTCAATCATTATGGGGCCACAGTCATGCTGCTTCCAGTTTAGGAAAGCAGCCCACACACCAGCACAAAATGGTGGTCAGAGTAAGTTTACCAAATAGCCATGGCCTATAAAGAAAAGTCAGGAGCACTATAAAAGAAGCTGCTTCCCCTCCGCCCCCGGTAGCGGACCAACTTACCAAACACCTTCCTGATTGATCTGATTGATCTCTGATGGTTAACAACTGGCTCAACTCATAGTTTCATAATTAGTAGGGTTGGAAGGGACCTGAGCAGATCATCAAGTCTGACTCCCCTGCCATGGCAGGAAAGAGTACTGGGGTCAAACAGCTCCAGCAAGGTGATTGTCTAGCCTTGTCTTAAAGACCCCCAGGGTAGGAGCCTGCACCACTTCTCTTGGAAGTTGGTTCCAGACCCTAGCCTTCCTGACCGTGAAGTAGCGCCGTCTGATGTCTAATCTGAATTTACCCTCTGCCAACTTGTGACCATTACTTCTAGTCACTCCTGGCAGTGCACGGGGGAGTAGGGACTCCCCCAGTGCCTGCTGGTCCCTCTGACTAGTTTGTAACAAGCCACTAGATCCCCCTCAGCCTTCTCTTGTGGAAGCTGAACAGGTTCAGGTCCCGTAGCCTCTCCTCGTAGG
>NW_017728924.1:6910678-6938014 GCF_001723895.1 Crocodylus porosus | reverse complement strand
CCTCCTTCCTCCCTTTTTTGAAAATGGGAACCACGTTGGCCTCTTCCAGTCCTCTGGCCCCATACCAGAGCCCCACGAGTGCTCGTACAGCCGTGCCAGGGGTCCCACAATAACCTCAGCTAATTCCCTCAGCACTCAGGGGTGGAGATCATCTGGACCAGCTGATCCAGTCCCTCCAGACCTTCCCTGACGAGATCCTCCCTGACCCTTGGCCGAGGTGCACCTCCTCTGGGGTCTGAGGGGGGCCTGGTGTGGGGGCTGATCTGGTCCCTGCTCCGGAAAATGGAGGGAAAGAAGTTGTTATATATGTTAGCTTTGTCGTCTGGTGTGACAACCAGATTTCCTAGCGTGTCTTGCAGGGGCCTCACGTTACCCGGTACCTTCTTTTTGCCCCCTATGTATTTAAAAAAGGACTTCTTGTTGTCCTTCATCCGGGAAGCTAGTCCCAGTCCCTTCTCTGCCTTGGCCTTTCTGGCTGCCTCCCTGCATCCCCAATAAAGCTTCAAGAATAAAAGAAACCAGGAGTGAAGATTTGTCTCCTATCTGGCTTCAGTTCGTACAATAAGCAAGAACACAAAGACTATGCTCTGGAAGGGACCGATTACATCGTCAATTACATCGTTACACTTCAAAATGTTGGTCGGATCAAGCCTTGCTCCTGGAGAGACCTATATGGGCTCAATTCTTTTGCTGTAGCATGTCAGAACTCGAACAGGACATATGCACATTGCACAGGCTCTTAAATGTCAGGTGAAATTACTCCTGCACAATCTAAATGCTGTACATGTCAGTAAAACAGATAAAGAAAGGTGGCACCTTTCGTGGACACTAAACAGTAGGTGACTAGTGCAAGATAAAGAAAGAATACCGCTTGCAGAGGAAAGCATTTTCCCTTAATTAGTAGAAAAAGAGACATTGATGAACTAAACTTTCTCATTAAAACTTTCTTTGATAAAAGGCAGAGAGCTAAAAGATAATAGGAATCACTTTGTTTTGCTTTGTGTTTTTGTGTGGGAGTTTTTTTCTAACTTAACGTGAGAGCCAAGAGACCCTGAGCTAAATTCAGTGTTGGATGGAGCAACTACTGTTCTCACTGTCTCCAATGGAGAGGGGCTATTCAAGGGAGTAAGGTTACTCATTTGCCCATGTATCTGAAGCCGGAGGCCCTATATACAGCAACTAAGATCCATTACTGACTTTTGGGGGAGTACTTGTGCCATCTTTCCTCATGAACATTTTCATTTCTTTTTTTCTTTTTTTTTCAGCTCAGTGGCACTTTTTCAGTATTGTGCACCAAGGTTGCATGCTGATAACAAAATTACAAAGACAATAACCACATTAAAATGTGATAATAGATTGAAAATATCTTTATTATAATACAGAATATTTCAATAACCAGCTTGATACATCTGATGCTAGATGCTCTTCTCCAAGGGCCTGTCTACGCTTATGGCCACTTTTGTAACCACAGTATAATCATAGAAAAGTAGTGCTGGAAAAGACTCGGGGGTGTGGGGTTATTTAGCCCAACCCCTACTTGAGGCAAGGTCATTCCTACTCAACCTTTCTTCTTGGGAAAAACTCTAATGCACAACTATCAGTCATAATGCCTAAAACATCAAAAACACCCTTTAACTAGCCACAGGAAAAGCAGGGAGCATGAGAGAACTGCAAGGATAGCTCCAGGTTATTAAAATATGCCCAAGGAAGGGGACCATGCCACCCGCTACAGAGGAAGGCAACCCACCCTACCCCCAACCCTCCCCTCCCAGCATTTGCCAATCTGACCATAGGGAAAAATCCTTTCCAGATCCCAAATGTGCCTGCTGGCCTGACCATAAGCTGAGGAGCAAGGTGCCCTAGCCGGAAACTGCTGGGTTGTTGGGTTTTTTAAGTAAGTCCCAGCAGGAGCAGCAGGACGCCCTATCAAAAGCCACAATCTTGCTCATTTTAGTGTGGCAGCCCTGAACACAAGACAAGCTAATTTATCCAAATACGGTATCACTCTAACTCTAATATGGCTGGGTATCAGTGACAATAAGGGTGGCAATAAGCCTTCATGACAGATCTTACCTTTTCATAGAAACAATAACTCCCTGACATTCACTTCTTCAGCAAACCAGATTCACACTAAATGATCTCTGAAATCTGCAGTACTATAACCTTATCCTTCCCTGACTTGTTTGCGTGATGTTTTCCACTGCAACCTTACTCGTTGCTCGTAATCTGTAATTACTATCAAAAACAACCCCCCCATTACGATGATGAAGCTCGATGAAAAGTTTGCTGTATTGCTCTACTCCCTTAGGTGACAACAATCACTTATATTACAGTACTGCATATTCGACTGAGGAAACATTGTGCGATTAAGAAAGGGCCTGTAATACATGCAAATCCAATAGTGTCATATTTGCATCCGGAAGGGTACTTTTTTTTTAATCACTATTAATAGTGCTTTGGCTTGAATGTGCTTATTGGTGTCCTAAGCTTTCTCATTTCTTTTGTTAATCATTAGAATAATAGTGGTTGACTGTGCAGTGTGCAATGTAGGTGATGATAAGTTATTTCTGTGGCTTATTGAGCCAACCAGTTTATGGAAAGGTTTTTTTGTGGGGGAGGGAAATCACTGCTCCCTCCAGTAAAGAGTCAGCCTGCTAATGGCATCAGGGCAAAGCAGATCATTGCGAATCAATACTGGGGAAAGCTACAAGGAGCAAAATGCCAAGTGCCTTTGCTCCTATAACTTACAGTGGGCATCCTCATACTTGGCAATTAGAGTGTATTCCCTGATTAACACAAGGGGGCATAGCAGTACAGCCATCAACCATGCTGGAACTAAATAGCAGGTCCTATATATTGCAGAAGCACAGCCCCAATTAGAGGTAAATTGTATGGCCTACCGGGACCTGACAGATTCAGAGAAGCCCACAGGGGCCTGACAGATGCAGACCCACTGAACAGTTCGAGTTCATGGCTTTTAATGAGGCTGGTTGGTAGCTTGTTTATGGGCTCAATCCATCCAGTTAGCATTTTGAGTTAAGGCTGGATAATTTGTTTTCCTCTCTGGTTGCACGGTCATTTCAGAAGGCGCTTACAGGGCTGGTGGTCTTCGGTTGCAGGAGATGGCGTCAAAGCCACTCTGCAGGGCTCCTCACCCGCTCCTGGAGTCAAAGGATTACATAAAAATCCCAGGTTTCATCTTTTCTTTTCTTTTTTTCAAGCTAAGGCCCAGGTTCACTAAAGTCTTAACGCTGCTAATTACTTGCTTGACCTCTGTTGATTTTAGTGGCAACTAGGAGTGGCGACCTATTCCCTTCCTGGTCTGCTGAGTGCCAGAGCATGGCATTTTTGGCACTCGGGCACAGGTAGCTGTTCTGTTCGTGTCCATATAGGCAGCCATGTAGGTGTGCAGGCTGGTAACAAAATACACAAGTAGGTGCCCCCAGTGACAGGAAAACCAGAAAGCCTGGGCTCCTATTTCCCCTGGTGTTCAAGGGGCTGAAACTGAGTCTCTGATACCTTAGCCCAGGGCTTGACCAGAAGCCATAAACCCAGCATTTTTCAGGCCTGTCTTCAGTGCTCTTCCAGAAGTTGAACCACCTATATAGCCATTGGAAAAATGGAGGGAGGGCAGTACAAGGGGGAGGCTTCTGCCTCACCTGGAGCAAAGACTCAAGCTAGACCTCATACCCACCCCCTCACCTTTCAGGCCCACAAGTCCCAGTGCTAAGTAAAGGATGATGCTGGAATGGAGACAGGGGTCTCCGGCCCCTGGCCCGGTGCAGTGAATGCTGCCGTGGGGAAAAAATGCCAGATGTCACTGCCAAAAGCAGATGTCCCTTCCCTAGCCTTGCAGTCACTGTTGCATTCAGGGCTTTGAAACCTTGCTTGCCATATCAAATTGTGGCAGTGGCAGGCCTATGGAAGAGCTAACCTGGCTCTTGGCAATGACACCTCACTCACAACAGCATCCTGTCCCTCCACCCCATGGGACTCTGTGCACCCCTCTAGTCCAGTGCCTCAGAGCACTGATTTTATCAGGGAGGTGGAGATCACAGGGGACTTAGGGAAGGGGCCAGGGCTTAATTTATGGCACACCTGCCCAAAAGGTTGGCCACCATTGCACTAGGCCAACCTGTGGCTCCGAAGCCACATGCAGCTCTTCAGAAGTTAATATGCATCTCCTTGAATCTTTGCACAAGCACACAGTGACCAATTTCCATTTGGCAACCTGATTTAACTTGAAGGCTAATGGTGTAATGGGTGCATTGGTAAAAGCATTGCTAGCAGATCTAGGGAAGTGATTATTCCCTTCTATTCAGCACTGGTGAGGCCACATCTGGAGTCCCATGTCCAGTTTTGGATCCCCCACTACATAAAGGATGTGAACAAATTGGAGAGGGTCCAGCAGAGGGCAATGAAAATAGTGATGGTGCTGGGGTACATGACTTATGAGGAAAGACTGAGGGAACTGTGCTGATTGAGTTTAGAGGAGAGAAGAATTGAGAGGGAATTTAATAGCAGCCTTCAACTACCTGAAGGCGGGTTCAAAAGAGGATGGAGCTGGACTGTTTTCAGTCTGGGAGATGGCAGAACAAAGAGTAACTGTCTCACGTTGCAGCAAGGGAAGTTTAGGTTAGATATTAGGAAAACCTGTCTCACCAGGAGGGTAGTAAAGCACTGGGACAAGTTACCCAGAGAGGTGGTGGAATCTGCATCCTTGGAGATTTTGAAGACCCGGCTAAACAAAGCCCTGGCTGGGATGATGCAGTTGGGGCTGGTTCTGCTTTGAACAGGGGGTTGGACTAAATGTGACCTCCTGAGGTCCCTTCCCACCCTCATTTTCTATGCTTTAGTTACCTGGAAAAGAAAGGGGTTAACAGGAATTTGTACCTCAGCCTCACCTAAGCTCCAAAGTCCAGGAGAAAAAGATGGAAATCCAGGCCTCATTTCCTATTAACTCACTTGGGCCCATTCAATGAGGATCTTGAAATGCCTTCACAATGCTGCCACTCTGGTCACTGCATAGGGGATACAGGGGTCCAACATAGATTCATAAATTCAGCTGCAGGAGCCGAGCACCTACAAGTGAGAGGCTCTCTCATTTTGCCTGTTTCCCAGCGTGGAGCTGGACTTTCCCCCTACAAGAGGTATGGAACCACAGTGAAATAGCTGCAGTGACCCAAGACTGCCTTTACAAACAAGACAGTTTGTGTTAGTCACCTGCACTACAGCATCTCGGGCTCTCCAGCTTCAAATGGGAAGCATCACTTATACTCCTACGTCCATATTGTCATTTTTCTCTGACACTGGGACCCCCAGATGTCCTGAATTCCCTATTTAATACACCTATGTCCAATATCAATCACACTGTGTACAAAGCAAACAACAGTTCATAGCTGTGGTTATAAATGCATTCTTGATGTGAGCTTGGAAATGCTCTGCTTTTCTGACTAGCCATAAGCTGCCTTGTTTGCCCCTCTCTGATTTGTGTACTGTGGTTTTTCAACTATACTCCACCTGAACATGCTGAATACAGCACAGATAGGGCCAAGTCCACGTTGAGCCCAGGGGAAGAGAGGAGTCATGGGGACTCAAAGGAGGTTGCAAGATTGATTTTTGCAGCTGTCACAGGCAAAATGATTTATCAGCTCCCTGCATCAGATGGACCCAGCCCTGGACAATCCTGACTAGGGTAATGATGACCATCTTCTGGCTTAAGGGCTGCATGCTATACGTCATTTTTCTTCTTTATATTATTTATTCCACTGGAAACAAGAGAGAATTTTTACCCTTCAGATAAGTACATGCCTGGATTCCATAAGAGTCTCATTTACCAAATGAGATCATAACTTCTAAAAACTCACTCGCTGAAAAGTTTGAGATAAAATAAGAAAGTTCATTTGAAAGGGCTCAGGACGATTAAGCACAGGCTTTACATAATCATCATCATTTAGAGAATGTACAAATAGAATAAAAGCAATATTGAAGCAAACAAATGACCTCTGACAAAGAAAATCTCTTGCATTTCATATTGCTTTACTTAAACCCTCCCCCAGACAGAAGGCTTATTGATAAAATGTGCTCTGGTAATGTGGTCTGTAGACTTAAAGAATGTGTAACCCTGAAGCAGACTGAATTATGGGTTCTATTTGTAAGATGAGATATTGCATGCAATCGCTTAATGAACTGGAGGTTTATTAGTATAAAAGGAAGAACTAGCGGCATGTATTATCAGGCCTTTTTTTTTTTAATTCAAGGACTGCTATTCAGAGTGGTAAGTGCTACATCCATTATGTATTTGTTATCTTATTAATACATATATACTCTAAAGCTTGTACTAGACGCCAAGATCAACAAAAATATAGCTCAGCCTCTAGTTTAATGTGTATTTTATTAGTCAGTGTTGTGGTCTTTATGGCAAAACCCTTCAGTTTATATTTTCTGACCAGATCTTCAGCTGGTATAGAGTGGTGTAGCCCATTTAATTTCAAAGGAGCTCTGTGAAGTTAAATCAGGTCCTTTTAAATACAGCTCTCATCCTAGAGATAGGGAAAAAATTAACAGACCTATAGCCCTCACACCTCATTTTAGTACCCCACGCATTGCATGGTCGCTACATTACAAATACAAAGAGACACAAGAATATGAGTGTGTAACCAGAAATCACGTCTCCCAAACCCAAAGCTCAGTGTACAAATTTACTTTGTAAAAATTCAGGGCCAATTTCTCAGTGGATGCATCTACACAAGATGCTATATTGTCATAGCGATATGCTACAGTGATGTAGCTTATCGCTACGGTGACGTGGCGTCAGTGGGGCATGAACCGTGATGCTAATGCTACTGCACAGTAGGGTCGGAAATGACCCATGAGCCACTGGGACTGCACAGTAACAACTACAGTCGGGGGCATGTGTAGACGTGCCCAGTGGGTATAAATCAGAGTCACTCCACAGACTAAAGTAAAAGGATGTTTGTGAATGTCTGCTCAGGATCAGGCCCAATTTGTTGTTGTTGACTGAGCAACTAACCTTTAGTAGCTCCATCAATCAAGTCTGTGCTTGAAAGCGCAGAATAATAAAGCTGTTCAAAAATCTACCAGAGTGCTTTGCAGGGGATGCCTCCAGCGGAGATAATGCCACTCCACGCACGACACAGGCGGTGCAGAGAGGGAACATCAGGAAAAGGAAACACCGGGTCCTCATCATCGGGGACCCCATCCTAAGGGGAGTGGAGGGTCCCATCTGCCAACCCGACCCCATGGCAGGAGAGGTATGCTTCATGCCTGGGGTTCAGATTTGGGACGTCACAGAGAGGATCCTGGCCTACATTTGACCCTCAGACCAGTACCCCATGGTTCTCATCCACATAGGAACAAATGATGCAGCCAGAGGCAACCCAGACCACACCATGAAGGACTTCAAGGCCCTGGGGGTCAAGCTCAAGGAGATGGAGGCACAGGTGGTATTCTCCTCTATTCTTCCAGTGAATAGGCATGAACAGGGACACGAGGCCTGCATTGGCGAGGTCAACCAGCAGTTACAGAGTTGGTGCCACCAGGCAGACCTCGTGTTCCTGGATAACAACCCACACTTTCGTGCAGAGGACTTGCTTGGGTGGGATGAGCTACACCTCTCTCCTAAAGGCAAGCATGTCTTCTCTTCCAGGTTGGCTGATCTTGTGTGGGGTGCTTTAAACTAGCTTCGCCGGGGGATGGGGCCACAGGAGGACTTGAGGACACCTCCCAACCAAGACAGGTGACATACACAAGGAGTACCTAGGTAAGCAGCAGGGATCCAGATAGTCCTGAGAATTGGAGGGTGGCATACGCACCAATTCAGGGCCTTAAATGCCTCTATACCAATGCTCGTAGTATGGGGAATAAGCAGGAGGAACTCACCCTCCAGATAGCTAGTTCAAACCCAGACATAGTAGGTGTCTCATAGAAACCTGGTGGGATTCATCCCACGACTGGGCGGTTAACATTAGGGGCTATAGGCTTTACAGGCGAGATAGAACAGGGGGGAAAGGCGGGGGTGTGGCGCTGTTCATCAAAGAGCAATACACGTCCCCAACCAGCAGGATGGGGTCAGAGGAGCGGCAGGCTGAAGTGCTCTGGGTCAGGATACAGGGGGTTGTGGGGAAAGGGACTTAACAGTGGGGGTCTACTACAGACCGCCCAACCAAGGGGAAGAGCTGGACTGTGAATTCTTGGGTCAGCTTGCAGAAGCACTTAAGGCAAGGGATGTAGTTGTCATGGATGATCTAAATTACCTGGACATCTGCTGGGAGGATCGGTCAGTCAGGTCGGACCATTCATGGAGGTTCCTGGCTGAGATATAGGACCTCCAGTTAACCCAAGAGGTGCACAGTCCTACCAGGAGTAATTTTATTTTTCACAGAGAAAAAGAGGAAAGAAGAGAAATGCGTGTGTCAGCACCTTTGCAATATTTTTATCTGGACACAACCTTTTTGTGGGGCATATTACCTGTGAGCAGACTAGAAGACCAGGCAAAAGCTAGCCAACTCCAACAGGTCAATACAAAAGTGGCCGTTTTCCTAGAGATGTTTCATGGATCTATTTGAACAATTAGCTGCATTTGATCTGTTTAATCAATCTGCACTTCCTCAGACAAGCCTGCTGCAAGCCTCACTGATTTCACAAGGGTTAGGGTCTAACCCATACTGAATGCAGCTAAAGTACAAATAATCTGCTCCCTTGATTTTCCCGGATAAGAAAGCAAAGGGAAAGGACAGCTCCCTCACTCCAGAAGAAGTGGGGAGTTGTGAATAGGTACAAACATTTGTCCTTGACCAACTGCCTGAGTGAAAGTCATCCCTTTTCAAAGTCTACTTAAGCAGTACGTTGTGGTGCCTATGCTCTGTGTTGTCTCTCTGCACAGGGGAGGATTTTATCCATTTGCATCAAGCACTAATCCTTGAAGCACTCGTGCTAAAATTAAACCCCATCTATCAAAGGGGTAAACAGTCATCAATTAAAACAACACAAGCAAATTAAAAATATATATCATGCTAATTTACACTTTTCTATTGTAATTCCATTACGGTGCCCATGGAAAGGAAACAAAACCAGGCCATTAATTGTAAATTGTGGAAGCCCCACGTGATCTAACTGTTGACACAACGCTGCTGTGAGAAGCCCACCAGTGGTGCATCAAACCCACCCCCTGAACTTGAACTGCGAAACTTTGGACAACCAAGCTCAAAGACATACGAGTAGAGTTCATCTGCTTTGCATTGCTATGTGGGCTACTACACTGTGTGGGACTGGTCCACTTCTTCCGCCTAGCGTTACAACAGTAGTTTACTCTTGCACAGGAGACAGTAAAGCAGGCAAAGCTTTCTTCCTCTATTTCCCAGACACACATGGGCATTAATTGGCTCTCCATATACCAGACCACAAAAAGGCATGAGAAAGACTTAAACTCTCCCTGAGAGGCCTTTGCTCCGTGCATGTGCATGTTGTGCTTGTGGAAGATGCTCCTTTCCTGAGGCAAGCGCTGCAGGCTGATGTTCTTGTCTATTATGCATCAGCTGCTGTTCCTTTATTCAGTGTAATGTTGTACCTGAGAGCACTGCTCTCCGCTGCTGGGTGTAAAGCCTGGCAGAGGCACTTGCTCTTCGGGATTCTGTAACTCTAATTAAAAGGACAAGAAATTTTACATCAAGGGCCTGTCGTTATGTAGATGTTGATGTTACGTGGGAAATTCATGCGTTGCTGTTTTCACCTAGGAACGGTACAGAGAATGAACTCAAGAGTTGGCTGTTTGTCAGCTCTGCCCAGCCAGGGCTCAACATCAAACACAGTCGATAGGAGTGCGTTTCCTGGAACAGCTTCCACTGGAAGTCATAGGGACATCAAAACCACATCAAAATGGAGCTTGATCAGTTTTTTAAAGGGGTTTTCTGACATGATGCCTGGGATAGGAGGGCTTGATGGCCTGAAAGTTCCCTTCCCGTCTTATGTTCCTAAGTTTGCTTTGGCCTGCATAGGCTTTGGATCAGAAGCCGAAGGGCAACAGGATCCACATGCTGAAATTAAGTGAGAAATCACGTAGACAAATGTTGGAAGCATCTTGAAGAATCAAATTGGACAAGCTAATTCAGCTCTTTGGAAGTGTAAATTTACTTGGCTGGTACTTACAGGGAACGTGCACCCTTCAGACGCTGACCTTTGCAATATTACTCTTTCGCAGGGACAGCCGGTTCGTGATTGATTTCTGTAGCACGTTAGGAACAAATACTATTTTCCCATTCATGTTACCTGGTCTGTAACCAACATATTTTACCTATGAAAAAGGAATCCTCACTCTTTCTTTTTATATAATCTTAATGACTGAAGTCATTTTTGCATACCATAGTACTTAGTATATGTAATTCATAGACCCAGTCATTCCCACCTCCTACAGTTCTTGACAAATCTATTTGAACTTCTTTGATGTCCTCCAAATACAACAGAACTTGAGAGTCTCAAACTTCAGTGTATCATAATGCCCCCATAAGGCAGGTGAAACTAGGGACTTGGGCATAGAAAGGCTAAGTAACTTGCCCAAGGTCAGAAAGGAAGACTGAACTCAGGTTTCCCACAATAGGCTAATGCCCTGTTCAATGGATAATCCTCTCTACAGATTGTATACTTGGTTGCTTATCTCTGATGGACTGTAAATAACAGGGCATTTTCTCTGAAGTGGTTTCCAAATTTGGTTGTCTAAAATTATCCGTAGATTCTTTATAGTAATTATATTTTTGCATGTGCAAAGTCCCTGCTGGTGGACGACCAGCATTCGCACATGCATTAGCTCATGCATAGCTAAAAATATCATTTTAAGGGTTTTTTTGCCATGCCCTTGCAAGGAGTCTGAATGAATGACTGATCAAGTGCCAGCCTATTCTGCACACTGACATTAACGTCCTCGTGAATTAAAAAATGCAGGCTTGAAAACTAAGTGTGCAAAAATGCAGACATAAAATTTTAGCTGCATAAATCAAAGGACTGGGAAAAGACTCTCCTGAACATTTTGGCTTATCCACAAAAAAGAAAAATTTCACCCTACATTGGAATGCATTTATCTGCAGAGATAAAATGAAGCAGCCCTTTAAAAGCCATTGCATCAGTAACATAAAATATGTTAAGGCATAAAGTAAAGGGGCAATTTTCAGCAGGCAGAATTTAACAGCCTAAATGGAAGATTGCCAGGACTAAACTGCTACTTCAGTGAAGAAAAAACCAGGGCGGTGTTGTATGTCTATCAGCAAAAGAGCATTTGTAGTGACAAATTCAAACCCACTCAGCAGAGATATTATTAAGGACAAAGGTAAGAGTATCACCTACTGATGGCTAGCGTCACTTCTTAATACTATAAACTCATACTATAAATAGGCAGATTCTTGACCCAAATACTGCATAGTCTTAAATGGAAAGTATAGATTGTCTAGATTAAGAGGGCAGGGTTAACTAGTCCCTGTTATCTGATCTTGGCCTTGAATACTTTAATGTAGATAAGCAGACTAACTTTTTCATCTTGATTTAGCTTGCTGAGATTGAAAAGAGTTAACTTCAATTTATACTGGAGGGAAGAAAGAGAAAGCAGGTAAAGAATAGTGTGTGTGTGTGCACGCATGCATGCATGCACGCACACATGCAAGCACATGCAAGAAAAAGAGAAGATACAGTATTGTAGAACCCCCCATCTTTTTTCTTTAGGGTGTGCAGTTACTAGGACGTACCTACACGTGTGCAGAGCCACAGGGTACCATTTCATAGCCAAAAGCACCGGCAGGGAACGTGCAGGGTGGAGCCACTCAGTAATGATGCCTGGGTCTCAACAACCGAGCGAGGAAGGTCAGTGTAAGTGGAGCAGGTTACAGGAGTTTCCATGCCTGAGCACTATAAAACAAGTAGTTAGCATGCATCACACAGCTACATAGGCTGATCCCTTTGCCTATACGTGCCGTGCGGACGGGTCCACTTGTGCTTTCACTGACCTCTCAGCAGCCACCGCACCTGTGAAAAACAAACCAACCCCAACCTGCGGATCTGTTTGTCATATCGGTAAGTCAGACCTTAGCAGCTGGAGCCGTACTGCTTTGAGTCACTGATGAGCCATTTGCTCCTGGATAAAAAGTGATGTGCCAAGGTTTATTACTGATTTCAGACAGCATGAAAATTGCAAGGTCTGTCATCGCTGTATCCAATGTAGGAGGCCTCATTTGTGCTAAGTCCTGTTGATATGGAACAGAGGACAATGGGGCTCTTGTTGTTCACCGCATAGGGCAAATAATAAGGGAGAGGCTGTATATTTACCAAAACCCTTTTTATTCCTAGAAACAGTCATAGGACTTGCAGTTCTTGAGCATAAGCTATTGGCACTGGCAGAACAAAGGCCCCTTAGAAAGTCTTCTAGGTCTGTACTTACCTTTCAAAGCAGGAATACCCAGAGTTTCCAGAATCCTTCCAGTGTCCCCTGCTGTCTTCAATCCCCATGATGCCGACTAGGGTTTAAAGCTCCTTATGTATAACATAACAGAGACGACTGTGACATTTGCACACAGGATCACAGCGCACAGAATCTAATGAAACATTGGCGTCTCCAAATTTGATCGCACAACATTGCCAATATTCTGGCTTGCATTACAGCCCCCCAACAAACAGAGAAGGACTGAAATTTAATGGGGAGGGAGGCTGCCACAAGGCTGTGTTTCTTCACTCCAGCTCTAGTAGCAGAAAAGTACTTGGCAGGCCTGCACCCAGACACCTAAATGCCACAGAGAGCAGTTGCACAGGTAGGATTTGCCCTTGTATATTAATTTCATAGATTTCATAGACATCAGGGCTCTAAGGGACCTCAGAAGATCATCAAGTCCAGCCCCCTCCCCAAAGGGCAGGAAGTCAGCTGGGGTCATAGGATCCCAGCAAGATAAGCATCCAATTTGCTCTTGAAGGTATAATAATATTTTTATGGAAAATGATGTATTCCATAGGCATCCCTGCTCTGTAGAGAGCTCTCAAAATCAGGCCTTTTAAGAGGGTATTCTGGGACTAAGCAACTCTTTTGGAAATGGCTGGAGGCTGTGGAGGGAGAAATGTTGATAGAGAGGGGCAGAGCTACACACAGGATGGGTTCATTTGGGGAAAGCTGAGGAATCCTTTCCTTTTGCTCCTACTGCCCCCTACCATTCATACTATCAAACAAGCCATATGTCTTTGTGAGTGATTATTTTCCTTTAAGATATAGGAGAAATAGATACAATTCTGTGCATCAAATGGCCCATCCTCTCACTCCTTCCCTGCTTCAAATCATAATGCGCGCGCGCACACACACACACACACACACACACACGATCACACACAAACACACACACACACACGCATTATTCCTTTGCTTTGGGTTATTCCATAATTCACTAAACATTAGCTACATAGGAAATTCCCCTATTCCCCTACTACATAGGAAGTGCTGAGATGATCTGCCTTTGCAGAGCTAAATTGTGGACATTCATTCAGCTGAGCGCCAAAGAGGCAATAGTCTATCCAATTAACATATGGCAGGCACAGAGGCTTACGACAGACTGCCTTAGCCACTTGGCTTTCCAGAAGACCTGACCTTAGCAAACACATCTGATGATCCTACATGGTATTTCGGCTGCCTACCTGGGCTCATCTGTTGGGATGGCATTCTGCCTGTTCATAAGCTGATTTGTTCCAGGGGCCTAGAAGCCAAGAAAGGCTGGGTTTCCACCAACACAGTACCGAGAGAGGGAGTTTTCTGTTGTGTTGCTTACCCACAAAGAAGGCTATTTATTTATAATGATCCCAGATGAGCAATTTCTGCATTTTATGTTCCAGTATCAATCAAAAGTCCATCATACATTTCAGAGTAGATTTTCTCTTCTTTCTGAGCCAAACCATCAGTTGCTGCCCTGATAATCATGAAATCACTACTTGTATCTTACCTAGAATGTAAGCTCTTTGGGGCATGGACCGACTTTTTGTTCAGACACCAGGGGCTCTGAACCAGAATGAGACATAATGACAAAGTAAATAATAAATCATATCTTACTCATTGCAAAATTAAGGGCTAAGGCTGAGATCAATAAAGGTACCTGAAGGAAACAGATACCCAGCTGCCATTAAAATTCTCCTTTCTAGGTTTGAAAGTCCCTTTCTAACTGGTTTTCATGCAAACTGACCTTGTAGAGAGCACAAGACAACTGACACTTGTCTGCTAGAGCAGAATGCCTGAGCAGTGTCAGCAAGGAGAACGGCAAAGATTGGGCATGTTGGGTGAATTTACTGAAATTAATAAACTCTCAGAGCACATGGGCTGTTCTGGATACCCCAAATCAACCTGTGCTGAAGCAACTGCTGGGGAGAATGGTAAAATAGCATCAGCTGGGAAATGCATGAAGCACAACAAGGCAAGTTTACCAATTGTACGCTAACACCATTGTCTGTCTTAGCTGACAGACGAGTGTGAAACACTTTCAGGAGGCAAAGCAAGCCTTGTTTCTTGGTGGTCTGAGATGCATTATATCTGTACCCACAAAGTTTAGGATGGGGAGAAAAGTTCCCTATCCCAGAAGAGAGGCCAGGTCATCGCCTGAAGCTGACCCATCTTTCCAGGTACCTGCATGGAATAACAGCTCTTAAAAATATGCAAATGGCTCCCTGCTTACATCCCAGCTGAGGTCTTGACTCTGACAATGTAACATCAGCAATTCTAACTATTTCACTGCTAATCATTTCAGGAGGAAACATGCAGATAATATGCTTAACCCAATGTGCATGGATGTGATGGTTTACATATCTGGAACTGAGCATAGTATCTCCTCCAGTTCTCACCTATTATTACTGCTGTCTCACTTCTAATGATGAAATATGCCTAGCTAATATTATAGCCCCCAACCTCATCCCATGTCTCATATCCAGAGTCAGAGGTTGCCTCTGACTATGATGCCTGTTTCTTTTCCAGGAGAGAAGACTTAAAGGGAAAGGTGCAGATGTGTGAGTTTTCCTACCCTCAGCCTGTAACACCTGGATTATGGAAGTGGTAGTGCCTTCCTGGTGCTTATGTATTTCGAAATTCCCCCTTACGCATTTCAGAGGGTAATTACATTCCCCCGTCTGCCTAGTTTTGCCAGGTTCTTCTAGCTGTCTCTTATAAGAAATTCTCCTTTCCGTCCTCTCATAGCTCTTCTCTATACGAGTTTCAGACTGAATTCACGGCTGGGCAGAATTGTGACCTGTCTTCCTCTCCTCTCCATGCTCTCTCTCCCCTGCCAGTTTGCATTCACTGCAGCTCAGCAAGGAAGAGAACCGATGTGGAGGAAAGGGTGCTCAGAAATGTGGAAGAGATTCAGCTGCTGAAGAAATTCAAACAAAACTATACTTTGGGGCTATATACACATGCATTTAAGCATGACTAAATTTAATGCACATTAAACTGGTGCGCATTAAGCAATTGTTGGCAGGTATCTACATGTGCATACACTTGGCACTAATGCTAAATTCCTGCAGCCCTGCCATGTGCTTCTAGCGGCTGGGAACACCTGGCACTCAATCTAGGGCCAGGTCACATTTAGATGTGCATTAATGCACTTTAACTAATCGCACCTAAATTTCAGGTATCAAATTTAGCCTAAATTCACCATTTTTAAATTAGTCTAATGAGCATTAACTTAGCTTTTGTACATAACCCCTTTGAGAGCTGAAGTGTGTAATATAACAAGACTATACTGGAAGTTGCTTTCATTTGAGACTGAATGAGACACTATTCCTTTCATTTGAAACTGAAAGAGATACTATTTTAAGGGGAAACAGCATGATTCCTGAAGTTACTCAGTCTCTGTTGCAGCCTGGACATTTCCCCATCCACCTCTTCTCTGGCTTTTTGCTTTGTAGAAACAGTGCATAACTGGAAGACACATTGTCATAAGACAAGCACACAGGGAAGCAGGGGACTAAATGCAAAGAGTGGGGATCGTTTGAAGTGGGAAAGGGAGATGTCCAGATGTAGCTTTTGCTCTCTTGCTCCAATTTCTACATATAAAATCAGTTCACCACCAAGGCGGAGTAAAGGGAAAATGATGGTGTTTCCTGCTGACAAAATAGTGCATGCTTTTCTGTGCATGCTCAACCTAAGCACAGTAAGCAAAGCAAATAAATAACCTCACCCTCATCCATATGGAAATGGAAGAAATTTGGGGAAATCATAGTGCAGACACCAGAAAGGGCAGTCAGTCCTCATCTAAATCTATTATCGCCATCCCTGTGTGTTTCCCTGTAGGTGGATTGCCTGTGCTGGCAGGGTTAGTTGGGTTTTGAAAGCCCTCTCTGGTGTATAGAAGTGATTTTCCTGCTGGCACACAGTCAGGTCACTTGACTGCTTTCCATATATGGAGACAAGGAGTCATGCTTTCATGTCGCCAAAGGCAAACATCCAAGCTCAGTGGGAAAGGATGCAGATTATTTATATGCCTGAATCAAGAGTACGGTCCACAGCAGGTGAGCAAAGGGAGCCTGAAAGAGTAGGCTGGCTAAAATGTTAGCCCCCTCCTGAATACTTGCTGAATGGGGGTGCCTTAAGCTAGTGTTTCCTTTATTTTCCAAACAAGATGTAAGCAACTGAAAATCAAATTCTCATTTAGCACCGTAGTAGTGAATAACTTTAGTACACCATTAAATAAAGATTAACAGTCAGGCTCATAGCAATATATATAAAGATCTGGCGCATAAATTATCATGCAGCGTGGGCATTGTAGCTTAATCAGAATCTGTACATCATTTGTTAATGTGATTGATCAAAAAGTTTTTTAACAAATCTGAAAAGTATTTTATGCTGTATTTTATGTTGCCCTGCAGGGGGGAAAAAAGGTAGATGAGCAAACCAATAGAGATAAAGGTAATTATAAAGGCTCTTATAAAAAGAGAGAGAGGAAGAAAACAACTCCAGTTAATTCTTCTTGGCAAGACCTAATTAACCTTAAAAAACTGAGAGTCTCCAGCTTTTCTAATGAATTTAAATGCAGGAGAGAATGTATTTTGTTGCAAACCGTAATTCTGGCTTAATGGAGTTTTGACTGAGGATGCAGACCTGCAGGTCAGCCTGTGAAATCACTTAGCTCACAGTTGGGCATGTCTACATGTGCACTTACTGCACAGTAAGTTACTTCTCAGTAAGCATTTGTTAGACAGGCATCTACACATGTAGGCATTCTGTGCGTGCTGTGACTTGGGAGTAAAGTTACTCCCAAGTCGGAGTCTGCACATGCCTTACTGCACAGTAACTAAGCAGGTGTAAATCACCATAGTTACTGCACAGTACAGGTGCACATGTATAAACACACACCCATACTGCACAGTAACTTCTGGCTACTGCGCAGTAAATGTGCATGTGTAGATACACCCAGTGAGTGGTGTTGGCTCCTACAGGAACCCTGCTGAGCTCACCTGTACTGATCAATGTGTTGAGTACTATTCAGCATGAGTAAAGGGAGCACAAATTAGCCCCAGAAGACTAATGACTAATGATTAACTTGTTATTAGGCTATGAATATCCACATATATATATATAGAGAGAGAGAGAGAGAGAGATTTTTAAAAAATAAGTGGAAGTTTCTCTGTGCTATCCTTAGCTGATTCTTTTGAATCTTTTGTCTTGTCATCCAGGGACCTGAAGCAATGTCTGGAAGTAAAGCAACTGACAACTGAAACAATAGTCTTGACAGAAATAAAAGCAACTCCTGATACTAAATTTTCTTAGTTTAATTTCCTTTTCCTTGCATGTATATCCATTGCATTAACAAGTCCATTACATCCATTAGCAACAAGAACCCCAGACTTCTCAGCAATTTTATATTGACAGCATTTCGGTGCCTTCAGAGGAGCTATTTCTGTCACGAGAGCAGAATTAGATGCAATGCCTATCAGGCTATATCCCGCAGTGGGGCCGTGCAAGGACCTCCCATTGACATCAGTGGGAGTTTTGCATGAATGCTGATGGCAGTTCATTAAATGCAGGTCAAGCCACCTAAACACTTCTGCTCTCTTGTCTTCTGGACGCCTACTAGTTTCTATAGTTTGCATCTGAAAGAATCCCCCACCAAAGGTTATCTCCATACTATGTGCCTTTACAGTGCATGATTAAATAAATCATTACCTGTCATCTGCACCCAGCCAGCTCCCAGAGATCTGTTCCATGTGGCCAGTATGGCTGCAGATTTCTGCACTATGGAGGACAAACTAACAAGCCATCTTTCAACACCATTAGGATTCTGCTGAGAATTTGTAGCCTCTTACTTGTTAGTGATTAGTTCATTTTAAACTCTGCCACAGTTCAGCTCTTTCAGCTGGTGTTGTTTGAAAAGCAAACACATGGCAAGGGCACTTGGAATATTCCCAGTGCGAGTGAAGCTCACCAGGAGAGGAGGAGTCCACGCAAGGACCGCTCTGCACTGCACTGTGCGATGGTGGGGAGGATGCAGCGCGGGCTGACTGCTCAGGTGAAAGGAGACCCATAGTGGACGTGAAGTAGATGGGGAATGTCTTAAGGCAGAGCCAAGGGACCTGCTATTAGGTACACCTCATTTGGTAGCACTCGGCCCACCAAGTAAGATAAGTGAAGGAACTCCCTGCCTGCTGCCACCTGGTACGCAGAGAAAGTCCAAGACAACCGTTTGTGTCCGGATGAAGACATCCAAAGACATCCTATTTTCCTGAATGCACTAACAGCCCAGGGCTTATGGTAAGTGGGAATTAAACAGCACATAAGTTATGTGCTGGCCACTGCTGAGGTAGTGAAATTCATTCATCCTCCCCTTAGCAAAGACTATCCACAGGGTGGGGGAATGCCACCCTAAAAACACAAGTATGCTGCACCTTGCTTTCTGTTTCGCCAATGCAGATTGATCGAAATACAACCATGTGACCAAGGGCAACCTATTTAGTTGGCATGCTGAGGAATCATCTATTCCTAAAGTGCC
The DNA here is from genome assembly GCF_001723895.1 of Crocodylus porosus. Classification (NCBI taxonomy): domain Eukaryota; kingdom Metazoa; phylum Chordata; order Crocodylia; family Crocodylidae; genus Crocodylus; species Crocodylus porosus. The sequence continues at coordinate 6,919,010 of NW_017728924.1, read as the reverse complement.
CAGCAATATCAAAGAGCCTAGTATTGATTAAGCTTTGAAAATGTATTTGCACCACTTATGTGCTGTTTGCAGAAACGCCAATCATTATAATACTCACATAAGCAGACTGTGCCTTCATGCATTTGTTAGCTTGTATTACTGAGGCTGTGTCACAGGCTGCCTACACGTGGAGGAGGAAAAAAAAATATCCTTCAGATAACATATTAACATTCATAACAAGTATTTAAGGCAATGCATGGTGCCATCTGTAAAGACAAAGGTTTTGTCAGCATTCCCAGGGTAAATCTCATTTTAGGGAGCTTGATACCGTAGCTCAGCTGTCTCAACCTATGTCAGGCAAGAACCTGACATGGACATTGTCAATCTAGTGGCAAATATTAAATAAATACAGGTCTTTCCCACCTTGTCCTCCAAACCAAACCTCTTCCCACCTCATCAAACCCTAGATCTCACTGCAAGTTACTTGTGGCAAACAGTGGTCTGTGTTTGTGCAACGCCCGGCACACAAACTCTTTTATTTATACGAAGCACTTCCTTGCAAATGCATTTAGGGTACTAAACACCAATGAGGAAAATATGCTCTCGTTACAAACATCCCAATCACAACAAGATTACAAGCAGATGGATAAACAAAACACAAGCGAACAATAAAACAGCAGGGTCCTCAACCAGGGGACTCCCAGGTGCTACCACAATACGGAAAGCAACAGCAAATAAATGACTATCAACCTGCCAGTAATGAGCATTACCCTCAAAACATGCAAAATTAACAGCAAAAGTGCTCTGGTGGGGGGAAAAAATTGCAAAGCAGTTAGTGATGTAGACTCTGGGCCAGATTCTGTTGAGTAGCAGGCTATTGTACCGCGCTATTAAAGAGTTGAAGGGCAACAAACTCAGCAGGGGGAGGCGGGGGGCGGCTTTTGGCGTGTGAATGATGCAAATATATTTTGAAAAGGTTCAGAGTTAATGCAGGAAGCAAACAAGTGTTTCTGAAGGAGGATGCAGAAGGACTATTACAGCTGGGATCCCCGGATCGCTGCTTCTCGCAGCCAGCCAACAGGCCCTGCTATAAATCTACTAAAATTTTTATCACCAGTCCTAAATAGGGATCCAAATGGCTTCTGCATTCAACAGCAACCATGACGAGATTTCTAGCTAAAAGGACCAGTTGTCACTCATCATTGTAGCTAGGAAAGCAAAGAAAGATTTGGGTGCAAATATTTTGGCCTTCAGCTTCCTGGGTTCAGCTTTTACTCGCTGCCGGTCATCAAAGATGATGGTGCTGCACTTTCCCCCTCTCATCCAAGTTTCCCTTGCCATTCGAACATGAGGTGAAATTGTAATCTCGGGTTTACGACATCAAAGCCTCCAGCTGTGTAAAGGATTTGAGCTCTCTGAAGGCAAAAAAAAAAAAAAAGGTTCAAAAGTAAAAAGAGAAGTGGTGATGTTGGGGTGTGGGGAGTTATTTATGCTCAATATATTTCATAGATAGCGCGCGATCGCCCCTGTATATTATGAACTATATATGTTGTTCAGGCATACCTCAATCCCCCAAAAGATTTAGACACTGCAACACTCAGCACTCTGATGCCATACATTTATACACTGAAGTTTCCTTTATGATGCTGGGGAAAGTGAAGTGCTTCCCCATGGCACCCATAATACTGAGCAGGGGGCTTCTGAGCAGAACTTGAAGCACTTGGGGAATTTTAACATGAGGCATCAACAAACTTTAAGGACCTCTGGGGTTAGGTCACAGTTGACGGAGGAGTTATGAGAGCTGACGTTTTGGACCAATGGGTGCCTATACGCAAGCCAGGTAGCTTCTCTGATGCGCCGTAATTAGAGCGCATCACAGCAGACTCGATTAAATCTGAATATTGAAGACAATATCGTATTCATCGAGTCTACTGGAACATGGTAATCACCGTGCTCCAGCCAGCCTCCGGGTCTTGTGTATCGGTGTCCACGCACTTCAAAAATAGTGGGGGGATTTTACTGCTTGTTTGACCTAAATCTTGCCTGACTCCAATTCTAGGCTACCCAAGTCCTTTTGTAGACCTACGTTCCCAGGGAAGAAACCACGGATGAAATCCCTGCTGCAGTGTAGTGTAGCCAGGCTCTTCCTCGACACCAGGGTCTGTGTGTTAATAGCGCAAGGGGGCTTCTCCTAGCTCTGTCCACACAAACATTCAATTGGAAACTTTTCCACGGTTCGGAAAGCTGACTTCAACGTAGCCCTTCATCAGTTCTCAATGCAAGCGCCATGCTGACAAGCTTTAATGGTCTCATCCATTTTCTTTTTTGCCACCCTGCCTTCCATAGTCTCCGACTTCAGCTTTCGCACTGTTTGTAACAGTATGACCTATATATATTATAGGGTATTTTTAGCCAGGCAGTTGTTGTTCAAAGGCAGCAAGATTTGTGCTAGAGGATGGCGCAGTTTAAACTGAAGGAAAGCAAGAAATGTGTTTTCTCCAATGGAAGAAAAGATCAGTATTTGTTCTTGGGGACATGCCTTTTCCATCCGGTGAACAGAACAGAAATCAGCTCTTCCTAAAGTTACAGTATTTTTCTTTTGACTATTCTTTCTCGTTAGAAAAAGACTGCCTGCCCTCTCCGCTCAGCTGCCTCATTACTACTGAGTCAAGATGGCCTCTGGTTCAGCGCTAGGTTTTGTGGGTTTTTGCATCATTAGGCAACTTCACGTACAGCACAAATAATACGGTCTTCTTCCCAGGTCTACCATTACATTGGGGTGTCCTCATGCTCATTTTCATGCATGCGTGCACAGAAACTGGACCTTGGAAATGGTCCTGGAGGTAAGGACGAGCATCTGATTTGAGACAATATTCAGACATTGCAGAGCTCACTGCTAATACCCTGAGCCAGTATACCTGGATTTTTTTTCCTGCAAATTAGGCAAACACTGAAATACAGTAATAATACATGAGATACCTACCTCGAGATAAATCGTCAAACAAGAGTGAATTTGCTTTGGCTGTTTGCTCCCCTTTTATATTGGTTTTCTACAAGTATTTTAGTAGAAAAGTGCTGGAAGGAGTGTTCACAAGCATACAGAAATTTAAATAAATATTCAAAACTATCCACAGACAGCAAACTGCAAGTTGGCCCAGGCAAGAGCTTCCTCTCAAAACCTAAACCAGAGTAGTATTTCTAGGAAACCTGGAGCCAAAACACCAATACGTGACCTTTGTGCGCAATGGCAGACTCAGTGGCTCACCTTCTGAATGTGGATAGAAATGCTCGCAGCAAACTGCTTGAGAATAATTTGCAATCCATGATTATTCATAGAAATTATTTGGTGAGTAATTTTAATTAAATAAATTCAAGAAAACAGGGGTGAGGGGAGAGGCTGAAGTAACAGAATACATTATTGACTATGACTAATTCATTCCAAGTGAAATTTAACCCTGGGCAGAAAGCCAGGAATAGGCTTATGCTCCACCCAAGCCCCACATAAGCCCTGTTTTGAGAACTTAATTGGGGACTTCGGCGGTGCACTATTCTTGGCTTGGCCCTCTGCTGCTGTTGCGTCTCAGAGGATAGTATATATGTCACGAGGACAATGGAACTTGGATCCTGACGGTGGCCTTTTAACACTACTGCCATAAAAGATAATAATATGGAAGCATTGAACTAATGCTCTTTTACTACTTAATAAAAAAAAGAAGGACGCCTCTCATAGGAACCGGCAGGACTAGAGACAATGAATATTAAGAGCATTTTTATAGCTGACTGCACCATGCAAATACAGATCCAATTACCAAATTACATACCTTTTAGTCAGGCGAGAAGACCCATTACATTCAATGTGACTTTTGGAATGACTAATGATACTCACATGTCTGCATGACTGGAGACTTGCTTTCATTTTTTCTCTTTCCGCTCTCAAAATGAATGAATATTAAATCAATCGACAGTGTAAAGTGAAAGCAAACGTGTTGCTGCCGCTGTTCAATAATATCAGCACAGGAAATCTGTAATTAGAAAGACTAATTTTGCCCCCGCAGGACAAAACTCCCAGTCCCAAAGCACTCAAGTAGGTATTTAGCTCATTCAGCTCAACCTACTAAAGTCAATGGAAGTCTCTCCACTGACTCAGTGGCCTTTGCGTTGGGTGCTTTGCTGAATAGGGGCAGAAGCCTGTGATTAAGTGCTTTGCTTATGTAGGTCGCATGCTGAGGAGTGTAGGAAGCAGAGTTTTTTCCCTTTGTGAGCAGTGAAGGACTAGACCCAAGCTAAGGAAAAATTGTTATTCACAGGTATTATAGATTTGGTCAATATTCGCCAGTGCAAGAGCAGGCTAGAGAGCTGATTTCCCCCTCAACTGCTATTTAACAATTTAAGAAAGAGCGTGCAAGTCAAGTTTCAAACTGATTTCGGGCACTAGAAGCCACAAGAGACGGTCTCCACACTAAGGGTAGAAAACAACCGTGACTGTGATGTGCGTTGCACTACACACGTGCAATCCTGCAGTGCTTCGGTAAGAGAGAGCTTGCCACAGGAGGAAATCCAACCGGGAATTTAACAATGAAAAACCCTGGGCAGGATTCAGTGCACAATGGGTTTGAGGGTAGGACTTAATGATAGGCTTGTTTTAAGTATCCTCATTATGTTCCTTTGGCTGTGCAGCAAATAATCATGCCATTTCTATAAACGCAATACTAAGACAGCACAAAGATCTTAAGGTGTTGGGAGAACTGAGTCAAATAAAGGCACTTTTGGGGTTTAAAAAATACATGGCAGCTACCACACCAGATTTTGGGCGAGTGGAAACCTGGAGCCCTGCCGAGCTGCGTGTTGAGTCCCCCAGCACCGCGGTCGGGGTCTCTGGCAGCTGCTCTGGTTGCGCCGAGGTGGAGACAATACCGCAGAAGCGTCCCCTTCTCTGCCCCTCTCGGGAACAGGCATTGCTGAGCCTGGGTGCTGCTGCTGGCGCGGGGGACAGCAATCCCAGAGGGCAGCAGGTGCTGGGCAGAGCTCTCTCCCTCCTTGCCCTTCACACTGATGGTTGCACGTTCACCCCTTCCCACCTCATTCCCCAAAGGAAGCCAGTGACAGCAGGATCCTCCTCTTTCTCCCTCTTCTGTATAACACACTTTCCCCTCACTGCTGGCTAAGATAAAGCTCTGTATCACACGGTACAATTATGTCGCTTGTGTTTACTGCTAAATGCAGAAGCGGTCTTTCCCCTTAATAATTACTTGTAGCAAGGCAGAAAAATCTCTCACTTACAGTACAACAGAGCCTGCAGCATCTACGCTCGGGGGTGACAACCTCATCAGCACCCGTGCACCCCAGAAAATGTGCACGCGCGCGCACCCTGTAACACGCCTGTCCGAGAGCCTGTGCTGAGTAGGAGTGAAGTTTTACTTGGTCTAACAAAAGATACTGGATTCACCCAAATAACTTGGTCTGCCTCTAAGCTTATCTCAGCGCTCTGAGCCGTAGCAAACTATGGGGATGCAAGCAGTGTGGAAAATGCCCCCTTGTTTAGAGTGAGTGGATGGGATTGTGTCGGCGAGGTGAGCAGGCTCCTCGGGGTATGCAGATCCAGAGGGTACCAGACAAGGAGGGGGAGTGCTAGGATGCAAGGCTTTGAAGCCATTCTCTTTTCGCCGCTCCAGCCTTAACTCTTTGCTCACTGAGACAGTGCTCCTTTCCTGCTCCAAGCCACCATCCTCCCGCCCCCTTCACACGACTCTCTTTCCAAAGATTTCCCTGTCTCGCCTTGCATCTCTCTTGAGAATTAGCATAGACAGAGGATGCTTTTATTACTATTATTATTATTATCCTTTGTTTCACAGTGGACAGCCAGGGTGGTGTCGCCGGGGGCCCTTGCCTGCTTTGCTAATTTCCAGAGAGATGCTTAGCCCTCACCCTCCTTTTCCATCCTCAGAAAAAGTTGAATGCTCTGAGCCTCTCCGTATCTGCTTGCACACGAGTTCGGAAACACCCACAAAGGGTCAGACACTACGGTGAGCACAGGACATTCACAGTAGCGAGCTATGCTGCATTTCACATCCTGCTGCTCTCTGTTCAGCTGGGTTGTGTTTTGGGTTTTTTTTCCCCACAGCAGGTGGAAATATTGCTCGCTTTAGGACCATGCAGGCATCTACGTTGCCTGTAGTGCTTTTAAGCTGAATACAGTTAGCTTGCAGTCAAACCATTTGAAGTTGACCAGGATGCGATCAAGTAAGTCCTTCAGTTTGTGCCTGCACTTCTGCAATCTGTAAGTACCCACATAAGAAACAAAAATTTAATCTGAGAGGGCTCTTCTGTCTAGCGGGCAAAGGTATAACAACACCCAATGGCTGGAAAGTCAGCCAAATTCACGCTTGAGATAAGGCATGCTTTCTTTTCACAGTCATAGTAAATAGCCTTTGAACTTGGTGCTGTGGGGGGAATCGCTGGTAATTTTGAAACCAGGATTGGGAGGTTTCTTTTCTAAAGGCTATCATTTGGTTCGAAGAAGAATTGATTCATATACAATCCGGTCCCTGTTATACAGGAGGTCAGGCCGGAGAACCACTGTCATCCTGGAGCATATCAATCAGAGCTGAGACGCAGAACTTTTCTCCAAGTAGGATGAGGGGGGAAAAGTAAAACGTCTGTAAACCTGACTGGGGAGAACCACAAACCACTCCAGACTGTCTACCTGTTGACTCCTGTAGTCAAACAATTTATGGCTTTCAGGGTTTTTTTGAAGGCCATCAGACTTGATCCAAATACTTGATTGTTGTATTTAATGAAAAGGAAGTAAAAAGCGAGGAAAGCAAGCCCCGCATGGAATAATTTTACCATGCATTATGGTAGCCGAGGGCATTTTAAAATGTTTCTGAGAAAAAAAAAATAACTTTGCTCCTAAATAAAACTTATACCTGTTTAAAAAAAAAAAAAAAAATCCCTCCTGCTGTTTCTCCATCTCTGGAGGTTGTTATATGTATGTATCGAGCGATGGGATCAGTATCTTTTCTGTGACTGTCTTTAGTAGTCCTGCAATCCCCTGACACCCTTGCCGCCCATCCCACATGCAGCCAGCCAGTACTGCAGCAGCATGCCATTCATTTACAGCTCTTTTGCAGGCATTGCTAGCAACCGATACAATCGGGTGCTACTTGACCCCCAGGCAAGCCGTGCTGCCCCACACACCAACTCCAGGACATGACACCAACGCACCGCATGGCGACACACCGCATGCACAAGCACCCGCATGCACCCGCACAACCATCAGAGAGAAATGCAGCGGACTTACTTCGCTTCAGCTTTTCTCATCTCCCGGAGGGACACTGATCATTGTCAAAAGCGTGTTAAGGATGCTCTGGGGCCACGTTCATGGGCGGGGGGGAAGCAGGGATTTGTGTGGGTGCATGTGTGTGTGTGTATGCGCGTGCACACACCGGAGCTCGTGTTCCAGAACATTCCCACAAGGAAAGCACTGGATCGATGGGATCCAGTCAAGCCTGCGATCCAGGTCCCTAAAACTCTCATTAAAGTTGGGAGCGGTCTGGGCACCAAAAACACGCAGCCCCAGAGCAGGAGGCCCTGCCCCAGTCCACAAGCAGTTTCTCTGCATCCGGCCAAATTCAGCAGTAGTTAAAGAACTGAAAACTAGATAAAACCTCCACACACACACAAGAGAGGAGGCAAAAAAAAAAGCCTATCAACCTTCAGCAAAAACCTTTCCACGGGCCGGTGCTGCAGACCCAAGACACGGGGGTCTTGCTGCTCCAACTCCCCTCCCCCAAGTTGGAGGGATGCTGCACCCTATCCCCCACATCGCCTGGGCTGCGGGAGCAAGGCACTCGGGCATCCAGCACCTAGACCCTCCGTCTCCTCCCTCCCTCCCCCAGCCCCTGCAGCAGAAGTACATGGAGGAGGAGGGAAAAAAATAAAGGAGGCAAATCCCCAACCCCTGGGGGCTGCCTCTGCAGCTGCCAGGACACTTCTGCTGGTGCCTGCATGGAAACAGAATACAATTATATGCTAATTAAATTAAATTAAAAATCAAATAAAATCAAATCCAAATTAAATCAATAAATTCAATTAAATAAGAAAAATAAACGAGAGAGGATGCAGCACCCGCACCTTGCTTTTGAACCTCCCCGCTATAACACCCAGCCGGGTGGGGCTCCCCCCAGCTCCGGCACCTTCCTCCCCGGGCCGGGCTCTGCCCCCCGCCTCCCCCTCCGGCTCCTCCAAGTTTTCCTCCCGGGGCTGCTCCCCCCGCGGCGGCGGCTCCGCAGGTGAGCTGCGCTGCCCGCGGCAGCACCCGCACCGGGAGACTGCGATGCAATCATGCCATGCA
>NW_017728924.1:6858071-6910578 GCF_001723895.1 Crocodylus porosus | reverse complement strand
AAGCCCGGCGAGCCCCGGCGCGGGGCGCACAGACGGCGGCGGCCCCGCACCGCGCCGGAGCTGCGCGGCGGTGGTGCGGGTCGGGGCGGCAGGGGAGGTGGAGGTCGGGCCGGTTTAACCGCGGCTGTGCTGTGCGCCCCGGCAGGTTTGGGGACCGACGGCGCCTAAAGATGCTGAAGGGCGTCTGGCTGCTCGGGGTGTTCAGCGTGGCCGGGATCCCGGCGCCCAGCCAGAGCCGCAAGCCCGCCAAAGACATCTGCAGCAAGAGCCGCTGCCCCTGCGAGGAGAAGGAGAACGTGCTGAACATCAACTGCGAGAACAAAGGCTTCACCACGGTCAGCCTGCTGCAGCCGCCCCCCTCCAAGATCTACCAGCTCTTCCTCAGCGGCAACGCGCTCACCCGCCTGCACCCCAATGAGTTCGTCAACTACTCCAACGCCGTGACCCTGCACCTGGGCAACAACGCCATGCAGGAGATCCGCACCGGCGCCTTCAGCGGGCTGCGCACGCTCAAGCGCCTGCACCTCAACAACAACCGCCTGGAGGTGCTGCGGGAGGACACCTTCCTGGGCCTGGAGAGCCTGGAGTACCTGCAGGCCGACTACAACTACATCAGCGCCATCGAGGCGGGCGCCTTCAGCCAGCTCAACAAGCTCAAGGTGCTCATCCTCAACGACAACCTCCTGCTCTCGCTGCCCAGCAACGTGTTCCGCTTTGTGCTGCTCACCCACCTGGACCTGCGGGGCAACCGCCTCAAGATGCTGCCCTTCGCCGGTGTGCTGGAGCACATCGGCGGCATCATGGAGATCCAGCTGGAGGAGAACCCCTGGAACTGCACCTGCGACCTGCTGCCCCTCAAAGCCTGGCTGGACACCATCACCGTCTTCGTGGGGGAGATCGTGTGTGAGACGCCCTTCCGGCTGCACGGCAAGGACGTGACTCAGCTGACCCGACAGGACCTGTGCCCTCGCCGGAGCTCCGGCGACTCGAACCAGAGGGAGAAGCATCCTGCCCCCTCGGACACCCACGTCCAGAGGCTGCCGCCCACCGCCAACTCTGCCGTCGGCCCCACCAGAGCCCCGAAAGCCAGCCGGCCACCCAAGACCCGGAACCGCCCGACGCCTCGGGTCACGGTGTCGAAAGACAGGCAGATCTTTGGGCCCATCATGGTGTACCAGACCAAGTCCCCCGTGCCGATCACTTGTCCCGGCGGCTGTGTCTGCACTTCGCAGAGCTCGGACAACGGCCTGAACGTGAACTGCCAGGAGAAGAAGATTAGCAACATCTCAGACCTGCACCCGAAACCCACCAGTCCAAAGAAGCTTTATCTGACGAGCAACTATCTGCAAATTGTCTATAAAACCGATCTCCCCGAATACAGCTCTCTGGATTTGTTGCACCTGGGGAACAACCGGATCGCAGTGATACAGGAAGGTGCCTTTACAAACCTCACGAGTTTACGCAGACTCTATCTCAACGGTAACTACCTTGAAGTCCTGTACCCCTCCATGTTCGAAGGCCTGCACAGCTTGCAGTACCTCTACTTGGAGTATAACGTCATCAAGGAAATCCTACCCCACACTTTTGACGCTCTGAGTAACCTTCACCTCCTGTTTCTCAACAACAACTTGCTGAGGTCGCTGCCTGATAACGTGTTTGGTGGCACTTCCCTCACCAGGCTCAACCTTCGCAACAATCACTTCTCACACTTGCCTGTGAGAGGGGTCCTGGACCAGCTCTCGGCTTTAATTCAGATAGACCTTCAAGAAAACCCTTGGGATTGCACATGTGACATCATGGGGCTGAGGAACTGGATCGAGCAGGTCACCGAGCAGAGCCATCAGCAGTCTGGTCCCCCCGTGGTGATCAACGAAGTCATCTGCGAGTCTCCGACTAGGCACTCGGGCGAACACCTGAAGTTCCTGAGCAAGGAGGCCATCTGCCCCGAGAGCCCCGGGTTGTCCGACTCGACTCTCCTATCCGTGGACCAGAACACAGACACGCCACACCTCCCTAGCGTCTTGCCCAGCTCCTATCCAGAAATACACACCGAGGTCCCGCTCTCAGTTTTAATTTTAGGCTTGCTGGTGGTGTTTATCCTGTCCGTCTGTTTTGGGGCAGGCCTGTTTGTCTTTGTGCTGAAGCGCCGGAAGGGAGTGCAGAGCGTGCCCAGCAGTGCCAACAACTTAGACATCAGTTCATTTCAGCTCCAATATGGGTCTTACAACACGGAGACCCACGATAAAACTGAAGGGCATGTTTATAACTATATCCCCCCGCCGGTGGGGCAGATGTGTCAAAACCCAATCTACATGCAGAAGGAAGGGGATCCAGTGGCATACTACAGGAATCTCCACGAGTTTAGCTATAGCAATCTTGACCATAAAAAAGACGACCCAACCAGCCTTGCGTTTACAATCAGTGCAGCTGAATTGCTGGAAAAGCAGTCCTCGTCAAGGGAACCGGAGCTGCTGTATCAAAACATTGCAGAGCGAGTCAAGGAACTCCCCAGTGGTGGAGTAGTTCATTATAACTTTTGCACCTTACCCAAAAGGCAGTTTGCCCCTTCCTATGAATCCAGACGCCAAAACCAGGACAGGATAAATAAAACTGTTTTATATGGGACTCCCAGGAAATATTTTGCAGAACAATCAAAACCCGAGCATCCTTTACTCCAAGGAAAGCTACAAACAGAACCAGACTACCTCGAAGTTCTGGAGAAACAAACTGCGATTAGTCAGCTGTGAGGGTGGGCGGGAGGAAAGGAGGCATTTTTAAAAGGTCTGCGCATCAGACTTGATGGCTTCAGAGTCAACAGCAATGTGATGTGTCACATTCTCACCCGTTCCACTTTTTTCAGTACTAAAAAAAGAAAGAAAAGAAGTGGAATCCTTATACTACGCTGGGGGTGTGGTGTTGCTTTGGCAAAGTTCCCTTTAAGTTATTTCTACATCTCTGCCCCTTTAACTCACTCCCCTTTAGGAACAGTCTCTGCAAATGAATGTTGCTACCATAGATTTTGCATAACTCTCTTTTTTGCCTTGGGAGGAAGTGAGGAAAGGGGGACTTGGGGGTATTTTTATTTTTTTTTCAATTAAAAGTGGAAGAATAATGTATTCTGTAGAAGATCTCCAAAGATCTTTTTTTTCTGGACTATTACTTTTTTTTTTTTTTTTTTTGTAAATAATAATATACAGTACTGCTGTTTCAATTACCAAGTGTAGCCACTGGGCGTCACTTCTTTGTGTTAAAGTGCCTTTGCACTTTAAGTACATTATTACTTAATTGTTGCTCTTAGCTTTGATAAATTGAACCTATTTTAATGTGTTGTATTTTTGAAATTAAAAAAAAGATGTAAAATAGATCTATATGTCAGCTGCATTAAATCGAGAGGTTGATTTATAGGAAAGCTGCCCTTCTTTAAGTGAATTTAGGTCTAGGACTTGAACTGTAAATTATTCTGTTTTTTTTTTCTCCCTCTGGGTTTGTTTTAAGTGATTCACTGAAAATCAACTAAGGGGATTTAGCAATGGACTAGAGGTAATCAACTGCCTCAGCTGGGGGTAACAGTTCATTAATAAAAGACATTTAACATGATCTCATAGTGAACTGAACAATTAATGTCCCTTCTTAATTCATTACACTGCAGCTAACACAGTAATGTTCTGTGGTTTAAGATTATTTTCATACTGAAGAGAACATTACTCTACTTGTAATATCTATTTTCTGCATTAAATTAGATATTTTTGTACATTTTATGACAGCGTTTATATTTCTAACATTTGGGTTGGAATTAACCGGTTGTTTTCCTGCCAGGTGTAACATTTTCATTTTGTTTTAGACGCGTGTGCACCAGCAGGGGCCGCCACACACTTCATTACACGCACAGGCAAGCTCATTAATGAACAAACTAATTTGCAGAGAGACTTCAAAGGTGAGATTAGAACCCGGTCCTTTCAGCCGGCCTGTTGGGGTAGCAGAGATTGAGATGCGCATCCCAGCAACTGTCAGCTGTGCGATAGTGCCATAACTAAGGGGGAAGTAATGTTGCAATAATCCTCACCTAGCTGATAAGTAACTCCTCTGAAATACTGTATTTTTTTTTTTTTAAGTCACCATTTGATTACCTTCAATCTCCAACCGCGTTCTAATACATGCATTGGTCAATGGAGGCAGGACGTTTCTCGGGTTTGCTTTCCCCATAGGCTCGTGGTACTCGAGTCTCTATCTTAACACCTTAACTATACATGTCTGTCCTTCTTGGAGAATATTGAAACCATTTTAACTAACAAGTGATATACACCAACTTTATGCAGCCGTATTAGCCTGTAAATAATTTTTAGATGCAAACATTATTGTGCGATTTAAACAAACAGCCCTTATTTACAACAAAAACAGTTTTGTTTTGTCTATTGTAAATCCTTATGCAACTGGGATGGTGATCTGCATATAAAGTAGGCCAAGCTTTTCAATTCCTTATTAAAGCAATTGATGGAGTCTGAAAGAAGCACACTGTTTCCTTTTCATAAATAGGTTACTGCACATAATAATCCTTTATTATCATGCAGAGTTTGAAGTGGACTCTGCTGACTGATTTTTTTTTTAAAGCTTTACTTTAAATGATCAAATAATATAATTTCGGAAACTTGGAGAAATTTTAAGCAAGGGAAGTTTGACGATAAATAGCGATCATCTATCTTGTTTTAATCAGGCCTCTGCCAACAGGAAGTCGCTTTATCTTTAGGGACTAAACAAGGCTTGCATGTATATGGCTGGATATCCAGCCCATTCAGCAAACTGTCTGCTAATGATTTATGTGGCATCTGAGTACATTAATATGCTAACATGTCAATTCTTTATGTTTAGAGCCCATAACTTCTATTGCTGTTCATTAGATCAGGTTTAAAACTGAAGTGCTACAACGAACTACTGAAGAATCAGTCTTCAAAATGGTCTCACTTCAAGAAGGAGGAGAAATGGTATCACATTAGTTGAACTTGGAACATTTTCCTGGAATAGCATCCATCTTTGGGTGAGGTATTTATTTGAGAGCTTCCAATAGTGTCTTATTGTGGCTGCTGTCCCTGGGTACAACTAAATGTATTTATTGTTGAGACAACTTGGAAGAGCAAACGCAGGGAACATTTAAAGGGAGACTCTTGTGAAGGGACTTGCTGTGTTAACTCTTTTCAAGTTCCAATTTAGCACGGGCTGCGAAGGCACGCACTGCTTCTATATCTGTAGTGTGTTAGCAAGTGCTCTTGTCTTTTGCAGATAAAACAGAACCAAGCTAAAATGTTCTTGCTCAGAAAAAAAATGTAAATTTCCCCCCTACCCCTTAATTAAAATGGGCTTTCAGTTCCATACCGTTTACAAAGAATGTGAGATTATAGGTTATTTTGGGACCATTCTGTTGTTAATTTTTAATATTTGTTTTGCTTCCCAGACTGAGTTTTTTGCACCTGGTTTCCTTTGATGGCACAGAAATGTTTTTCAGATGTTTTCCCTTACATAGTTTTAGCTCTGTGAATGTATTTTATTTAGCGAATTCATTTTGGCTTGTCTCCTCAGCACGAACGTTAAAAAAACCTTTCATATTCTATGATGGGGGAGGGTCCTACCCCTTGGAGGATATTTATTCACTCTTAATTTATTCCCATTGTGGAGAAATAGGAGACCTATTTAAGGACTTTCTCTAACTAAGAAAGGTACTTCTGCAGCTGTTCTTTCGGGGAAGGCCTTTGGGCCTTCTCCATTGCTCTGGGGGCTGCTTCTTCCTCCTAGCAGAGCTGCTTACCTTATTTAGCAGGCTCCCAATGGACAGCAGTTTGAAAAGATGGCCCTGGTTGGCAGGTCCTTTCCAAAAAGAGAACAAGAGTGACACAATCAGTGATCAGAGACTTAAAAAAACCCCACAAAACTTTTGGCCTATAAAACAGGGTAAGCAGTTGCCTTCCCTGATAACTTCACACACATATGAAAGCTAATAAAATGGTCCCCGCACTAAAGGAAATTGGGTAATATGGGGGACTGGCACTAAAACATCATAGTTGTTTGCACAGCAAAAGAAGAGCTGTGTATTTTTAATCCATGGCTGTTCATTAGAGGCTGTGCATCTTTGTAGAGATAAGGTGGTAAACCAACAGGGCTGCTGGCAAAATCAGATCCCAAGCAGGGCTGTAAGAAATGAGCTGTTCTGATGGCAAGAGGAAGCCAAATGCGACTCTGATTTATTCCCACGTGTGTAAGGACAGAGGGTGGAAGTACAAAGCAGGGTAGGATAGAGGCAGTTGTTCTCAGGCAGGCACTTGGGAGAAACTCTGTTGGGATTACTTGCCGTGTAGCATTCCTGTAGCTTCTTGACGGTTTCGTGTTTTAAGTGTGTGTGTTGGGAGGAGACAGAGAAGGATATGCAGCTGCTGGCATCCTTGGTCCTTCTCACTGGTGCTGGGCTGTTGCTGTTCAGGTTCCAGTTTCAGTAATTGCCAAGTGGCACTTTAACTGCTTCCCTTCCCTCTCCTATCCGACCTGCTTGTCAGGAGGGCAAGGGTTTGCCCTTGCTACCACCCCTCTGTTGTATGCTTATTCCTGAAGGCCTGCCCAGGCTTCCCCACGAGTTCCCATCTTCCCACCCACCCTCTTCTGCATCCTCATACCTCCGCTGTTCCCTTCACCTCCTTAACTGCGTACATCCTCCAAACCCTCTGGCCACCTTTCTCCTTGCCTGCACTCAGACCTGTCCTCCTGTGCTCTCCCTTTTTCTTCCCACGCAAGTCCTTCCCTTGCCCTGTTTCCCTTTTGCTGACTTCCAGCACGGGAGGGAACGAGTCTCCCTATTCTGTTGACTGCCTATTTGTCCTGCCTTCTCTCAGGGCTGCTGAGTGTCTGTGTCGTGAATGACGCTGCCAGATCTCTTTGGTATACCTAAGTACTGTACCGGTATTAGATGCAGCTCTATATATCTGTTTTCCTCCTCATTTCCTCAGCTCAGTGCTTCTGTCCCTGCCATGGCTTTCACGTGTGCTTGTCAGTCCAAGAGCTGCCTTGCCTGGGTTAGGGGTCCCTTTGATGGGGCATTAATTAGTGACTTGACTAAAACTATAGTCATTGCATTCTGGTGCCCTGTTTCCTCCAGTAGTTTCAACTAGACATTGCTTTCTTTGTTTTCTGACCAAGAGGGTATTGTGTATTGTTGTACCACTATGCACGCACTGTCGGATGTGGTCTCATACCACCCCAGAGGTGGCTGCATTTTGTTGGTGGATGAAGCAGTAACTATGCAGTTTGTAGTGGTTTGGGATAAAAGATGGTTATAAAACTACAGGGCAGAGCATTGTGTCTGAGTCATTTTTGTTTCCGAAACGAAGGCTATAACAAAAGCTATAACTTTGGTATCAAGCCTAATGGTACAAACAACTTGAATTGCATAAATAGACCTATTTAAAAAAAAATACTGACCTTGGATAAGAATACAAATGCCATAATTTTAAACTGCTCATGAGTGAAATGAGATACTGGAAATGTTAATGAAACTTCTTAGGCTCAGGCAAACTAATCACTGATACAGTTTGTGATTTTTCATATTATTGCTATTGCAGATGGAAAATGTCATTTAACAGAGGGGGGAAAAGTCCTATTTACCAAAAAATGCAGAGAAATTAACTTTTGGAGGATATGGCATTTTTCAGTTTTGTTTTGTTTTTTTTCCACAGAACAAGGGAGAAGTACAGAAGTTATAGTTTTTGCAAGGGCATCATTAAGCCCATTTGGTTTATTGATCTTATAGTTTTTCTGGGCATGGAGCCAATCATTTTCACTAAGGTTTTTAATCATAGCTTATGAGAGAGGTGGATTAATGAGAGGTTTTGGGGGGTGTTGTTTTTGTTTTTCCCTTCTTTGGAAGCAGATGATTGACGTGCCTGTGAGTACAGAGTTGATCATTTTCAATAGAATAAATTATGGAGAAGCAGTTGGCTTTTAATCATGCTAAAAACCATGCAAGAGTATTAGTATTGTTTGAGTATGAAGAGCATGAAGTCTGATTTGTTCCTAAGATTATGAACAAAATCACAACCATTTGAGTACCACAGTGGCTGCTGTTATGTAGTGTTCAGCATCTGGATGGATTAAACTTCAGGTCAGCTATACTATTTACCCCAAAGTGTATTCACATAATTGAGCTGATTTGGTCTTTTTGTGCTGTGTATCACGTTATCGCTTATTAGCCTCTCTGCACATCTATGGATTTAGCACACTTACGAATAGTTTTGCTGGAGATGTGTTGTATCCAAGAATGAACCTGGTTAAAATGATTTCTAAGCCTCTTTATTAATAAAAAGGGTTATGGATTGACCTTTTATGTAAAAGACCCTCTATTCCTTCCAAAGATCTTTGGCAAAACCAACTTTTCACAAGCAGACAGGAAGGAGCCCTTCTCCCTGATTCGATCACATTAGTGCATGTTCTTAATTGGACAGCAAGACCACGCTGCAATGTGCTTGCTGATCTGGAAAGCAAAGATTATCCAATTTAGTTGGTGCTGCCATGTTGAAACTGGGGTGAGTAAGCTGTGTCGTCACTAGCAGTAGTGGTAGGAATTGCACAAAAAATCATCGAGTGTTAGCATTGCCAAAGGCAAGATCCTCTCAGGCTGCAGAAACAGGCACAGACTTGTGTCTGAGCAACATAGCTCGTCTCCTCTCTTCTTATCCTCTCCATTGCCCTGAATGCAGAAGTGCTAGACAGTAATTATTGTCCAAGCAGGAGGCAGTTGGGCTATTTAAGAAATGCTGCATTCGTTGGAATGGGCACAGTGGATGCACAGGGATCCATCGTGGTTTTCTTCTTTGGAGACATTTGCTGTTTCCATGCGAGGGAGTTTATCTTTTGAGATCTCTTGAGATCTTGAGATCATATTAGGGACTATTTTATACTGTCTTGATTTCTGTTAAGCATGTCCCTCTAAGGCTTGAGTCAGGTTTGTCCAGACTAGAAACTACATTTCTTGCTTCTTGCATTTCATTACTGACGCCGACTGTCAGTTTATTAGTTGGGCATCTTGCTTTTGGTGAGGACTGGAGAGGTTAATGATGAACGTGTAAATCCTAGCCATGACAAAGAGTTAAACGTTGTCTAGAGGGCAAATTACAGCAGGATTTTTAAAGGTATTGGATCATATTCTGATTTTCAGTTCATTGTGAATCCAGGCGACTTCAGTGGAGTGGTCTTGAATTAATACCGGTACAATTGTTATCAGCATCTAGCCTGTTGCAGGCCGTACTGGAACAATAGCAAGCCCTCACGTGGGTGGGGAGAGCCAGGGGAAAACAACGTTGATGGTTATTTCCACCCTCTGTCACCTTCATACCCTGGAAAAGTCAGCCTGAGACTCTCCAAAGATTATTGGCCTTGTCCATCTTATTCATGTAACTGAAGAAATACCCTTTAGCTGAAATTCACTCCTGTCAACAGCCAAGACTGTGCATTGGAGTCTTATTTGACTCTTTGTTGTGGGGCAAATTTAATCTGTTATACAGATTGCTTTAATAAACACTTGATAAGGAAAGCATCTCCCTGTCATTCGTCACCCAGAGATGCCGGGAAAACCCCAGTGTTGTGCCACGGAGGAGGCATATTAAAACAACATTTGTCATGAAGCACTGGCCTTTGATTGCATAGCAATTTTTTGTTTGCTTCCTTGCTTGCTACTGCTGTATTTTGAGTAGGAAGGATGGAGAATTTGCTCACTGCTTGACCTGAGCAATCTTCCCTTAACAAACAGAGAAACTCTCTGCCTTGTTAGCTTTCAATTGAGTCTTGTTCTATTAGACAATCCTGTGCGAGTGCTTTGAGTTGGCTGAACTGATGCTTATCAACTGAGATTGTTTTAGATACCTGGGTAAAGCATTAAGCAAGCTGGCATTTCTGCTTGTCAGGTGGCACCAATAGCAAAGGCTCCAAATCACATAGCAGAAACAGTGGACTGCTGCTGCTCTTGTTGTAATCAAAATCCACATTAAACCTTTCATTGATTTCATTGGGAGCTAGCCTGGTCCCTAACTCAATGTTTTCTTTTCCCCACTGCTGCTGCTGAGTACATCATTTAAAATCTCATGTGCAGTCTCAGAGGAAATTCTCAACTCCATGTGAGTCACTAAGATCAGATGCATGCATGCTATGTTTTAGTTTGTGCCTGCCTATACCTGTCACTTTGCCTCGCTTTTCAAGACCTACCCTCTCCCCGTGAGGGTCAGATACTGGTTGTGAGGTCAGACTCATTCTCTCTTTAGTAAAATTAAGCAATTCTGACTAGTAAAGCCCCTGGCCGTGTTCGTGCCATTCAGGACCAACAGAATGCATCGAGCCGAGTCCTTCTTCTTCCTTTACCCTCCACAAATGGCCAAACTCCCCGTCTTGGGCACAGTGACCATTGGGCTGCCTATACACATGGTCATTTGCGTTCTAATTAGAATGCATTGGAGCAGACTCAATTAAGACTCAAAAAAAAAAAAAAAAGGCCTAATACTTTGGTCCTTAAGTTCATCCTTTTTTTTTTTTTTTTTTGATATGATACCTTGATAGTCCCAATTAATCCAGTCTGCTCCATGTTCTAATTAGAACGATCCAATGTGCCCTCACTGTCACGTATAAGCCCACAGACATTTAAAAATGTCCGTGGGGATGCTTTATCTCAACCTTATGGAATGAGCTTGAGATAAAGTCACTTTTAAACACACTGAGACTTAATATACATGACGGTAAGGCATTTTAATTGGAGCAGCTCTCCAGGAACTGCTCTCATTAAAACATGCCCCACTTCTGAGCTCATGTATAAGCAGAGTCTCAGAAACTCATTGATGCAGGCCAATGAGCAAAGAACTGGGTTGCCAGCACTCGTGGACTTCATTATGGCACAAGTACTGAGGAGCCAGCCTTTCAAATTTTCTCTGCTTTTCCAAAGGTTTCTTAGGGCCTTATTAGGATCATTAGTGAATCAAAAGAAAATCTACTGCCACTTTCATGTGGCATTTTTTTCCCCCCCTCTGTCTTTTTATGCACGACTGTGGAAAAAAAAATATAGGTTATTCTTGCCTGAACTTCCTATCTGGAGGAAAATGAGGCTAGCAGGAAGCTGAGGCCTTTAGCTGCCAGCTTGAATGGCTGCCTGTCTGAGACCTATAAAGGAGAAAAATGCACTAAGATTGGGATGCTGACAGCTGACTGAGGGCTTTAGACACCCAATTCTCACACGAGCTTTAAACCTTTTCAGCCTTAAAGTTGTATTAGATTTATACCAATCTACACATGACTGCAGCCCATGTGAAGCAGCTGTGATTGCGGGTGGGAAATGCCTAATACCTCAGTGCTTAATTTCATCCCTTTTTTTTTTTTTCATATGATACCCTGATTGTCCTCTGTGTTGACAATACCTCCCAACTTTGACCTCAGCAGATTTTATCACCTCTCTCCTATTTGTGCAAAGGTCATTAGTGACAATATTAAATAAGATTGACCCTTGAGGCACTCCGCTGTGCAAGCCGACCGGTCTGATTTGAACCCCACTCCCTTGTTCCTTAACTCGCCTGAGAATTCGGGTACCCAACCGCCCCAGATGTATTAGTAATTTCTCAGGTGGTGCTGTATCAGATGCTTTACTGATAACCAGACAGATGAAATCTGCCGTATTTCCTTTGTCTAGAAAGGACAGGCATCAAAGAAAGCTATCAGGTTAGTCTGGCGCGGTTTACCTTTAGTAAGCCCTCTTGCAAATGTTATCAAATTTTCCATTTCCTTTCTTGTTTTTAAAATTACGCTTTTTCCATCAGAATTTCTTTGAAAGCCTTGCATGCAGTTGAGACAGGACTAACAACCCGGTGGCTACACAAATGTTTTCTTGAACCCCTTCTGAAGTAAAGGCACTTGCTTGCTATTTTGTAATCAGTTCCTTTTTTTATCAATGTTCTCCCTTTTGAAATCAAAACCCTGCTGTTGCTTGCCCTTCTGCATCATTTGAAGTGAATCCAGCAGGGATCACTCCATCCAGGTTTATTTTCTGCCACCAGCTCTTCTATAATGTCTTCATTACTAAAACCAAATCGAAAATGATATGACTGCTCTTTGGATTAATGACTATGCAGCAAAGAAATTTGTCAGCTGTCCTGTCCTGGAATACCTGGGTGCTCCTGTTATTAGAAGCATTTATTTTCCAGTCCACATCTGGGATGTTCAAGTCTCCCAAAATGACACAATTCCTGATAGTATGCATCTCTTTCATAACATCAGAGATCGCTATCCATAGCTAGCTCTGCCCCTGTGAGTCTATAGCTAACCCCCAGCTATCTGGAGTAGAAATTGTTTTTACCAGCCTTCCTCAAAGTGATTTTTGACCCAAACAGTTTTGGCTGTATCCATTCCATCTCTTCTTATTTCTTTACTGTCTATCCCATTGTTAATGCACAATGCCGCACCAACACCTTTACTTTTTATTTCTGTCTTTCCTGAACAGCCAATAGCCTTTAATACCTGTGTTTTGTTCACAATTACTATTCCCCTGTGTTTTTGTTATCCCTGTAATAGCTGGTTTCACATTCTGAGGTTTGGAGGTGTTTTCAGTTCCTTCATCTTGTTGCACAGGCATTTGTATACAGACATTTCGGTTGTTTCTTGCTGACCACACTCCATGCCACAGCTGGATTAGGTACAGACTGTTTACTGACTGCACCCCCTACCTAGCAGCTGTTCTCATCAGTCCTAAAACTTCCCTTCTTTTCGCTGTCCATCCATCTGCCTACTGATACTACTCTGTATGTTGCCAGCTTCTCATTTACCTAATTGCCCTTCTTCTTGGCACTAAAACCGAGCACAGAGAAGACTCTCTCGATGCATGCCCCCACCCTGCAGTTTCACACTCCTCTTAACAGTTGTGCACCTTTGTTCTCAGAAGGCAATATACTGTAGCCTTTGCAAAGAGTCTAGTTTGGGTGAACCCATTGCAATGGCATACAACCAAAAACTGCCCCTTGCTGTCTAATGAGTAAGCTACTTAACAGACTCAAATGGAGAATTTCCACTTAGGATAGTGGTCCTTTGTAAAAAAAAAAAATTTGGAATATGTTTTTAGTATCTGTGGGCAACTTATGATTTGCTTGACTCTTTGTTGATCATTAAGTAATTTGCATGAGTAATCACTGGGCTGTAGACTCTTTGTGATTTCCTAGCAAGTGTAAAGTACTTCAGATGTCCTCTTTTGCGATGGATTGTATGTTTTTTCTGTCCCTCAGAGTGGATGGGCTATAGTCTGTGGAAAGGCACTGCAGTTTAGTAGATAGTTCGTTGTTCTGCAACTCAGAAAACCTGGGTTCTTTTCCTGGCTTTGCCCACTTGCCTGTTGGGTACCTTTTAGCATGAGGAACTCTTGGGTCTTGGTGCCTCAGTTTACCCATCTGTAAAGTTAGAAGGATGATACTTGGTTCTTTTGGCCAGTGAGATTTACAGAGGAACAGAGTTAATGTACTGCAGTATCTCGTGTGCCTTTTGGCCTTTTGCCTTCATTCCTCATATACTAATAACCGACTAATTTGTAGGCAAATGTGTATTTCACAGGCATTAGAACATGGTGTATTACTCTCACATTTCACCTTTTTTAATATAAAAAAGAATATGAGAAGGCATCTCGCCACTGAAGAACGTGGCACCTACTGGAAGAAGAGAAAGATAAAAACTACAGTCGCTTTTTTTCCCAAACTATTTTGAATATTTATTTATGCTGGTCTTTTTATTCTGTCTCTTTTCTTATTTTTAATTGTGGTGCTCTAAACTTTTTGATTTTGACTTCCTCCTTCCTTACCCTATAGAATCCTCTCTACAGTCATTTATAGCCTAAAAGCTATTTTCAACTCCCTTTCTTCTGGAGAAAGTGATGTCAACTATTGCATATCTTCTAGACTAGAAAGTGCGTTAAAAGTAGCTGTGAGTGACAGATGCTCTTGCTGAAATGGCAGCCTGGCACTTTGAAGGAAGAGAGAAGTTTAGTCTAGTCTTTGTTTCCACCTCATCAGCAACCTGCAGTTAACTCTCCTTCCCTTCCCATCTCAGGAAGGTCCTTATTTTTATACGTCCAGTCCCTTCAGCCATTCCCCTCACTTAGCAAATACTGCGGATACAGAGTCATGGGCATGTTAACAGTAATGAGTGCTTAGCTATGCATTGGCTAGTGTCCTGCATGTCATGAAGGCCCAACCAACCTGTCAAAATCTACCTTTGGATAATTGGTGCCCCAGTCAAAGTCCACTAAGGTTTTTACTATGAGTATACTGATCAGCCAACAGTTTTACACTGAATAGTTGTGTGCATTTTCATATGTGATCAGGCTTCAGATCATGTTAATGGCAGAGTTAAGAGAGGGCCTGAATGAGAATTAGCGCCACAAAATTCAGACCCAGGTATCAAATTCTCCAAAGTTCAAGGATAAATGGAATCAAAGTTTTAGGGTGGTCCAAGATAAGATCCAATCCAATGTTCATTTGGAGGCAATGAGAAGACTCCCAGGATGACCTATTGTGTCCAGTCAAGTCAGTGGGAATCTTTCAGTGCAAAGGCACTAGAGTTTTATCCCCACTTGGTACATCTACATGTGCACTTTAAGGCAAGGTTGACTAATTAACTCCGCAGTAAAGTGTCACAGCTTAGATGTGCACCAGTATTAGAGCACGGTAAATTAAACTGTGCCGTAAGAAACTGCTGTTGGGGATGGTACTATCTTATGGCACAGTTACGTTCTCTCCCAAAATGCACGTGTAGACGGTGACAGGCTGGCTGGGAGCATGAGAGTGCTAAAATGTGGGGGGTGCCTGCCACACAGCTCCCCAGCCAGCCCCTCTGCCACCTGGTGCCACCACCTTGAGCCCAGGGCTGACCCTCTGAGCCTGCTGCTAGCCTGGAGCTGCTTCACCCCAGCTCAAACTGTGGCTGTCCTGCGTGCACATGCAGACCTCACACTGATTGCACATGTAGATGAACCCATTGTGAGCTTTGTTGCCTTTATACCAATGCATGGAGATATCGGACAGTTCTGTAGCTTCGATTTGGGTTCAGATTCCAAGTATATCCCACGTTTGGGGGGGGCTCGGCATAGGCTTTTGGCTTGGGGCCAGAAACAGAAGGTATCTAGGCCATTGTTTTCTTGTATCTAGGCCATTGTTTTCTGGTTATTAGATTGTAGGCGGCATGCCATTTTTCTGCTGATTGCAGGAATCACACTGATCTCATTCAGACTTGTGTTTCCAGCTACGAGGTAGCTCCTTGGAGGCAGTTTGTATAAACTACCTAAGATAGATCTTTGCACCACAGGATATTTCTAACACTGCAGGTGTCCTGGTAAAAAGCTGTTCTGCACAAGCAAACATATGTAAAGTACAAATCTTCACTTGATCAAGAATTGAAACAATTGAATGATCATGTTTATACTACCCTTATTGTACATTTTCCCACGACAGACATCTTCATTATAGATGAGGTGTTTGCTTTTTCTTTTCTTCTTTAGATCTTCACTTAATTTCTAAAATGGAAGGAAAAGAAATGGGGCAATTAAGTTGCAAAGCTACACGGGATCAGTTTATTCTAAAGTCTGTGAAATAGTTTTGTTTTGTGCCGTGTTTGGGCATTTGACATTTAGTGTCTAATTTTCATTTCATTGTAGGTAATGGCAAAAGACGCCCAGGCTTAAATGTGCATAGGATCAGTTAGGGGAAAAAAACCCTCTTGTTACCCTGTTTGAAAATATCTGAAGGCCAGTTCTGGATTTGCAGTGTAGGCAAAAAAAGGTAGTTCAAATTAGTTCCTTAAGAAGGCTCTAAGGCAATGATTCTCAGCCTGTTTAGACTCAAGGCCCTTCTTGTTAGACACAAGGCACCCTCAGAAAATGCCAGCTTTTAGTTTTCCTTCCTTTTTTTTACTGTGATAATGGACTAATGTTTCCATTTCAAAGAACTCAGAAAGACCACAGCGGGCCACGGTATTTTTGACACTACAGATTCCTGTGTGAAATCTCTGGGTTTATCTTGTGAATCGTGTGCAAGTGTTGGCATACCTAATAGCGCATGGCACCCTGCAGCTCTCTGAAAAGGAGCTCACGGCACCCTTCTTGAGAATCACTACTGTGTGTTCTCCCTCTCTTCTCCCCTCCCATCAGATACTACAGGACCGAAGAGTTGTATCTTAAGACAACACCCTCAAATATTGCAAATTAGTTTTAAAAAATTATGTAGAAGAGTTTCAGTAAATCGCTGTAGTGCAGGGGAGGTCAGGAATACAGTGAAAGAAACAGGTCCACTGAGAACTTACAGTTTTTCATTTCCAGTCTCAGCCACCTACCTCTTATGCCATTAACATTTACTTCAGTCACAAATCAGTGTTGTTACCGATGCACTAAAGTATCATTCGTTTTCACTTCAGTCACTGGTAAAGCTAAGACTCTGCAATGTCTCTGGTACCTAAGCCTCCAGTTTCTAACACAGAAACCTTGGCATCGTCATCATCTAGTCTTTTTTAGGATGTGAATGAGTAGTTCAGGTAATAAAACCGCCTCTTGTCAATAGATTTTGGCATGCGGTTATTTACAAGAGTCATCAAGTCTAAAAGAGCCTTTGCAGTCATTAGTGTGAATTCATGAGGTAGTAGTATCTTTTTGTTATGATTTTGGGACTTGAAATTTGCTTACCTGCTGACAGCTCCCCCTGTAATAAAATAAAAATGTGTTTTAAGGTGAATATGCTCTGGGATCTAAATGCTGTTTGAGACATGGGTGAGGCCTTGTTCAGAGTATCATGTTTTACCACACTTGCCCGCTGCTGTCTTCTCCTAAATGTAGACAGTCAAAAAGCCAGAGGTTGAATTGATTCAATTGTTGTAAGTTAGTCTGACCTGCATAGATAAGACCAATAAGCAAGTAAACAGACACTTGCTTCTGATTCTAGAAATGCCTGCAGTGGCCCAGGCCAGAAGCTGTGGGGCGCTAGAGCAGGCAGCTTGGGCCAAGGCTAACCCACCCATCTTGTGAGGGAGGTGCAAAGCATCCTGGGATGCTGGGAGACATTTGAGTTAACTTGAATCTGGAGGGGATTTAGGACAGAAGTTCAAGAAATGGATTTAACCTAAATCGGTTAAATCTGATACTGCATCCATTCAGGTCTATTTTAAACCAGTTTAGGCCATTTTGAAAGTTGTTTATGGGTACTGAACTTCTGTCGTGTTACAGATTTGAACCGGTTTCCAGTCATTGGTACTGGTTTATGTATAATTTGTATCCCCAGCCCATGTGATTAACAAAAATATTGCCTTTGCCTAACATATAACTTTGTTTATTTTGTGTAAATATGTATGTCATATTATAGAATCAGACTTACTCTTCTTGCAGTAAACAAGCTTCCCGTACCACTGCAGCTAAGTCCAAACACAGAAAATACCCTATTATAGTTTTTCCCCCTCTCTTATTACTAGTGAAGAACTTACAATTATTTGTCCCTATTCATACATTATAAAGGGAAACGGAAGTCATATTTCCCACGTGTTGGGAGGCTGATCAACTTCTTTCTTCTTTTTTTGTTTTTGTTTTGTTTTATCTCCTTTAAATAAAGGAATGTGTTAGGGGGAAAAGACCTTGGCTCATTCTGGAATGATACAAGTGCAAGTCAGGAATAATTGAAAATAGTTTTGATCATCCTTTGAAACCCCAGATTAAGCGGTTTTGCTAACACTCAAAGAATTTCACTGGAACCTTTTGATTTGTTCTACAATGCTTAGAAAGCGTCTTTTCTTCTCCCTTCAGCTCTTACCCTGCCAATGGATATTTGTTCTCTGAGTAGCATTGACATGAAAGTCTGAAGTTGTCCACTTTTCTCTCTTTGACCAACAATCGCTTGGTAAACATAGAGTATCTTGACTAGGGCTGTATTAAAGCTCTAAATTTAGCTTCTTGAAAAAAAGCCACAGAGAAAGCTGAGAAACTTTTAAGCACTGCAAAATTAACAGAACTTTGCTCACATCAATTTTCCATCATTTTGAGAAAAACATTACTGGCAAGTCTGCCATTGTCTGGGATTTCTGTTCAATAATATCCTTAGGAGCTTCATCAAAATTCATTAAGTCTAAACATTGAAATGTCAAAGCAAACACAAGGCCACATTCTCTGCTGTGTAAGTCAGCTTAGCAGCATTCACTTCAGTGGAGTCAGATTGATGTATACCATCAGTCTCATGTTCTTTTAGATTTTGCTAATCTATTATGAAATCCAATAGAAAACCTAAAGCAAGTCCTGAGGGTATATATCAACACTGAAAAAAGCTGCCAACTACACTCTCGAGAGTGTGAGACCTCACCCACAGGGAAGCTGTCCTTACCATCCTAAACTCATTTACTATCTAGAGTAAATAGCCAGTAATACTGGAGGAAAGGGAAAATATGTGGAAGGTCCTTCCGTAAGGGCCAACAATAAGATACTTCTAAGTGTTAATATGTTAGAGGTGATAGATGGTATTGGGAGCCAAACAGGAATGTAATTATGGAGCCTCTAAGGTTAAGGTTGGATTTAGGATTACAATACGTTGAATGGCATGTTTGGTTTGGTGTATGGCATTGCTGGTTGGTTTATGACAATGGAAGCTGCCACCATTGCTACTGTAGGGATTGTTGACTTGCTGCTAATGCTGAAGCAAAGTTCGCTACTATTACTCATCTTGCATAGGCTTTTACTCTGCAAGTTGTCTCAGTGAAATCAGTTGGACGACTTATGGGGTAAATGACTACTCAGTGGGTATGTCTGCATGTGCAGTAATGGGCCTTTGTTACTGTGCATTAAGTTTAGTACCTGTAATATGAGGTACTGCATAAATCCCCAGTAGCCGAGACTAAAGTGCAATATCAATGGCACATGGTCTTTTCATGGCACTTAATGCTCAGTAGACTAATTCTACTGTGCATTAGCTTGGTTTTTGCCTTGATGTACTAATGCAAAGTAGAATGAGTCTACTGTACATTAGTATGTCATATAGATGTTCCCAGTCTGTATTATTTTAAGGGCTAGATCCTGGCTTGGACTACGTGCCTGCACTGACGAGAGAAGGAAATAAGAATTCCAAGGTGCTGGTGTACTTGGATGAGGATAAAGAAGACTTCCCTTGGCTACATGGATGTTATTTTAAATTGTACCTTACTACTCTGTTAATACTCAGCTGCACAGACAATATGTCATAGTTCAAGGAGCTTTTTTTTCCTTAAATACAAAAAAATATTATCCTCAAAATCATACCAAATCTATGTAACACATATAGATTAGACTGAAAAGATCTGAAAATGCTCAAAGAACCACCACTTCTCTTCTGGAATGATATACTGTAGTCTAATGCATCCCAAACCTGTGAACAAGAAATTACCTTAGATCTGGAACTTATAGTGATGAGGCTCCCTGGTGATCTCAAGTTTCAAAGAGCATATGAGTCCTGTTCCTGAGTGCTTCTTCATAGCAGTGGTGATGAATAGCATTCCAGAAAATTTCTGCCCTAGAATGAAGTAGATCATATTGTGCCATCAGTTTTTAAGCAAAGCATCCCCAACGGAGTCACTGCTTGACTTGTGCTTTAAAATTGTTATATGCTATGAGCCATTTAACTTGTAGCAGATAACTAGAGATCTCTGTGCCAAATAGTGCAAATCACTGCTCCATCTAGAACTGAAAAAGAAGAAAATTAGACCATTGCAATTAGTGCAGATGAAATATAAGGACAACCCAGCATTACAAATATTTATAAATGGCAAACATCATGTTTTCTTCCCATGTCTCTTATCATTCAGTGGCTCCTTTCTATTGCCTCTGTCTACATGCTGTCAATCCATTTCCGGCTATGTCTTGTTAGACTCATTTGCTCTGCAAATTAAAGCATTTAAGCTAAGACAGAAGGAAACATATTTGAGCTATTGGACTGGAAACAGGTATGGCTCCGGAGAAGATTCTGCTTCCTATACTGCAGGAAAGCAGACTGGTTCCACATGGGTCTTAAAGCCTCCTGTGGGAATGACTAAACCTTTGTTCCTGTGTAGATGAATTAGGGATGAGGCTTCAAAGCTGTAAGCCCACTGAGTGTTACTTACTCCATTCACATTGCTTATTAGGGTTGACCCTATTGATTCCACTACCCACTGACCGTCTACACTGAAAACCCTGAAGCTCAGCCCCCAGCAGCTGCCCAGCTGTGTCCTGCAGTGCTTCCAGTGTCAAAGGTGGTGCCTGATTTCTAGATGGCTCCCGTCTATGGTATATTTGGATCTCACCTGATCACTGCAGGCTGCAAGCACAGGAAATCTGTCAGCAGCAATCCCACAGCTGCCTGTTCCTGACTCCTGGTCTTTTATACCCTGTCTCTAGTGCCTGTAATGAGAACCAAACAGATGAAGAAAAAAATTATTTGCAGGCTGATTCCTAGAAGAAGATTTACAACCTACTGGTCTGAGCAGGGAGTTTACGGCTGGTAGCATGGAGCCCCACCTCACAGATCAGCAGTAGCATGGAAGTCATAGGTTTCTGCACATACCTCACCCGTAGAAGATACCTCTTCTTTAGATATGTCTTTCCCAAGTCCTTCCTTCCTATACCCAGACTTGCCATCAGTTCAGACTACCTTTCCAGTGAGGGTCTTGGTTATTCTCTGAGCTCCAAATAGACTAATAAAAGGATTCGGACTATATCCCCCGCTTCAGAGACAGAAGCAAGTAGGATTCTTTCAGATATGTGGCTTGAGATTTATGGCTTTCTTGAACCCCTGGTGCTCTTAAACTATCATTTTAGGTGGTAGATAAGTATGTCTGTGGCACGCAGTACCACAGTTTCAGTAGCAAAACACCATGTTTTTTAAAGACTGCATTTTGCACAAAGTAAAAGATCCAGTGGGCTTTGTTTAGCAGTCATCAGTTCTTTCTCATATATCCAACCCACCTAATGAGCTGTATAAAAGAGAGAGAAAGTCATTTGGCAGAGGCCCTGAGAGCTGCTACCAGGAAAACCAGAATGTGCTTCCACACGCAACAGAGCACTTCACCTGAGTAATGATCTCCAGGTCAATGTAAAGCTACTGTGACTATCTGGGAAAATATATACAGTTACTCTGCTTACCCAGCCATTGTTTTATGATTTGGTGCCTATTGTATTAGCTGATGCTTATGAAGGGTGACCTCACTTCACTATTAATCACACAGTAAAACACCTCATGCTTTTAACAAGTTCCTATTTAAACAGCACAGCAAGGGAAAAGAAAGATGATAGCTGGAATGAGACTGACTGGTGAACTGAATTATGAACTGCCCTGGAGAGGACACGGCAAAAAGGAAAAAGGTGTGCATTTGAAACAACTAAATATGCTCTTTTGTTCTCAGGCTTTGGTCAGGGCCATATAACTACTTTGTCTAATTTACCATAAGTACAGTGCAAGCAATATGTTTTGCAAGGAGATTTAAGCAATTATAGTACCTAGTCAGATTTTTTTTCCAACAACATTTTTATTATTGCTTTTCCTCCCGAGCATAAGTAACTGCTATTTTGGCAGGATTCACACAACAACAGTTCATACAATAATTACAGCTTCAGGAGTTAAGGATCTGCTTGAATTTCAGTTATAAGGTTACGAAAAGCTGCGGAGGAATCATGTTAGGTTTTATAAACCTCTCTGCACAGGGATTTACAAGGCTAGGTTGCAAATGCATTCTGCATAAAATTCCCCTTCCTAGACTTCAAGGGAAATTCATTGTTGGGGGGATGGAGGTGAGATAAAAAATGTTCCTCCTGAACCACAGGAAGCTTTTGGGTCCTAGCAATCTTTTACAGCCCATGTGCCAGGTAATGGAATGAGATGCACTGTTATTATCTGATGGAGAGCAGCTGCAGACTCACAGAGTCTCCAAACTGTAGCTCGATCCCCCAACACCCAAGACCCAACAGTGAATGTCTGTTGGGTCTGGGGAATCACTGTAACTCATGGCGCTTCCTGCAAAGTGCCATGAGTTACAGTAGGGAGCTACCCTTCTGTCGGTGCCCATAGGGCTTTCAGCCCCTCCAAGACCCTTATTTAAGCATTTGGAGACTTTTGATCCATTGATGAAGGAATTCTATAATTTTATGGGTCCATTCTGTGGGAATTAATGAGAGGAGACCTCTGGCACAGAAACGTGTAGGCCCCTAAGAACCGCTTTAATGAGCCACGCTGAACAAGTTCTTCCAGAGCACAATATATGCAACAAAATGTAATATCTTAGTCACAGGCCCAACCCTATTTATATTTGTTTAGTTTCTGTAGCAGGTAAATAATAATTCTTTTTCATTACCTGCATTCTGGAAGTAATAATAAAGATGTATTTGAGTCTCTCGCTTTATATTAAGGAGACAAAAAGATAACGCAAGGTTACATTCCTCAATTTGAAGAAGCTATTTTCTACATATTTATGCATTTCCTTGCTACATTTTTAAAGTACATAAAGCCTCCATACTTATTATACATTTACTGAAGGACCTGCTTGGATATAAACTTACTAAATATAGAGGTTCAGCCTCAGGCAATACAATTTAATCTTTTATATTGGCCTAGTAGGAAGAATTCTAAGCCAGATAATGAGGGTGCCTCTGTCCTTGAAGGATTTTTAAACAACAATAGCAAATGAATCAGGTAAGCATACAAAAAATGCAAACCATTCATTTCCTTGTCATGGCAATAAACTGAAATAGAGAAATCCAAATAACCTGTGCCTGTGAGTCATATTCATTACAAAAATCATTCTATTCCTGGCAAAAAGGCCTCTCTTCTAACAAGTGTTAGTGTTTTCTATACAGTTCCTCACACTCCATCCCCTGGTAAATATGATGCAAGTCTGAGATCCCCAAATGTGAGGAGCTGTAGGAGTTGAAAGGAGTTATTATTACTGTTTTTCTGCTATTGTTTAATACTCTTCACTTTCTACAGAAAGCCCCATGCAGCATTTAGAGATGCATCTGCTTTTCAAAATGACAGGTAGTTTTCTTTATTCAAAAGGATGAAATTCACCCCAAAGGAAAGGGGCACACAAGACATGGACTCTTCTGGCATAGTCCTAAAGGAATGGATATTTTATCAATAACTTTAGTGGGAGCAGGGTCAAGCTCTTATAACAATATCTCATTTGGTTGAAACGACAGGCCCAACAACGTCGATTTGCCAAATGGCAGGATCCTGAATGAGGAGATAGAAGAGAGAATTTTCTCAGACTAGACAGCATCAACAGAGCTATCACTGCAGCCGTTACATGGGCCAGAAATGCTCAAGCCGTCTCCATGCCAGTCCTGCCTGGGCAGTGCTGGGACGTGTCAATGGTGGGAGCAATAGCTAAACTTGCTGCTGTTCTGTCTAGCAAACTCTGACCTAAGGGAACATGGAGGAAAGATGACCATTCAAAACCTATACAGTGCTAGGATTGCTGAATTGCTCCTTGTGTTACTTTTCAAGTTAGGATGACTGTCACAATCCAATGCCCCAACTTCAGAGCATAATACACTGTTTTTCTATGTTTCATAAGTGTGTGTTTGGAGTGGGGGGGAGGGAGTTCCTACTTATTACAATCATAATCCAGCAGTATGGAAACCTTTGGGAGTTCAACTGCAAGAGCATCATTCCTACCTCACCTGTACTCACTTCAGATGGGGATAATTATTTCTCCCTTTGTTTGTCCTTCAGTGTTGGAGAAACAGGCTGCCAGGATCAGATGTGTGTAAAGCAATTTACTTGTAAAACTTCTTGAATAATCTGTTGCTACCAAAAGCTTTTGCCTACCTAATTTTCCCATGTGATGCTTAATGGCAAAGCAAATCTGCCTTTTATTATGGAGAGAAACATTCAAATAATATACAGTTGCTCCTCTCTAACTGCAAACCAGAAATCAATCCAGCATAATTTGTTTCTGAAAGGAAAGCCATAACATCCTGTGCTATGCCACTGAAGGTCAAGCATCTGCATTTTGGTATTTTTGGCATTGATTTAATCCATTGATGACTTATTGCTGTGGAATACACAATGCCTATCTAATGCTGGATAGCTCTGCAGTACCACAGCAGATGGGTATGTGCAGTTGGCCATTCGTTAGCTCTGTCATTTAATTATTTCCTATTTATTTAGTCTTGTTCTAAAGCCCTTAAATTTCTTATAAAAATTCCATTAGTGCAGAAGGATAAATAGGTTTATAGCACCAATAAAATAGAACTTCCTTTAAACAAAATGACAGAGAAAATAATGTTAACATACATCTCCAATAATTATTTCCATTCGTGACACAATTAGCTTTATTTTTAAGTATTAGTAGGATGAAGCTGTCTGAACAATAGGGAATCATGGTTCCATTTTTATATACTTTATTCTAGTCAGAGTAAAACCACCTAATACACAAATACACATTTCAAGCAAATATGACAGAATGAGGGCATTATGATTCTGAACCTGTATATTTGGAAGGGTTAGTAAATTTAGCCAAATTCTTACTGTAGCTTGGAATTTATACACTGAATGTCATGCTCAAAATAAGGGGGCAAAACAAGTAGAAATCCTTCCTTAACTAAAGCTAAAAATCAGGAAGAAGCCCCTCAGAAATTAGACATACATCTCAGAACCCCAATAGCTGCAACAGAAATCCATCCTTTAAATATCCTTTCCTATGAGTCATTCCACTGTCACTACCTGCCTTCCTTGCTGATAGCCAGTGCAGAAGGAAAATCATACGTACAGGTATATGTCAGGCGTCGCGTGGTTCGTGCTGCTCTGGGAGCTTCTTACATGTGGGGAGTTACATGCGACTTAAAGCCAGCACTATCTGGTCCCTCTTCATTATTAAGGGTCCTGCCATTAACATCAAGTCTGAACACGGGGAGCAATCCAAACACGATTCAAGTCAATAGGGATCTTTCCAATTATTTCAGAGTCCTCTGGATCAGGCCTCAGGTTTCTGACCATATTTGTTTAAGTCAATTGCCATATAAAAACAATAGGGCCAATAGTCAATGATGCCGTACTTGGAAGGGAGGGGTCTACTCCAGCGGTCCATACCTACTGTGGGTGTAAACAGGGTATTCCATGCGCCAGAATCATGAGCAGCCTCCGCAGCTGCAGGGTCCATACCCTCCTGCAAGCCATGATGCTAATATGGGCCTTGAGATGCCCTCTTTTTCCTAATACACTCTTTTCAACCTAATCTGACTATTTCTATGTACTTGATAAAAGAAGCAGCTGCGACTTAGTTGTAAGACAACAGACTAAAAGGAACATTCTGGAAGTTTCCATGGGCAGATGAGAACTCAAGGGGTGCATCTACACGTCACCCTACAGCGACGTAGCGATGTGCGACCTTGCCATATGACGCGCTATGGCGATGTACTAATCACATGGCTCTACATGTGATCATCAGCTATGACACCAGCACGCTTCCTGGTTATAGCCATAACTATGTCACCATAACGGCAAAATCTAACCACGTGCCGTGTACATGGTGTAGCAACCACCGATACTGCACTGTGTTTTAGTACTTCCAAAAGGAAGTACAGTATTAAAACCTGCTGCTGTAGCAACATCACCATACGGCGATGTGTAGACATGCCCAATTTGTCCTAAATATATGGAATTATATTGGCACAGAAGAGATAGCAGGGTCTTCCTTTCCATTAACCACTTTATACTATGTTAAAAACAGTAGGGACTTATTCTTTCTTATTGGTAGTAGGAGTAAGAAATTGAAGCAACTTTATACCAGATGAGGCTCTGTGTTCGGATGTGAGAGAAGCATCAGGCCCATTGCTGGACCATATATCAAGGCCCAATTTGTTCTTGAGAGATTTGCTGCCATTATGCCTTGAAAGCCAGCGAGAGATTAGTTTCTATTTCACAAGTCCTGATCATATCAGTTGGTCCAATGTTACAGTTAGATTAACTTGCTTTCCTAACTTTTCAGAGAAAAGGGAAAGGAGAGATAAGGAAGAAAAAATCATGAACTTCAAGAAAGGGAAAAAAGGGCAAATGAAAGAATAGAAGATAGGGACAGGTTAAGGCCCAAAGAAGTAATATAGAGATAGTGTTATATGGGAAAATAAAAATGGAAAGGGATATGATGCAAGTAGAGGGAAAAAAGCAAATTACCTAGATTAACCAGAGTGGTTCAGTGCAAAACCTTAGTATTTCATTGTCTTCCAAAGCCCGCCTATTGACCAGTATAGCCCATGTTATAGGGCAAGCCCCTTCACATTTCTTTTGCTGAAGCACAGAGTAATTACTTCTATTATGTCTCAAGTATTCATGGAAATTCTAGTCTTTTTTCTAATCCTCCTGTGAAAGATTTAGTTATAAATGCAGCACTGTCTCCTCTTATTCTCACTTGAATTTTCTCCCTCTATGGAATTAATGCACAATTGCCAGTATTGTAAAGGGAATTATTATATAGCAGCCTGGCCTGGATCAGACCTTTAAGTACTAAAAATGATAAGGACCACCACCTGTTCCAACCAGGTGAAGATTTAGCTTATATCCCTTAGCAATCCAGCTTAGAGAGAGAGGGTTCATAATAATAAAACTAGTAAAGTGCCCCGCTAGTGGAAACTGGTATAGGATAGTTTCATAGTTTCTAGGGTCAGAAGGGACCTGAGCAGATCATCTAGTCCGACCCCCTGCCATGGCAGGAAAGAGTACTGGGGTCAAACGACCCCAGCAAGATGTTCATCTAACCTCCTCTTAAACACCCCCAGGGTAGGAGGCAGCACCACTTCTCTTGGAAGCTGGTTCCAGACCCTAGCCGCCCTGACCGTGAAGTCGCGCCTCCTGATATCTAGCCTAAACCTACCCTCTGCCAGCTTGTGACCGTTATTGCTGGTCATTCCTGGTGGTGCTCAGGGGAACAGTGACTCCCCCAGTGCCTGCTGATCCCCCCTGACTAGTTTATAACAGGCCACAAGATCCCCCCTCAGCCTTCTCTTGTGGAGGCTGAACAGGTTCAGGTCCCGTAGCCTCTCCTCGTCTTTAGAGTCAATACACCACGCTGAAGACAATGGTCTATATATATATAAAACTGATACCAGTGAATGATCAGTTACACTTCCTTTAGCAATGAAAACCTATTTTTCATAATTTCTAGTGATATTTAGACTCAGAAAAAAATTCAGAAAAATCTTTTAGTACAAAGAACAGCATACAATTCCTGTAGCTTGGATAAATATTTCTTCCCGTTCTTTGCTTTTCCTCTTTTTTTATTTTTTAAAGTAGATTCCTTTCTCTTATCAGTAGGACATCCCTTTATCCATGCCTACATTGCTGGAGGAGCAGGTGCAGGATCCAGGAATGGGGGAGGTTCTGTTACGGGGTGTGGTTATTGTGGCACTGGTGGAGATGTGTTGGCAGGTTTTACATTTCTTGTCCCAGCATGATCTGGATCCATTTGGTGTGCTTTGGGCCACAGGAAACTTGCTTCTAGGTTGGCAAGGTTCAGTGCCTGTTTAAAGACTAGGATGAGTGGTTCTGGGAAGATCTCTTTAAGAACTGGGTCTTCTTCTAGTATAGGTTGCAAGTATAGGTTGCAATTATTTGAGGATTTTCCGTATAGGTTCCAGGAAAGGTTGGTACGTCATAACTAACGGTGTGTGATTCATGGGGATTTTCTTTTTGTACTGCAGCAATTCTTCACATGATATCCGGGTGCCTCTTTCAAAAGTGCAACCTAGCAGCTTCACTGTGTATTCCAGAAGAGCTCCTGGATCTCTGTGATGTCTCTATCCATTATATCACCCTCTTTCTCTCATCAGAGTGTTCTTCTGGAATGTCCTTCCCTGGAGCATTACCTAATATCCTCACTGACCTTGCAAGGTGGCGGGAGGTCCCTAACCACTGTGGCATCCAGATTGGCAGCCCCAAATCTCTGGTTGGTCCCTTTGGCCTTCAGGTGCGACTGCCCCGGTTCTTCCCCATTTGCCAAACATTGCAGCTTATTCCTGTCATGCACCAGCCTTTTTGCATCTCCTTTTGCAGATCGAAACAAACGTTTGTCTTCTTGTAGAACCTCTATTCCTGAGCTCACATTGTATTTTCTGTCTTATGGGCTGAGGATATACAACATTTCTTTCCTCTCTGGCAGCACATACTTTCATGGCAGACTGGGTGCATCTACACACACGCAGTTACTGTGCAGTAACTTAGGTTACTGTGCAGTAACCAAAAATTACTGTTCGGTATGGGCGCATGTCTACATGTACGTGCCCATACTGTGCCTCACTGTACAGTAACCCTGTGTGTGGACTGACTTGGGACTCACTTCAGTCCACATACAGCATTACAGTGCTGTAATGCCTGCACTTGTAGACATGGGCATAAAAACCACTTACTGTACAGTAACCTACTGCACAGTAAATACATCTGAGTAGGCACTCTAACTATACCAGCAGCTGTATGCCGGCAGAAATGCTACTGATAAAATATCCTGGTACAGCTGTGGCCCAAGAGAAGGTGTTGGGAATTTTGCCCACCGCGGGACAATTCTTAGAATTCAGTGAGCTCCATGCAAAAAGTCATGAAATCGTGTCCTAAAAACATGTCACTTCATAACAGCCTCTGCTGCCAAGAATGAAGTAAGCAGTGCAGCTTTCCCCATTGTATGGTGATTACACATGCTGTGTCCATGTTGGATGTGTCAACCTAAAGCTATTTATCCTAAAAAATCTTTCTTCTCTTTCCCTGGGAATCAGAATCCGAGCATCAGATTTTTCACTTGAGAGTTTTCAGCCCATTTGTATTGAATTTTTTTCTTAAACATTATCTTTCCTGATCTTCCCTCCCAGACTTCAGTTTTCCTCCCCTTGCTTCAGGGCTGCCATCTGGTACTAGCCAGTGATTCAATTCTCTCCATCACTGGTAGAAGTAGGGAAGACAGATTCATCTGAAAGTACATATTAAACTTGCAAGTCAATGCTTTGGTTTTCACAGATTAAAATCCTCCCTATTCCTATGGAGAGTATTTGTGTCCCATTTCCTACCCAAATCTGTTGTGGGGAGGGAGGGGGAGCATGTTAATGTTGTTCCTAAAAGATCAGTGGGTGCTGGATAACATACCCTACCTTGACTCTCTGCTATGTAGAAAACTACTGCCATTTACTGTCTATTAGCCAGTGAAGAATCTGGCTCACTATGTTAATACAGTCTAGCTACTTGATCAAAAAGGGGCATTTTGAAATTCCTGAGGGCTGACTATAGTGTGATAGGCTTTTATACATGCAAGTTTTACTTGACTCTGCTAAAATCTAAATATGAATTATAAGGAGTTTGTGACATTTTTCATCCATAAAAGTATACATGTTCTTGTGTAGAAACTACTGAAACTAAGACAATTATTGTTATAAAATACAGTAAAATGCAATACAAAAGTTCAAAGAAGTATGGACCTGTAGGTTATAACCTGGGCGCTCTGTTGTAATGGAGTTGAACTTCGCGATTTGGTCATGCTCAGAGTTTGCATTAACAGAGTTTATGCAGCTCAACCACCTGAGCATTCATGATGTGACATCCCTAAAAAAATATTGAAGTTAGAGGTAACAGAATGAAAATGTAATCTGTACTCCTGAACCTTAATAATTTATGACTCTATTAGCAGCCATGAGATGAAACTAGCTGAGTGGACCAGGGAGAGTGTCCATGGAAGAAATGTCAGTTCCTTTTTTTATTTTTCCCAGGAGGTCACATCTAGTTCAACCCCCTACTCAAAGCAGGACCATCCCCAACTAGATCGTCCCAGTCAAGGGTTTGTCTAGTTGGATCTTAAAAACTTCCAAACATGAAGATCCCACAATCTCTCCAGGGTAGCCTGTTCCAGTGTTTTACTACCCTCTTAGTGAGAAAAGTCTTCCTAATATCTAATGTAAACTTCTCCTGCTGCAACTTGAGCCCATTGCTCCTTGTTCTGTCATCTGCCACCACTGAGAACAGTTCAGCTCCATCCTCTTTTGAACCACCCTTCAGGTAA
This sequence comes from Crocodylus porosus, assembly GCF_001723895.1. Lineage (NCBI taxonomy): Eukaryota > Metazoa > Chordata > Crocodylia > Crocodylidae > Crocodylus > Crocodylus porosus. The sequence goes on along the minus strand of NW_017728924.1, from coordinate 6,880,533 downwards.
ATGAAGGCCGCTATTTGTGTAGGTCCTCCAATTTGTCTAGGTCTTTCTGTGATCTCTGTGATCAAATGTTGCATTTGATCCTTGGGTAACAGAGACAATATAGGATATGGATGGAAAGGGACAGAACCAGAGATCAGCTGCATTCACCCTGCCCTACCTTCTGCCTCACTTCAGACTAACATAGTTAACCAACTTCATCCTGTAGGGCTGTCAGAGAGGGCATCATAACGACGTCATCTCCAGGGTCTCTGCTACAACTACAGGGGGAGGCAGCCACTGGCAACAAGAACCAAGCCGCTGAAGAAATCCGAGCAGGGCAGGACTGAGAGGGAGAACAGCAATAGAGATGCTTTTGAAACCTACTGCTTTGGGAGCAAAATTCTATCATCCCTCCATGTTTCAAGCATTCAACTCTACTGTGTGGCTCTTCCCATTCTTTTCGTCCAACTGGAGCATACAAAGAAACTAGGTCATGTCTACATGTGAATTTACACCATTTTGAATTTACTGCGTAAGTGGGAATAAGCCAGCGTCTACACACACAGGCATTAAAGTGCATTAACTCTGTGTCCACACACACAGTGTCACTGCCCAGTAAGAGGTCTACATGTGTGTTACTGCACAGTAACTAATCAGATGTACATTTGAGACCTACATGATGCAGGTATTAAATTTATGCTCAAGTTGGCCTAAGTCACCATAGCTACAGTGCAGAATGAGCATGCATGTGTAGACATGTGCCTATACCGTGCAGTAATTTCAGTTACTGTGCAGTAAATGAGCAAGTGTATATGCGCCCACGGAGGTTTCCCAAGGATCTTTCTTTTATGGTTCTCATAACCCTTTCCAATGAGATGGGGTTTTCCAGAAGAAGAACTTCTAGAACTGTGGTGAGATTCCCATCATTAGAGAGCTGGAGAGAAACCTGGGCATAAAATATTTCCCTTACCATGCTTCAGAGCCTAGGAAGTCAAAACAGCACATTCAAAAGCCAGATTTTGTTTACAAAGGAATTCAGCATTTGCAGCATTTTGTGAATAATCGTCCTTCCAATGCTAATCTGCTGGCTATTTATTTTTGCAAATGCTTTCTTGGAAAACTGTTACTCCCAAGTGTTTGCAGTGTAAAGAAATTATATCCCAGTCATGGTTCTTAGTATTCATTTTAGTCTTCTATTTGCATGTTGTATAACCAACTAAGAATGTACAGGAAGTACTGAGCAATAATATGTGGTCGCCTGCCCTTTACAGCTCATTTGGTTTATCCAATAGGCATAATTAGGGACACAATTACCATTTTAGCATCCAAAACCTGTTTTCTCACTGAAAGTCACACTTTCTCACCCTTGGAAGGTAAGTATCACACTTACCTCCCAACAACTCTGCCCCTTCCCATACGCTTCCTCTTCTTACTTTCAACACAGTGGCACAGATCAGAAGTCGCCCCTTGAATGACACAACTATTTCCACAGATGCTACCCAGCATGCTTTATTGTTGCACCATCAGGCCCAGTGAGAATTAAGATCAACTTAATACAGAAGGTGAATGATTTAAAGATGGTCTTTTAGTGTGTTTGGTTAAAAATGCCCCAAGCCTGGAATGAACCCTGCATAGACAGAAGCCAAGGTAACTTTGTAAGCAAAGGAATTCATCCACATAGAATAATCTCCCTTAATTTGATTTAGGAGGATAACCCAAGTAAGCTGTACACTATTTAAAAAGGAGGACCGGGCACATTTATCAAGCAAAGGAAATATGCTGTATAACTAGTAATAACTGCTAGTAATCCCAGATATTTATGCTTGGTTTTATTGATATATCAGGAACATTTTAGTATGCAAAATACAGAGCGATAGATACAAAAAGTGCAACCTCAAGCCATCGTTAAGCAAATTAAGCCATCCATTAAAACATTCTGACCACTTTCAATAGATTTCTTTTTCCTATTTGCACTGGCTTATTTAAGTGTAACTATCCATTATCAAGCATCACTTGTTTTTAAGTCTGGGGCAACATTTAAATGGCCCTGCTATCCATTAGATACACACTGGTCTGGAATTACTTTCAAATAAGCACTATTGACTTTTGTATAAAAGGTTTGTAAATATAGTGGATGAACAAGTGAAACCACATTTTTTGCCTTGGATTCTGAACTGCCCAGTGGATGTGTTTCACATTTGAAAAGCTTTCCTCTTGCCTGCAACTGCAGATCTTTCCACAAGGTCAAGAACATCCTGCTTCCCTATGAAGAGCATGAGTTGCAAATGTGAAGGTTGATATGCTAGAAAGAAAACATTAGTTTTATTTTATCAACCAGCAAACCATGTTTATTTTGCTTATCTATATGAAATGATACTAAATCACTAAAATAAAATAAGGCTGGCACAAATGTGACCACAGATCAGCTATCTCACTAAGACCTGGCAAATAAAGTTGGTTAATATTCAACTCCTGCTAATGTTAAAAAAAAACAAAACAAAAAAACTTGTGTGACTCAACCCTGTCACTCTTTGTGGCAAGTTCATTGGAAAAATAAATGATAGAATAGCTTTGCAAAAAAGGAATGATAATTAACAATCATTATTTGTTAATGCATAGTTCTCTCTCTCATAGGCAATTTTCAAGTGTGTCATTTATCTGTTTTTCTTTGATACTAGCTGCAATGGTTTCTAAAATGAAATTATGCAAAAAGAAACATAGGCTGATGTTGTTTGAGCGAGATAAACTACTTCAGTGAACAATCTGAGAGATGTGTGTGCCCACTGGGAGTCTACATGAGGGCATTTGGTCTACAGCAAAAAATACTAGTGGATGCCACGGTCATTGTAGTAGTCTTTGGCAGCAGTATCTAGAGAAGGACATCACTGAACACTGATCCCTCATAAAGAATGAGTACCATAAAGGAAACAGTGCTACAAAGATAGGTTAGTAAAAGGTCTGTTTTTTAACTGCCATGCAATGATATAGATTGCTTAATTACTAAGATCATAGGAAAGGAGGTCTGGAAGGAGCCTCACAAGGTCATTAAGTCCAGCCCCCTGCTAAAGACAGGATCATCCCTGACTAAACCATGCCAGGCACATGGCTATCTAATCTAGTTCTGCAAACTTCCAAAGTGTCCATAACTATTCCAATGCTTGACCACCCCCATAGTTGGGAAATTCTTCCTAATCACCAAACTAAATTTCCTCTGCTGCAGCTTGAGGCCATTGTTCCTAGTCCAGACCCCTACAGCCACAAAAAACAGTCTATATCCATCTTCTCTAAAATCACCCTTCAGGTATTTGAAGACTGTTATCAAATCCCCTCTCAGTCTTCTCGTCTCCAGCCAAATAACTAGTTTCATAGTTGTTAGGGTTGAAAGGAACCTCAACAGATCATTGAGTCCAAACCCCTGCCAGTGGCAGGAAAAAGTGCTAGGGTCATATGACCCCTACCAGGTGCTTGTCCAGTCTCCCCTTAAAGACCCTCAAGGTAGGGGAGAGCACCACCTCCCTTGGAAGCCCATTCCAGATTCTGGCAACGCTTGCCATAGTTCTTTCAGCCTTTCCTCATAAGTCTTGCTTTGCAGGCCACTAATTATTTTAGTTGCTTTGTTCAGAACAGTTTCCGAACTGCCCACAACTTTCTTGAAGTGTGGGGCCTAAAGCTGGACACAGTACTCCATTTGAGACCTCATCAGTGCTGAATAGAGTGAAAGAATCACTTTGCATGATTTGAAGTGACATTCCTATTAATATAACCAAGTATCCCATTGACTATTTTTTTTGCAACAAGAGCACACTGCTGCCTCATTTTCAGCTGCTCTAATTGCTGATGATGAATGAAGTGGTTAATGAAAGAGATTGGACCAGTGATTTCTATACGTTTGCCCTCCAATATTTACACTTCACTACTGTATTATAAATTGAATTGGGACAAGAGAAGATTTTTGGAGACTAGTTTGACTTGTCCTATTCCCAGATGTAGCTGGAAAGATGATCCTCTACCTTTTGAACAAGTTCAGGTTTACAGCTCTAGGAATTAGGTCTGGTGAAGGAAAGGCATTAACATATTTGTAGTGAAGGAAGAGGGATGAATGAATAAGGAGTCTGGTCACAAGATTAGTCTAAATAGTGTCCAACACAGGTGATACTGCAAGCATGAGAACAGACAAAACTATTAAAAATATAATAGATGTAGAAGGCAAAAGAAAAACGTCTGGATGATACGTGAGGAAGGAGATGGAAGAGGGGAGTTTTGGGAGGAATGTGAATGAGGATTAAGGTATCCAAAATTATGAGACATAAATTTTGGCTGCATTCATCTTCACTGATCTTCACCCAGTGGCAGTTACCACTCATGGTACCCTAAGCAGTATCTTCCCAGAGAAGGACTGATCTTCAGAGAAGTAGTAACTAGTTCTCTAGTTAAAGGTTTCTGTTATGGGATGTGATAAAGGGGATGAATCCTCTTCCTGGGATGCAGATACCAGGTCAGGATCCCTGGCAAATGGGATAAGGTGAACAGGCAACTAAGTATCACTTTATTTGATATCGTATCATCGCAGACCTGAGATCTAGAGCTGACAGCTTGGGTTACACAAGCACAGGTAGGTGATAACCTTCCTGACTTATGGAGTTGAGGGAATTCCTGGGAGAACAGGAAGCTGCAGAAGATGGTGGTGACAGGAGTCCAGCATATCTACTTAGAAGTAATATCGCAGGTTGAATACAGAAAGGAGACTGAGGGAAAGACATAATGTGAGCCAGAGACTATAATCTTGCAGAAACACCTTAGCAGAGAATTTTAATAGAAGAGGAATATCTGTTACTGTAGTCATTAAAAAAAACAAAACAAAAAACCAAGCAGTTGAAGAAACAGGAGTGACTTCTATGCCAGACTGCCACAGGCTGTAAGTAGTAGTATCAAATGAAGTATTGAGGTCAATGAAGATGAGCAGAAGAAGAGAGCCATGAACAGACCAATGTAGTTAACTAAGCATGGGACCTCACTACTCAGGAAAGAACAGCAGCCAGGCTGGAAACAGCTGCACAGAACGATGGGAAGAGGCAAGGTGGAGCAGTGACTGACAAGCTAGCAAAATATTCATGTGCAGAAGAACTGAATATTAGCCCCAGTGTGCAAACAGCTCAGTTTCAAACAGAACCTCTGACAGGCAGATGAGCTGTATTTACCCCATTGATGTTACAGGGACTTTCCACAGTACTACACTTCTTGTGTACCAAAATTGGGGGAGGGGCTGTTAGTTTTTTGGGGAAGGGAGGTTCATTTTTTGCTGTTGAATCATATGGAATAGATAAAACCTACCTTTTCACAGTACGTAAAAATAAGTACAATACCAATACAGTAGGCCTGTGCAAAGCAGCTAGTATTCACTTTGGATTCAGATTTGGCTGATTCAGGGGACAGTGATTCGATTCAGCAATTCCTGAATCAATTCAGACGAATCGGATTTGGAGACTTGGCTGCCGTCAAATTGGCTGAATCTTTGAATCAGACAGGCCTCATCCCCCACCCGCTTTCCCAGCCCCATCAATGGCTGCCCCACTCAGCCCCAGCTACTGGCTCTTAAAAAAAAAAAAAAAAAAGCTCTGCGCTCACCACCTGCTGCCAGGACGGGGGGGGAGGGGTGTGTGGTGAGGGGGAAGGATCCCCGGTACCCCACACTGCCCTATGCTGTGTAGGGGGCTCTGCCACAAAACCCTATCCCCGGCCTTCTGTCCCAGCTCCCCACCCCATGGCTGCCTTGCCTGGCCCCACCTCCCAGTTCTTTAAAAAGCAAAGCAAAAAGCCCCACACTCACCAGCTCTTGCCAGGCAGAGGGGTGATCCCCACTGTCCCCCACTGCCTTGCACTGCATGGGGGGGCTCTGCCACAAGCCCCAAGAAGTACTGACAGCTGCTGCAGCAGCCAGTGAGTGTGAGGCTTTTAGTTTTCTTAAAGAACCAGGAGCTAGAGCCAGGCAAGACAGCCATTGGTGGGGCTGGGAGAGCAGGCAGGGGATGGGGCCTGTTAGGGGTCCACCCATGGTCCACTCCCCTCTCTTACAGCCCCAGCCACCCCCTACTTACTGCCACAGAGTCCAGGTCCAGCTCCCTGTGATGGCAAGTGGGGACTGCATGAATCTCCAAAGCTCTCTGAATCTTTTCCGAATCGATCTGGAAAGCCTCAAATCAATTTGGACCTTTTTATTGGTCTCCTGATTCAATTCAGCTTTGGAGATTCGGTCGCCAGATTGGGCTGAATCTCTGAATCGAATCAGCACCTGAAGCTTTATACAGCCCTACAGTGCACCAGTTTACCAGTAATTTTCTTTGGCAATCTTTGCAGTTGAGGATGATCATCTTCCATGAATGTCTTATCTGCGGGTACAAAGATGCTGATGAGGCTGATCTGGGATCAACAATTTTCTACATTTATACAGCTGAAGCAGTGCACACCCTTGCATGAACCCACTTTAAGTGACTTACATAATCATTTTAGGTTGATTTGGGAAAGGCCAAATTAACTATTCTATTTAAACCACTGTGACTTTGTGTGTGCAGATAAGGCCTGACAAAATGCCTCTAACCCCACTCTGCCACTGATTACATCTACCTGGCCTTGTAATTCATTTTTATCATATCTTCCTCCCCTAATCCCAGCCCCTCCCCACTAAGTACTATGAATCATTTTTAGCTCAAAATAGTTTGTTGCTTTTAAAAAATACCTAGAAGTTGACTGGTATAAAATGAAACAGCACAAACCACCAACAAAATCTGCATTTTTTCCAACAGAAAACACTGCCAATTTCATTCCAACTCGGTGGGGCACCTGATTTATGATTTCAACAGGTTTTTCAACTGAGAAAAACATCTACTAAGTGCTGACAAACTAAATCAAGTGGGGCTCATCACCCTTAGCAAAGGATTCAAAGCAGCTGCAAGAGAAACTTCTTTCCTTGCTATGTATTGACACATTTCAGCAGAACTGTTATATTCACATTTGGCTACAACTTCCTTTGGTTGGAAAAAGTTGAAAAGTTTAATCACACATGGCATGGGATTCAATTCCTAGCAAAGTCTCACTTCCTTGGTAAATTTAAAAAGGATAATACAAAGACTTGAACTGAGACTCAAGGATGATACACTCTTATTGTGTAATCTTGCCTTAGTGTGATAAGACAGCAATTTTTATTATATAAAGAGAAGCATCTTCACCAAACATAGCAAAAGAGCAAATAAAAAACACAGTACTAATCATATCAAGTACACAAACTTAGGTTTTGCACTTGTACCTATGACCAAATCATTTCCAATTGTATAAAAACACACATCAGGCTGTTGTTCTAAAATTATCAAGTATCTCAGTGTTACGTTATCCTAATGGGTTTTTTTGCCCACGATGAGGGCCCTTAGGCTTCAATACAAATAATTAATAATAATGTATTCTGAAAAAAATGGTTTGAGTGAAATCCACAGATCTACTTTCTCCCACATGCCTCTTGGGGCAACCATGATAATGATGAGTGGAGCTCACAAAGGAGTCAGGAATGGCAACTGAATTATAACAGTCATTACCATTTATTTGTTTTATTAACATTGAAACTAAGGCCCACAGAGAGGCACTAATTTGAACTGGGAGGAAGTGGTTATTGTTAATACAATATCAAAAGTATCATCATAATACACAATCTTGCTTCATGCTAAGAACAAACGTCTGATTCCAGGAGCTCATTTTCTAGGAGATGTATTTCCAAAGGGACCCATCATTTCTTCTGCCTAGCATTATTTTTTTAAGCTCAGTCTTTCTGTGACATTAGATGCTTGTAGCCTTCTGCTTTTAACTTAACATGGTACTTTCTAGCTGTTGTATCATCAAACTTCTGTTAATCCATTTATAGCTGTGTTTTAGCTTTTAATTTTATTTGCAAGCCTAGCCTTTGCGTTCAGCCTGCATTTAAGGGCTAGGCATACAGAAGTGAGCTAATTTTCTACAGGTTTCTAGATGTTCTTTGGACAAAATATTCCTAACCAGATATGGGCAGACTCCTGGTAACACACTGCAGGAGATGCCTCATAATATAAAAATATATATATTCAACAAGTGTTTTGACTTTCAGACAATAAGGTTAAGTTCAAAAAGTTTAGTGTTTTAAGAAAAATCTGTAGACTCTGCAGAGCTTTTGAAATGGCCTTCTGAAAATCTTTTTTGCGGATACCTTAAATGAGGTTTTCTTCATGGAAAACACATTTTGAATAATTTTGCCAAAAACTATACAGTGGCCGCATCTACACAAGATGTACAGTAGCTTGTTGCTACTGCTCAGTAGCTCATTAGTACTGCACAGTAGTATCATGGGGCACAAACCATGATGCAATGCTACTGCACAGTAGTGAGAGCTACTGTGCAGTCAGTGTCCCTTGGGTGCTGTGCGGAGATGCTACTGCGCAGTAATGCCAGTTACTGCACAGTCATTTAGTACTTGGTTATGCAAATACTAAATGTAGCCAGTGGGTCTCATTTTCAGTTAGGCCTGGAAGACCAAAGGAGCAATACATGAACAATTTTGTGCTGAATTTGCATGTGTCACTTAATGTTAAATTCAAAAACAGTCCCTGGAGTAGAAAATGCACCCACAACCTCACCACTCCCCTTCCCCACACTCACAAACTCCAGAACAGCCTTAGGCCAAGTGGTTCTTGCATTCTCCTGTGGGGGAAGAGAGGTGGACACTAGAGATATCAGCAACTGTTGCAGTCCCTGGATTTAAGGATGATCTCTACCAGGGCTCCTTGCTGGGTCTCGAGATGATTGAATTAGAGATCTGGATACAACTCTGATATTCTACTGTAGCTACTGGCCTATTGTACAAGAATATGGTGGCTACCTCACTTCCACCCTCCCCGCATATTTTCTTTTTAAGAAGGGGTGACCCACCCTTTCATTTTTTGAAGAAGTGACTTAGTCTCCTCTTTTATTGGTTAAATAGTGTCCTCTTCTCTGGACTTGGATACCTCTCTCCAGAACAGGGAGTAGTTATGTGCCTAAATCTTGAAAAGGAGCAGGATTTAAGATGCATCCTTCTTTCAGCCAGCTTCCTGCTGGTTTTCTACACAATCTGCTGAGTGCCCTGGATCTCTTGTGGAGGCACCTACCTAATCCTCCCTCTGTCTGGTATGGGGGAGTCTACTTCAGGAGCCAGGTGACTACAATTTAGGCAGTACCCTTAAATTTCATTGCAAATCTTGCTTTAGGTCTCTAACTCATGCAGACTTTTGCACGGTGTGCATAATTTCTTTATGATGTAGACTCTGGTCTTGTCTATACACAAATTGTTCTGGAATTTTAAAGCCAATATAAAAAGGACCGTCTCGTTCTTTGTTTCTGCTTTTCCTGACTATCATCACCTGCTGCCTCTTGTCCTTTATTTGGATAATACAGTTTTCTGCGGAAAAGACCACTGTTTTTTTGGTTCTGTACCTATCCAGTGCCTAGTGCAATTGGCTGGTGGTCTATGACTGGACAATACAAATAAATAATAAATCTTAGTTTGTGGACAATCGCATCACTTGAAGTGCATGTTAAATTGCTTTAACTTACTTTACGATCAATTTAAGTTAAGATTATTTAAGACGTTCTTTAAACAACTTACCACTGTCTGTGTTGGGAGTCAGGGATGAACAGATGTAACTAATAGGCTTCTAAGGCAATGCAGTTAACTCAATGCAAAAAAAAACCCCCAAAAAACCAACCAAATCTATGCCTCTAAAAACATAGAGGAATTATGTAGGCTGGCAGAAGTTTCTGAATTCAAATGAGGAGAAATTCAGACTAACGATCAGAAAAGCTTCCTGCTATTTGCTCGATGAGATCATGGAACAATTTCAAGTAGCCATTCATGGAGGGCTGTGACTGCGGGATTTTCCTCTGAGGATGGAAATGTGTGGAATGCCAGCAGGCAGCCAATGCGCCATTTCATTCTTGCAGAAAACCCAGCTCCAGGGCATGGCAATGCCCTGCACCCTAAATACAAGGTACAAACTGCAAGAAGGAAGGCAACAGGTCAGTCAGTAAATGGCAAGCTACTGTACGGATGCTCAGGGAGAAAACGGGTCATTTCACTCTCCCAGCAGGCTGAATTTTGCTAAGTGAATTAGATTATTAAATTATTACTTGCACCTCAGTAGCATCCAGCAGCCCCAAAGTCATGGACTGGGACCATTTTGCACCAGGCACTGTACAAACACAGAATAGAAACCACATGCCCAAGGATTTACACTCTAAGTAAAGTAACATATTCAAATGTACCTTTATAAGGCTTGTTCAGCTCATGCTCATTAGCAAAACTTTGATTGTTAACTCCCTCCTCCATTGACTTGAAAAGTAAAGTACAGCTGCTTTCTATTCTTTTCCCTGGTTAATCTATTTGCATAGTTTTTAGCAGCTTTGTCTTCTTCCCTCTCTGCCTCTGAGATACCGCTGAAGCTCTTTTTTGGTCTCTCCAGTTTTCTAGCTGCAGTGCTAGAACCTAGATCCCCTGAGCTTCCTTCAAAAGACCTGATGGTATATGCCCTGCACCAGACATACTAGAAAACACAGTAGGGGTGGGGGTTGTTTTTTAAAAAAGGGGTGATGGTGGAGGGTGGAAAGGGTGACAAACAGCATCTGGAGAGGGACAATATGAATGTGGGCATGAGGCATTCAGTGCAAGCTCAACTTACGCTACAGAGCCCATATCAGCATAACCCAGAGGTAATAAAGAAGAAATTTACCCCAGACAACAGTTAATCACCCTTCAGGTCCTGGGAAGCTTTTTATACTAAACTATGGGTTACAAAGAAGTGCTAGTTATCCAAGAACAACTGGGTATAAACATAATTAGAGGTTGGCTTTTTTTTTTTCCAGAATAATGGATTTGGTTGCCAATCAACTCCACCTGGCCCATTTTACTTCTACTTAGTGTTCCCCAATCCCCAGTGATAGAAAAATCAGTGTTCAATAACACATTCATTCTATTCATGGCTTTTTAAGAAAAATCAATAATCTTAATGTTGACTCTGAACTTTTAAAATACAAAGCACTTGGTTCGTAAAAAAACCTTACCAGTCTGTGGTGAGGATCAGGCATTTTTTAGTCCTAATGCAGAGCCAAGCCTCTGCACAATACACAACTATGTTGAAGAATGAAGAAATGCACATGCCACTTGAAGAACTGCTGCCCTATTCCTCTCTAAATGGGTCACAAGGTAATCACAGTAATCACCATGCATGTACTGCTAATAACATAATCCAGGCAGTTGTATTTAAAATAAAAAGTCTAAAAATGAAATGAATAGCTGAGATAAATTGGAATAATTTTATCTCCCAGGCTACAGAAACTTTGAAAGTTTCCTTTAAAAGTAGTCCTGAATCTATCTGCCCATTTTAATTCTTGCAAAGGCAGAACTACTATTGATTTCAATGAGGATTGCACACATTTGGTGCACGCAGATATTTGCCTGAAACAATAAATGAAATGAATACATCCTAAGGATGATCACCAGGGATCTGGGTTTCCCATTTCCCACATAAAAATGAAAAAAAAACCCCATGGATTTACCTTTTTATCTGAGAAAAATGTCTTTTTTTTATTTTAACAGAGAAACACATGACTTTTTCTCTTTTTGCAAAGAGCTCCCTGCAGGCTGGTAGAGCCCTGCAAGGGGCTGGGGAGAGCAGGAGAAGGGCGGTCAGGCAGGGGATGCCACATGCACATGCGTGTTCAAACACGCACATTGCTACCAGGCAGCCTGGAGAGCGGAGATAAGTCTGGAAGCGGAGGGAAGTGGGGATTTGAGGCCCTCGTAGGAAGGGAGGGAGGAAGGGAGGCAGAGATAGGGCTGGGGCTGCTGCCCCTGCTCGGCTGGGGCAGTGCTTGGGGCCTGGGCCCAGGTCCAGAATGAGCACCACCGGTGAGCGGGACAGAGCCCCAGGTGGCTTGCTCGGGAGTTGGGGGGGAGCTGGTTCCCTGCTGGTGCCTAATAAAAAACCCAGAATAAAATACTAAAATGTATAGGTACTTAACATTTATTTTATTATAGTGATTGAGGCACTTGGTAGGCTTCCAAATTACTTTAAAATTGTAAATATATCAAGAAAATCTTGTGTTCAGTTGATACCTGTATATATAGTGGTGTTTCATTTTAATCTTAGATCTTTTTAACAGAGAACTTGCAACTTTTAAACAAAGAAAACCAGGATCCCTGATCACAGACCCTCAGGGTCAGGTGTTCTGCTATTATGGGCAAGGTTTTTCTGAGCTGATTTGGCTAGGGAAAACGAAGGATAAACTAGCAGTAACCTGAGCCTTGGTTTTATTGGAGTCTTGGAATTATTTACCAGCATTTTTAAAAGAGGCAAAATTAAAAAACAATGCCCAAGGAACTGAGGCTGAAATTACAATAGCGCTGAGAAAGGTGTCAGGATAGAAACTAAGTCTTGTGACTGCTTTAGCATAAAGAAAAGAGAAGAAGAGGGTATCGTTATTTTCTTGAAGTAACTGGGCGACAGGTTTTTTGGAGCAGAAGGACACAGAGAGACTGGGACTTTTACTGGAACTCAGGTTGCTTGGGTTAACTGATGGACCAGGTGCTGAAGTCCAAAGACAGAGTGGGGCATCTGGCAAGGTCAGCACCAAGACAGATGGTGTTTGCTTGAAGAGACACAAAAGGAAGAAGGAACAACTATTTACTTAACTACTCAAGGAGCACAGGAAGAAAACTTGGAAGCAGCTACTTCCTCATCACTGAGATGGTGAATAAAAATGTCCCATCCTGGAGGCATAAAAAACATTGTTAGCATGACAAGGTAGGTCAAGGCAGGCAAGGTTCTTTGGGTAGATGTGATATCTTTTATTAGACCAACTAAGAAGTTGGGGGAAAGTTTTTTCCAATGATTTAGTTGGTCTAATAAAAGACATCACATCCACCCAAAGAACCTTGCCTGCCTATATCCTTAGACCAACACAGCTACAACCAACAACCATGCAAAGTAGGTCAAGAGCACTTTTAACACCTTTTATCACCTTTGATGATCTAGGTGAATTGAAGCAAGATCAAAACCATTCTTTGTCATGTAGACGAAATATAGATGAGTTTCACCAATGACTTCACAGATGCCTCTCCATACCCGTGATAAGACTTGTGATGGTACTATAGAAAAATTCTTTAGGGAGAGCGGGGATGTTAGAAATATTCAAACAACTCTATCTAAAGCCCACTGATGTGGACTTTGGAAAAAGTCCTCATCACTTAGTTATGTACAGCAGGGTACTTGGCAGGAAATACTTGGTACCTCCTAGTACTAGATTAAGAAAATGTAGTGGCAAACCAAGGAAATGGCTGCAAATGGAGATAAAATGCTATGAAAGCAGTCACGAATCATAGTAATCAATGAGAAATTTGCTAGGTAGCATAGATAACATTATAGGAGTCCATTGCAAACCACTTGCACTGAATTGCAAGTGTAAAAAATCACGGGTCATCCAGCAGAAGATATTTTCCAACTGCAATGCATGAAAATTGCAGTAACTCACTACTTTCTGGCTCCACAGTGACCCCAGTCAACACAGAAGCATTTAAAAATATCCCAAACACGAATATTGAACTCTCGCATTACAATAGTGTGTTAGTGCTAAGCGAGATGGAAGAAGGCTTCTCTCAACTCTTCGCAAGTGTAATGCGGTTAAATAATATTCAGATGCCAGTTTCACTTCTACAAAAAAAAGAAAAAAAAATTGCCTGGCCACACCAATAAAGCACCTTTTCTGTTACCTACCGAAAAGATCAGCGCCGGTGTCAATTACAATGTAGCAGTTTGCCAGGTTCTCTGTAAAAGAAAGTGTGCGAGATGTCAAAAAGCTGGTGGGAGGGAGCGCTCTTGCTGAAATCTCTATAGATGGGGACTGACACTTAAGAAACAGGCTCAGTTTTCCTGCTGCCACCCACACTCTGCCTCTAGCTACAAGGGGAAAACTCCACTGGGGAGATGAAACAAAATAAGGAATAAAATAAGACGGATGTTCCCTCTACTTGAGTCTGATGATGATGATAATAATAATAATAATGATAAAACAAAATCTCAGCAATATTTCAGCACATACGATTCAGCTTCACTGCCCTTAGCGAAATGGTACCTAATCATTCCAAACCTGTTCATAATATGTGGACTTCACTGAGAAAAAAAATATTGGTTTGCAAAGCTTCTTGCATTTAATTTCAGTGGATTGGCCAATACGTGAGGAATTTTATAAATAAAACAGGCTGAAGATTAAAGACGATGAAAAAGTAGACAGGCCATGATTTAAAAAAAGAGAGAGAAAGAAAGAAGAAGAAAGTACTGAAAACCTCTGGATTGTAAACCATCCAGCTGACATAGGTCAAATGTGAGCAGGCTAAATTGAACTGAGAAATATTCCCAGCTGAGAGAGAAGTATTTGGTAAATCAAACTGTGCTTGTAGTGAAATGCATGCCACCTGCTTTTGCCAACAAAACGTGTGTTATAAAACAAAAGTGAAGACCCCTGTGGGTTGTCACTTACTCTGGAAAACATTGTAATGAAACTACAAGCCTCTGTTATCCTTTCTATTGATTGCCTTAGATGAAACAGTAAGTAAAGGATGCCTTGCCCTTTTATAGATTATTGTTTCCATTTTTTAATACTGTGGTCGGTGCCAACCATCCTGTTAATCACTGATGTTTTCTCATTACTGGCAGCTCAACATTCACACTGGATCTTATGCAAGTTTATACTGTATATAGTGTTTTTTGAGATCAAAAAAAATCTCATGGCCTAGAAGATATTCAGAATCTGCAGGCAAGGTCATGGTGGCTGAATAATAAATCAGCAGTACACTGTGAAATAAAATGTACCGCGTCTAGTTCATCAGTAAGGAGTGCGTGAGTAAGATGCAGCTATCTGAGCAACCACATTATACTAGCCAATTGTATGTTTGTTAGCGTGTGAAATAACAGACATGAAACAGGAGTCAATGCTCAGAAACCCCATCACTTTAAAGGGCTTTTATGAGAGAGACAAAAGCAAGCATTCAGAAGTTAGCTGGCAGATTTCAGGTTGCCCCGCAGCCGTAATTCAGCCTTGTTGCACATTTGCATTATGGTACACTTTGTATTACATAACAATATACTTTTTTCCCAACCGTACTACTATTCAGTACCTCAGGTTAAGGATGGATGATGCTCAGTGCTCGTTAAATGAAGCCGCCAGTCCCCGTTTCTTTTTATTCTCAATGTGCGGTGCACATTTTATTTACTGCATACCATCCCACCGAGACACTCAACATGGAAATTTCATTTCCTCATGGGTTTTTTCCTATAGTGCTCATCACTGTGACTACTTGAGCACTTTATAAACTTTAATGAGCTTCACAAGTCCTCTATGAGGTGAAAAAAATATGATTCCCTTCCTTTTTCCAGATGGTAAAATGAGGCACAGGGAAAGGGAGGCTAGCAAAACTGCCACCAAAATATGGTACCTCTATGAGCTGACAGTCAAGTTAGATCACTAGTGCCTAACTTGGGCAGAGTAGTTAGCATTTTTATAGCACTTTATGGTTTCTAAGCACTGAAATGTGCTTTGGCTCAAAGCTTTATGTATAACAAAGAAAAAGAAAAAGTATTAAAATAAAGATAAAAAAGCCAACATGGGACTGTACTGAAGTTCAGAAATGGTATCATTTATTCCCATATAAAATCTCAATTTAACTGCATGTCTTACTGAGTAGCAGATATCTAGATCAATAGGAAAAACTAGGAGACTGTACAAGTATAACAAACAATGAATATGCAAATGATACAGAAACCAGAATGATCAAAACCAAGGAATAACTTCATGAACTAATACTGACTCTTATTAACAGGGTCAAATTCTAATTAGAGGTAACACTGCTGGTTGAGCTAGCAAGTTCATCCATAAAGGGAATCAACTCGGTGGTCAAAAAACACTATCCTCTACCAATATCTTTCAAATCCCACCTAACTGCTTTCACCTGTTATACCACTGACAACAGCAACATGGTTTAAAATCATCTCCCCAGTCAAGGAAGGCTAACTGGAACGGGTAAGTGGGGCCCTCAATTTGTGAGGTGTCTGCCAGTTACTTTGCTTCTATTCTCCAAGCCGTTGAAACACAGCTTGTCATCTTGAAGCAGTCATTGGTGCAGAAAAAATGCTTAATACTGTCCATGTAGTTTAATACTTGCTCTCCCGTCCCCAGGAACCCCTTGCAGAACCATTCCCTGGGAGCTGCAACATAGAGTATAGAATTGAGATGGATCTCCTGGGTCACCCGGGCCCTTCCCCTGTATCACAGGTAACTGTGTCCTATAAACTCTTTCGTTAACTCATCAATCCCTCACAAAAGTGGTTAGGCTATACTGGGAGTTTACCCAACTGGGTAGTTAGTAAGATTTTACAGAAGCACCAATTTGTGACTTCAAGTGCTTAAATAACTTTGTGAATCTGTCCCTTTTTCATCTCGTCATCTCAATACTGCTCCCAGGAGCCATACCAAGCTTAAAAATGTCTGGGACTGTGGGCACGTCTACATGAGATGCTTACTGCGGAGTAGCATGCCAGTCAAAAACCAGACTAATACACTACTGTGCAGTAAGAGTCACACAAAAACCATGTGCTGGGGCTACTGCACAGTAACTGTAGTACTGTGTATTTAGCTAGTACTTCATTAAGCAAGTACTAAACTAGATGTGCAGTAATTACTGTGCATTAATGAACATGTAGGCATGCCCTGTGTCTATGAATCATCCTCATAATATGGGATTTTTGTGCATATTATTCCCTTGCCCATTTAAGAGTAAACAGAAGAGAAGGTGGTATGGCACGGGCTAATTGACACATGGTTGGTCTACCAGTCATGCTCCTTCTGTGGTAGTTAAAGACCTAAACTCCACAAAATGGGTAAGACACACTTTTGCTTACCTTTGCACGATTTGATATACAAATAAAAGATATGTTATGGGATGCAGAGGCCTGGAATGCCATCACACCAATAGATGAGTAAAAACCAATAGAAAACTGATCATAATGTGATAAATTAACAAAATAAGGAGATGGTAGCTCTGGTGATGCAACAGCTCCATGCAAGGAGCAGTCAAATCCTTAAAATAAATTTAAGGAAGGGGGTCAACGTGAATTGAAAGTGTGACGTTTGTGACCTTTTGAAGCCAGGCAGACTAATGTGGTTTCATTTCACTTGGGCTTTGATCTGGGTGGCTTTATTTGTGTTATAACATCTCTCAGATTTCAAAATGAAATCCGGTAGAACTATCTGAATTTTACCTGTTGTCTCAACACTAAGCAAAGCTTCAACCTTTGCTAGGTGTCAGTGCAAAACTGTAAGCTGCTCGTGTTCACTTAAAAGGTGTAGGGAACATATTGGCAAACACACTGTCTGATTTTGCAGTGAAATCAGAACCAGGAGAGTTTTCTAAACAGGAGGATGCAGTCAAAGTCAGGACTTGGCTCTAGGTGTTCATTTACAAATGAGCAATTCATCATGTGAAACAGAAGGGAAATAGCTCCAGGTTTGTGTCATATTGTTGTGATATGAAGAGCTTCTCTTTGACATGACTTTGCTGAAGACCTAATACTGATGAAAATAGGAAAAGTGAGAAAGCAGGAGGTGAGTTTTGATTCCGATTTTTCACACTGTTCTGTTTACAAGGAGAGAAAGGTTAACACATATTAATATGTTTAATTTAACCGTACAAATCAAAACGGCCTCTGGTGGGGTATGACTACTCAGGAAGGGAAGGCCTTTTTTATTGTGGTCTCAAATAGTGGTTGTTTTCACAGGATTGAGCACGTAATGACCGGGGAGAAAAACCTAAGGGAATAAGTAGAAAAAAATTGAGTATTTTAAGACTGAGCTGGACAAAACAGTCAAATAGGACAGAAGGCCTTTATTGGCCGATCAAGAGACCCTAACGTTTTTCACAACTTTGAATACTAGTATTATGTCAAGGTCCCAAGGTTTTCAATCAATCCAGGAAATACTATAACTGGAACAAATTTGTAAATAAAAAACAATTACTTTTCAAACAAAGTCCAACTTAATCTTCAAACAAAGTAAAGAAAATAATTATTTAGTATTTTTTAAAGGCCTCTGGCTGGAATCTCTTCTTATATACAGTGATCATATAGTGGGAAAGGGATAAGCAATCTTTGAAAACAGATTTCAAGGGAATTATTTGGGTTGGTTTACTCCAAAATGGGGTGGGTGGGGAGTGAGGAAGTGTATGGAAACACATGTTAAACAACAACAACAATCTAATGCATCCGAATGAAAAGTATATACTAGTTTAAAAAAAGACATCTCAGAATTAAATACATATGTTCCTTGCATGTTACCATACTAATTTAATGAGGGTCTTTACAAATATATTCATGTTTCTTAATAAGCTCAAAAGGACTGACTAAAATTAGTAATATTTCACATAAATAGTCTGGCTTTGATAAACAACAAGATGGTAGTCCAGCTACTACTAAACATGCATTTCAGTGACAGAAAGAAATGCCTATGTTAGCCTGACCTCTCTGTCTTACTCTATGTGTGCAGATACAGTATGTAGTTACTAGAGGAGTATCTTGTTTAATATTTAGCTGTAAAAAATAAAATACATAGTGATATACTTGATTGTCTAGTTTTTTGCAACAGGATTAGAAAATGTTGGCTTGCATCTTGTTATGCCAAGCATACTGAGCAACTGGATCCAAATTATCTTGGTCCAGAGAACAGGATTCTTGCATTGCCTCTTGGGAGATGGCTTGCCATCTCCTGTTTTGCCCAGAAGTGAATAAGAGCAAGAATAGAGTCCTATACCTCTTGTCACATGTGCTTCCCAACACATCAGCTTCCTATACTGAGCACGCACGTGTGTGTATGTGTGTGCGCGCGCGTGCATGCTTGAGTGCATGCTTGTGTGTGTGTATGGACAGATTTAAGACTCCAGTCATCTTGGCGCTTCACATCTTTTCTCAGGTGGGGTCAAAATGGCTCCCTTCTATCTTCATCCTACCACACAGGAACTGCACTGCCATAAGGGAATAAAGAGGAACCTTCCACCGCCTACTTCCCTTTGAACGGGGAAGACTTGAGGCAACACCATCTGGCCCCCTGAGGATTATTGATTGGACGCAATAATTCCCCCCTATCAGAGCAAATCCAAAATAAGTAGAAAACAATGGGACAGTCCCTATTGACTTCAATTGATCGATCAGGGCAATTCAGAATTTATAAGACAATGCCAGAGCATTTATTTCAAAATTGCACATGAAGCTGGTGGTATATTTTAAAGTTATAGAAACAAACACATGGCCAGTAGGTTTTTCCATTAACAAGAGTTATGGATATGGATCACTAGGAGCACTATACTTACGTAGTGGAAGCCAATAGTTTAAGTCATCCAAAAATAATGGAATAGCCACTCTCCCCTCTATTACTCCCAATGGCATTAGGTCTAGACAAAGTCACATCAGAGAGCAGCAGTTAACACCAGAGCAATATGACACAAACCTGGAGCTATTTCCCTTTTGGTTCACATGATGAATGGTTCATTTGCAAATGAACACCTTGAGCCAAAATACAAGGGCTGAGTTTGCCTGCATCCTCCTATTCTGAAGAATGATTGCAATGACAATATCTATTGATATTATGTAGGAGCCCACTGTGATTTGTCATTGAATGATTTAATTTGTTAGTAGTTAATATTCACAGACTATAGCCCTCTAAATTAAATCACATTTCAAGATGCTCAAATTCTATTAACCTTTGTGTTTGTTAGTACAGGCTGATATTCAGAAAGCCATATATTTTGTTAAGTCTGTAGCTAATTTCTGGGAAAAGGGAAAAGAGTTTGCAGAATTGAAACAAAACCTGCTTTCCTGGGCTAGGGACCGAAATTACACGTAAATCAGTATAAGTGACCAGAAACCGGTGCAAATCTGTAACACAACAGAAGTTCAGTGCACATAAACTGCTTTCAAAATGGCCAAAACCAGTTTAAGACAAACCTGCATGGATGTAGTATCAAACTTAACTGATTTAGGTTAAACCGGTTTCTTGAACTTCTGTCCCAGATCCCTTCCAGATTCAAGTTAACTCACAGCCCCCCAGGGTGCTCTCCCCTTCCCTGCCCCCACATGGTGGGTGGGTTAGCTTTGGCCCAATCTGTCTGCTCCAGCTGAGCAGGTAGGTGTGCTCTAGTGCCCCCTGTCTTCTACCCTGGGCCACTGCAGACTTGTGGCTGCATTTCTGGAATCAAAAGTGAATGTCTGTTCACTTGCTTGTTGGTTCACTTTACACAGCTTAGACTAACCTCCAAAGACTGCATCGATTCAGCCTCAGGCTTTTTGACTGTGTGTACTTAGCGTTGGTGTTCAATAATGAGAACATCATCTTGAGGAAAGTGTATTTTAAAACTGGGGAGGTCTCAATGGTTTCCTTTGCATCACTGTATCCTCCTCAGGTTAGTCCATATTTTCAATGTGAAGCCTGAGATTGTGGCTTTAGATCAAGGTCAGTGTGTGTACCTGTGTTTTCCCAGAAGCAGAAGTATGGTTCTAAAGCATGTCGCCCTTCCCTCATCCATTACTGTGCTGAGAGGGGCGTAAGTTGTATTTTACGTGGCTAAGTTTTGATGGCTGCTAAATTGGAAAGTGATTGAAGCTTCCTGCTCCTGTGTGAACAGACCCATGGTTCAGGTACCCTGTGGCATAAAGGAAAAGTTCTTACTCTCCTGCTGAGGAGTACAGCCCAAGTTACAATGAAGATGCTAGGCTACATATATTTATTATAAGCAACAAATTCATAACAGAACTGATTTGAATGAAATACCAGATACAACCCCCTTTAGCACTTGAGGAGATTACATGTTTCCATAAATTATCCACGCATACAGTACTAGAGTGCAGCTTGTTCAATTTTCTGATCCAGCCCTGGAAACCTTTCCCCACATAAGCGTATCATTCTAGTTATGCTTTTACATATTGACAATACTGTGTCTACATACATACATTTCTAAATCCTTGTGAGGTATCTTCACTCTCTCAATCAATGCTATGGCTGCCATATATGGACCTTAAATATATTTTCTAGCTTAGGATACATCCCGTGGTTCTGGAAGCAGAACTAATTTTACGAAAAGAATAAGGCTGCATATTACATAGGAGTGAATGTCTCATTTTCCTATAATATTTTCTCTAGGACTAGATGAGCACAAGGAGAATTTTGAAAATGGCCTCCCCAGTACACAATGCATGAATTTAAAAACTTCATTACCAGGCACTGCATACATGCCTATAGCGTATCATGAACTGGAGTGCTAAATGGATCATTTTAAAGCTATTGGGAAGGGTGGGGGAAGGTATCTGAGGCTCCGAGAGTGGGCAGGAAAGAACATCTGATGATTATGCCCTAGACTACAGATAAACAGCTTCATTTATCATGATGCTATCGGGGAAAAAAAACCTGATCATTTCAATATCTTTTTTTAACTTAAAAAAAATGATTAAATAAGTATTTTCAATAGCTTTAGACATTCAAAGCAAATGTAAGAGAATTCTGGGTGCCCTGCCTTATGGAAGTTGCAAGCAAGAGATGGCACATTCTACAAGCTACAAATTGACATTCCCACAGGAATGGGCACAAAGCTGCTTGCAAAATATCTAAAGCAGGTCAAAGATGCCAATTACAATACGATTCCAGTGTTTCTAGCACTGTAAGGGATTTCTCAGTGTTTGAAAACAAAAATCCTTACACAAGCCCATCTCCGAGTGCTTTATTACCACTTTACTCAAATAGTCATGCTTTCACCAATTCATTTCCTGCATTTTCATTTGGATGTAAGGTTTTATTTGAAGGAAACTGTGATTAGGAGAGCAAATTCCTTTGAGCCCAGCAGGATAAACAAATAAATAAGTTCCAATTAAAGGACAGATTCCTGACGGACAACATAATTTGTATTTCTTAGTTACAATGTCTGGTGCTTAGCAGATCATTCTGACATGTTTTATTATATGCAGACAAGCTACCCTACTACTCCTCTTGATTTAAATATATTAAAATAGAGCAAAACACATGGATGATGCAATAAAAGCATTCTCCTTCAGTGAAATGTGTTACCTCCTAATAAGCTAATCTATTTGGAAATGATTCTGGGGAAAGAGAGCACTGTGAAACATTTTAGCAAATCACCTCTTGTTCTATTCATTCTTCTATGGCCGCGTCTACACGTGCAATGGACTGCACAGTAACCGGTGTTTGGCATGGTACCATCACCACACAGTTTTTGCCCAATACTACTGAACAATAGCAACGAGCTACTGTGCAGTAGCTCATTGCTACTGCACCATAGCATCTCATGTAGACACCCCTTATGTGTCATTATTATTCAGTTTAATGA